>NC_133426.1:12936250-13247500 GCF_049350105.2 Macaca mulatta | reverse complement strand
TTGAAGCACCTCTCTCAAGCAGTTGCATGCAATTCTAAGAAGCATCTTCAGGACTCTGGCCTCTATGCTGGTGGTAGGACACAGAGAGCCAGATTGCTCTCTGAGGCTGTAGGGTTGGCAGCTCAAAGAGCGGCTATTTCAGTCTATGGGGTTAACCTCTTGGCTTGGCGGCAAGGGCTGGGAGTGGTAGAGTGGAGTGGGTGTTCAGTCTTCTCTGAAACACCATTTTCCAAGGGCAGCTGAATTTGATTTACTGCTCTTTGTTCAACTTCATTATAGGACTGGGGACCCTTTCTGAATTATTGCAGATTTCTTCATGCCAGGGTTTCTTAACTTCTGTTGACACAAATCATTATTTGTTGTGGGGGGCTGTTCTGTGCGTTGCAGGATGTTTAGCAGCATCCCTGGGCTCCATTCACTAGATGCCAGGCGTACCTCCCACACCCAGTTATGACAACCAAAATTGTCCCCAGTCATTGTCAAGTATCCCGTGGATGACAAAATCACCCAAGTTGAAATCTACTGATCTATAGCAAAGACCATATCCCTTGCTCCAATGAGGCACTTTTATTCACCACATTTAGAGCAGGGTTTTTCAGTCTTGGCACTACTGACATTTGGGTCTGATCATTCTTTGTTGCGGGTACTACTATCCTGTGCATTGTAAGGTGCTTAGCAGCATCCCTGATCTCTACCCATTAGACACCAGTAGCACCCCCTCCAAATGTCTTCAGACACTGCCAGATGTTGCCCGGGATAAGGCTCCCAGATCTGGCAAATAAAAATACAAGATTCCAGCTGGGTGTATTGGTGTGTGCCTGTAGTCAGAAGTCTGAGGCGAGAGGATTGCTTTGAGGCCAGGAGATCATGGATGCAGTATAGTCACTGCACTCCAGCCTGGGCAACATAGTGAGACCCCCATCTCTAAACAAAACTGTAAAGGATTCTCAGATAAATTTGAATGTCAGATAAATGACTAATACTTTTTAAGTATACACACATCTCATATACTATTTTGAGAGTGTGTTTGGAGGTTCTAGCAGGGGAGCACAGCTAATATACCCTTGACTGAAGGCCAGTCCTCCTCTATCAGGGATGGTCGTCCTCTCCGCCCGAGCACACAGCTTCAGGAAGGACACACATGGAGCAGTGAGGGAGGAAGGGGACGTCTGCCTAGCCAGTCAGATCAACCAAATCAACCCAGGTGAGCAATGGGGAGACATGTCACAGCCAGATCACCCTCACATCCCCCATATACTATTTTGAACAAACATATACTATAAAATTATTTGTTGTTTATATGAAATGTAAATCTAACTGGGTATCTGTATTTTATCTGGCAACTCTTCCTGGGACACAAAATTACCCAAGTTGAGAACCACTGTTATAGATATTATAATCTCTTCAATGTTTTCAGACAAATGATCTAGGATGAAAGTTATAAATTATCTATTACGATATATCAAGGCCAGGCGTGGTGGCTCCGTCTTTAATCTCAGCACTTTGGGAGGGCAAGGCGGGAGGATGGCTTGAGCTCAGGAGTTCAAGACCAGCCTGGGCAACGTAGTGGGACCTCGTCTATACAAAAACTGTAAAAAGTAGCCAGACATGGTGGTGTGTGCCTGTGGTCCCTGAGTAGCAGGGAGGATCGCTAGAGCCCAGGTGGTTGAGGCTGCAGTGAGCCATGATCACGCCACTGCACTCTACCCTGGGTGACAGAGCGAGACACTGTCTCAAAAAAGAAAAAGTATATGAAGTATAATAAAAATATGCACGTCGTTCAACCCAACAATTCCACTTTTAAATATTTTTCCTACAAAAATATTCATTCAAGAAAGCAGGGCTATGCATAGAACAATGTTAGATTTAGCACTGTTTGTAATGGCAAAAAATTGGAGACAACATAAATGATAATGGTTAAATAAAGCATATTTTTGCATAAAGGATAAAAATATTCACACTAGGGACTAGGATATAGCCTTAAAAAATGTAAAGTAGTTTTGTGTGTGCTGACATGCAAAGATGCCTATGAGAAATACTTACATTTGTACTATCACAGAAAAAGACTTCCAGGATCTAAGACAAACTTAACTATGCTTATAGTAACAACTAGTGGTGATTACTCTCACTTTTATATTTTTTTGCACTGTTGGATTTTAAAAATAAAAATATACTTACAATACTTAGGTAGTTTAAAAAACAATAAAATTATTTACTTTAAAAAGACTCTTTTTTTCTGTGTTACAGGAAGAGATGAAATAAAAAAGTAAAAAATATAAAAGGCCTTTAGCTTATAAAAACAAAATGGTTAAAAAAAAAGGAGAAAAAAGAAAAGAAAAAAGGCATTTTATTGGGCATCTTGACAAAAACATCAGACTTTTTACATTTTTCAAGGAGAAGAGATTGAAAAACTTGTCCTGAAAGCACCTTCATTTGAAGATTTGACTTTAAAAAAACCCTAAGAAATCCTGCATACCATATTGTGTCGCCAGCCCTGCTGCAATGATTGAATTTGAACTATGACCCCAGGCTACCTTACTGACCTTGACTGCAGGTTTTCCCGGTGTATCCTGGAAAGCATCTGCATTTGTTTGGTCCCATGCACTCACCAAACTTGCATCCAGGTTCGCATGTAGCTGTGGAAGGAAAAGATGTCTTGATGATAAAAGAACAGTAGTTAGTGTAGTGAAATGCACGCAAAGCTTTGCTGCGTTCTGTGTGGCAGAGAACTCCATGGAGACATACGGAGGACGATCTGCCTCCCTTTGAATCTGTTTTCACCTTTCAGACACTGGAAAGTATTTTTCTTTTGAATGAGATTACCGCCCCCCCCCCACCCCCGCCCACCACACCCCCACCCAATGCATGCAAGTTTAGTGTGACTTTGCTCGGCAATGCCACACTTCCAGTGGTATTCAGTGAAATATAAAGCCTCCCAGACCACAGTCAGCCAGTTTTGCATGCAAACACAAAAGATTTAATAAAATAAGTATAATGTTGGAACTGGAAGAGACTCCAGAGTAGCCCTGGGCAAATGCCAATGTCATTCCCCTTCCTTCTGTCTCTTGCCTCGTTTCATCTCCTCCATATTTTCTCCATTTCTCTTTTAAATGATCAAAATCTTTTTAATGCTGCGCATTATCAGTCAGACTGAACAACCAACAGATTGGAGGCAGGAAGGTGCTACTTCTAGCCCTAAGGATGGGAACTAAAAGCATCATGATGATGAGGATGATGATGGAGGCATGAGAAAGCACGACAAAGGCAGGATTTGTTTTTCTATTTTATTCACTTCTGTATCCCAACTCTTGACACAAAGTAGACAATAAATATTTGTTCAATGAATAAAGTGGTAGGAGAAACAACAGGGGTAGGATGTTATAACCGATTCAGTCGGGCGCAAGAAAACAAATAGTCAAAGATGATGGACAGTTTCATTCCAGCTCACAAGGAGGTTATAAGGAGAAAAAGCAGTAGATAGGAAAAAAGAAAAATGGGAAAGCCCCAAGAGTAGAAAGGGAGAGGATATAATATATGAGAGAGAAAGGAGACTTTCAGGGTATCAAGGATTCTCAGCAGCTTCTGGATACAGTAGGAGCTCAAGAAATAGCCATAATAGGAAAGAATGACTCAGCAATTGCCCAGGAATGGTGCCTACTTCTCCGTCCATCAATTCCCCCTGGCTCATAGTAGGTCCACCTCTAAGAAAGCCTATTCTTAAAGATACCAGCATCTTTCCCTAAACCCCAGATCCTATTTTTTGTTATTATCATCATTCCTCTACCAGTTACCTGGACTCAAAAAATTCAGTTGTCTATTTTTTTGTCTCTAGACCATTCAGTTGCAATATCCTATTCCTGTTTCTACCACCAACTCATTCATTGAACAACTATCTATCTAGCTAATGGGAACTGCCTTGCCCACAGATACTTGGAAGATGATGCTAAATCCCTCTCTCTCCCTGCTTTCCCCACCACAGCTTGTGATCAGTGCCTCACTGATGCAGGAGTCTAACAGCCTAGTTCCTTGTTTCTTGGCAGGACAAACTCTGGTGCAATTAACGCCCTAGAGGTCCCTGTGGGATCAGGCTGAAGCTAGACTTCCTTTGAAACCATATCTCTGCCTAGCCCCTTCCCCTGCTCCCCCATTCCCTTGCAAATTGCTCCTAAGACACCTTTCAATGGAATATTTGTACAAGAATCTCCCTTTCAGGCTCTGCTCCTAGCAAACTTGATGTCAGACATGACATTAAACTAATAGTCCAAAAGGATAGCTCTGATCATGCCATGCCTTGTACAGAGGTCATCATATAATCTTTGTTCCCTCCTGAATACAGTACAGGTATCATAACCAAGTTAAAACTAGCATGATCTGGCTAGGCATGGTGGCTCACGCCTGTAATCCCAGAACTTTGGGAGGCCACGGAGGGTGGATCACTTGAGGTCAGGAGTTTGAGACCAGCCTGGTCAACACGGGGAAACTGCATCTCTACTAAAAATCCAAAAATTAGCCAGGCATTTTGGCGGGCATCTGTAATCCCAGCTACTCGGGAGACTGAGGCAGGAGAATCACTTGAACCCAGGAGGCAGAGGTTGCAGTGAGCTGAGGTCGCACTCCTGCACTCTAGCCTGGGTGACAGAGCAAGACTCTGTCTAGAAAACAAAAATTAAAAAAAATAAAAAATAAATTCAAACCTAGCCTGATCTGGCCTCCACCTTCTTTTCTAGCTGCACCCCCCACCCCCTGACAAAGGCAACACTGTGGGCAAAAGACATTACTTGCTGTTTTCCAGACCTACCCTTTACTTTCTGCCTCTTCCTACCCCTCCCTAGGATACTCTTCCCTGGGTTTCCAGTAGTTAATATCCTCCCCATTCTTCAAGGATCACCTTGTATGACCCCTTCTTCTAAAAGCCTTTACAGATTCCTCCAGCCACCTATGAATGCCCACTCAACTTCGAGAACTCCACAGAACTTTGACAGGCCCCTCCTGTGCAACTGATCAGTTTTTGTCTTATTAAATAATGAGGCATATATTTGGCTACAGTGCTTGTCTTTCATCCACTACTTGTTTCCAAGTGCCTTTAGGACAGGGACTTAAACGTTCATCATTGTTTCTCCCGTAGCGTTTAATATAGTGTTGTAAACATGTTAAATATTTGAATATTTTTGAATAATGAATAAAGTAATTATTGTGGAACTTTTAACAGGGGAACATTTTATGGCTCTGAACAAGTCATAAGGGAAAAATGCTTCCCCAGCAAAGTTTTTCCACTTTTAGAGACAAAAGAGACAGAATTTAATTTCCAGTGTCTACTTTGTTATGGATATGTACTTGGAGTTGCAACTTTAAATTCAGATATTAGAAAAATAAATCTTTTTTTTTTTAAAGCCCTGAAGGCCTCTAGTTGTTCCCTGAAAACTGATTTCCAATGTGGTCCAGACAGGAAAGCCCAGCATATGCCAAATAGAACATAGGAGAAATGGTGAATAATACCCTTGCTATAAGGTTAAAGCTTTAGTAAGATGTTTTCAATTTACAGTAACTTTGGATCTGTGACTTGAACAGCCAATTGACAGCAAGGGAAATTCAGTTTGTGTTTAAAATGGCCTGAGATTGAAGCATGCTTTAGACAAAGTAAAAGTCTTATTTAGTTCTCCCCCAAACTTCTCTATCTGGAGCTTTTCATCAGGTACTTGTTCATGGACAACTCTGTATTTCATCTCACTAAAGTGGCATACATTTTAAGGGTAATGATATCGAATTGATGAGACCCTGCCTTGGGAGGAGATTTAGACAGGTAGAGGCTGAAAGCTAGAAAGCTCCAGCATACATAGAGGCAGGGCTTCAAGAGGAGTGAAGGGCAAATAGACAGACAGAGGGGAAGGCCTGGGTGGACTGGGACCTCACAGCCTGGGGTCTGGCTCTCCTTGTTGGGGCAGGTTGATGTGTATTCTTATTATCATGCATCCCACAACTCTGGCTGAGAAATCAGAAACCCAGCAATCAGGGAATAACTACCCTGTTATTTGATGCTTCAAGAAACATATGACTTTACCATCAAGAAGGACCATGCAAATTGGATAAAACATGATACACATTTTAGATCTAAAAATCACTGCAATTTAAGACCTGAACATTTGACTGGAGCAGTAGGTGTGCTGACTGTCTCTTCAGCTTGCAAAACTTACATAGTGAGCATTTTGCTTGAACCCTCTGCACTTGCTGTTTTAACATCTTGCTTTAAATTATTTTATGCCTGTGGTATTATACAGTCCCTGAAAGCATTGAGAATGTGATTGGCTGCATGCGTCATGGCCAAATTGCTCTTATGCAGTTACAGAAAAGCCCTTCCTGAAAGTCAAACCTTGCCTTCATTTATTCACCAGCGACATGCTGGGTCTTACAAGTTTTATGGCAGTAGACACTGATGTTCGTGCAACTGTAAGAGAGATTCTAAATCATGTGTTTCACGTGGTTTTTGCCCCTTTCCACCTGACTGACTTCAAATAAAAATGTGTTATGTTGTGTCTAGAAAAAGAATAAAGCCACATTTAATCCCCCCATCACCTGGTGCTTTAATGAAGAGAAGTTTGTGATAAGAATTATTGGTCCTTCCTGAAGGAATGGTAATTTATGAGGTATTTTCTATGCATGACAGGTAATGAACTCACCCTTTAATGCATAAACTCCTTACCCTCAGAGGTAGGTATTGCTCTCATCATGTTGCAGAGGAGGAAATTGAGCCTTAGCTAGCTTACCTTAGCTAGCTTGCCCAAGATCACCCAGGTCAGTCTGGTTCTCAATGTCCTTGATCGTGACACTATCAATCCAATCAGGATGGGGACCCACTCTTTTAATTGACACAAGTCCCAGGAGGATATTCTAACTTCCTTTATCTAAGTGGGCAATGATGATCTTTGTTTTTGTCTAGTATTTTTATGCTCTTGTCATCTTGTCACAAGCAAACTATGATGACAGAAGGTTTTACATAATATGGAACATGTGGGAACAGTATCAATGTTTTCTATTGTTTTATAGATTTTGGATATTATCAAGTTCTGACCCCACTTATGGTCAATCCAGATATTTTTTAACCAGCCAGAGAGAAGGAGGTTGGGGCAGGAATAGACCAGCAAAAAGAAGGTAGCATTGTTATTCCTAAAATAACTAACATGTTAGTACTTTTATGGGACCTGCAATTGTGTTGTTATCCCATTTAATAGATAAAGAACTTAGGATGAGGCACATGCTACCTACTGAAGGACACAGGGACAGTGAGAGTAGACTCCTGCCCTGAAGGAATACACCCCTGGTGAGACAGTCAGTTAGGAGGAATGTGGATTTTGTTCCACTACACTGCCAGTGTTGGTCGTTATGGAAAGTCATAAAAAAAAAAAAAAAGGCAAAAACTTTATGCTCATCTCTGCCCTCCCCAACCTCCTTGAAATGGTCAGAGACCTCTCTTGGAGTTCCTAATACATAGTCTGAGAAACAATGTCCAAGGCAAATTATGGTTCCTTGGTTTGCAATGTACAAAAAATCAGCAAAATACTTAAAATCTTTGCATATATGCATGTGTACTTTCAAAACATTTAGAAATTGGCAGTATGGATTTTAAAAATGTGAGTAACAAATCTATAAGCTAAAAGGCGTACTTGTTTTGTGGCTGAAGCCTACTAGTTGGATGATTAATAATTAAAAAGTGTATTTCATTGGAAATCACTTAAACTATAATTAGAGGAGGAATTTACTGGCCTGCTTTTGCCCATCTTAGTTCCTTTAGATTAAAAAGAAAACCAAAAACAAACAACCCAGTCATACTCACTAAGATAATCACAAAAATAATTGACAAGACAGTCTTCTAAAATAAATCATGCCAAGTATGATGGCATCAGCCACATTTTGTCTGGGAAGAGATCTCATAGGAACCCAGACCTTGGTTATTGGTAGTTATGCATGTCCTTGCCTAAGAGATCCACTGGCAATTTTGTGGCAGTTCATGGTGTGACAGATAAAAACCTAAGGGCCCTGATCCAAGTGCAGGGTCTGAGTTTTTACAAAATTACCTTCACAGACTCCCTTGCTGTTTCTTCTCCAGCCGTAGCAGCAGGCTAGTCTAGTTCCATAGTGACAGACCCCAGGCTGATGTGCCGATGCTAACAACCCGTGATGCCTGGCACTGCAGATAAAGAACTATATGTTAGTATTGAGAAAATAGAAAAGACAACAGAAACTCTTCCCTACTACTGAAAGAACCAGAGATGTCAATTACCTGGTTAATTTCAACGAACCCGCAGTAAGTGCTAAATTAGATTTTGAAAACCTGAATTTTGGGGTTGCCAGCCTTCCTCAATAATTAGTTTCAACCATTTCCTTCTTCCTCACAGTTAAAAGAATTTGGTTACATAATCTATAAAACTAGGGCACATGAAGATGTCCAAAATGTATGTTTTTGAACCTTGTAGAGTGCCACTTTTCAGATCTGCTCTGTATACGCACAGCAACTATCCAGTTCTTTGTCTATTTCAGTGACTTTCTGGTCCTGTGGCTTTGTCCCAGACCAGAGCTCTGCACTTTTACCCCACTGGCACCTGGGAACCATTGAATAGACAGGAATCAACACACACTATAGATGATTAAGAGCTGGAAGGGCTCGTTCAGCAAAGCCCTCTCATGTTACAGAGGAGGAAACGCCAGTCCAACGGAGTGGAGTCACATCCCCAGCAGAGCTGGGTGTTGGGAATTCTAGCCCAGGGCTCGTTCCCATTCCACATGACCTCCTGGAAACCCAATTTGCTAAACTGCTTAATTTTAGAGCAGAGATCGGCAAATATTTTCTGTAAAAAGCCAGATGATAAGTATTTTAGGCTTTGTAGGGCCATAAGATATCTGTCCAAGTACAAAAGCAGCCATAGGCAATAGTAAACAGATGGGTATGATTGTGTTCCAATAAAACTTTATTTATGACACTGAAATTTGAATAGCATGTAATTTTCCTGTGTCATGATATAGTATTCTCCTTTTGTTCCATCTTTGAACATTTAAAAATGTAAAAACTGTTCTTTGCTCATGGGCTGTTTACAAAGAGGGATCACCTAGCTTTGGCCCGCAAGCTGTAGCTTGCCTGATCTAGATGCCTGAAAAAGGTGAGCCCCCTGCCCCCTACCAAGTGCCCCCAAGTAGTGCCGCCATGGATGAAGTTCACTGCATGTTTACCTACTTACGGCCCTGGTATTGGACAGGGTTGCTACCAGACTTCGAAGGAAAATACTTGCATTGTATATTTAGTGGAGGGCTGTGATGATTTCCTTACACATATTAAATACACTGTAAAAATGTTTCCTGGGCTCTTTAACAGACAAAGGAATGCACATTTTACCATGTGCTTTCTGCTACAGAACTGAACTTTATGCAAGTTAATAATATGTAAGTCAAAGTCGGGAAGTTTAATAACCTTGTAGATTTCCCTCATGGTCTGCCTCTCCCACAAATTTTATTACTCAGTTAAGAGTTATAAAGATATGGTCTGAGACATTTCATTTACTGAGAGCACCAAATGCAAGGATGATTTTAACATTTACTTTTTCTTGAAGGGGACTTTTTTTCATTTTTTAATGGAATTAATTTTAGGGATTCATAAGTCACTCAAACATTTAGAACAGGGCTTCTCAACTTCTACACAACTGATATTTGGGGCCAGATCATTGTTTGTTGTTGGGAGTTGTCCTGTGCATTGTAGGATATTTAACAATGGTCTTTATCTACAGATGCCAGTAGCACACACCCGTCTAGTTCTGACAATCAAAAATGTCTCCAGACATTGCCAAATGTCTCCTGGAAGGTAAACTTTTCTTTCATTAAGTAGTAGTACTTTAAAGCAAAACATTTATTGTGCACTTGCTATGTTCTAACTACTGTCTCAGGCACATAGAGTACAGTGATGAAAAGGGCCTGGTCTTTGCACTCTTAAGTTCACAGTCTATTGGAAACATATGCATTCAAGTATAGGATAGCATGCTAAATATTATTAAAATGCTCTGATAAAGAGTTCTGACTAAGAAATAATGCAGCCATTTGTCTAATCTAATTTATATATTCCTAACAATTCTGCAAGGGATACCACAATCTTGACCCAGTCTGCGCCTAATTAACAGTTTCCAAAGAACCTATGATAAACTCCAATATTCTATAGCACAGTAGGGTGATTACAGTTAGCAACAATGTATTGTATATTTCCAAGTAGCTGGAAGAGAGGACGTGAAATGTTACCAACACATAGAAATGGTAAATACTCAAGGTAATTGAGTATTTGATGGATACTCCAAGTACCACAACTGGATCATGATATAGTCTATGCATGTAACACTCACATGTACCCCATAAATATATAAAATATTTTGTATCAGTAAAAAAGAAGAAACTATGGGTGACTAACCATAAAGTATGCTGAGTAAATAAGTGCCAGTCCACATGTATACATATGTAACAAACCTGCACATTGTGCACATGTACCCTAGAACTTAAAGTATAATTTTAAAAAAGGGGAAAAAAAAGGTATACAATATGCTGTTATAAGAAAAAAAAAAGTGCCAGTCCAAATACAGTGATGCCCTTAATAATTTTTTTATTTTAGTATTTTAAAAATTGAGATATAATTTATATAACATAAAATTCACCATCTTAAACTATACACTTCAGTGGTTTTTAGTATTTTCACTATGTTATGCACTCATCACTTCTGTTTAGTGCCAGAATATTTCCATCACCCCAAAAATAAACCCTATACCTATGATCAGTTAATCTTAACTAACTCCTCCCTTCATCCCCTGGCAACCACAAATCTGCTTTTTGTCTCTGGATTTGCCTATTCCGGATATTTCATATAAATGGAATCACATAATATGTAGCCTTCTGCATCTGGCTTCTTTAACTTAGCATGTTTTCAAGTTTGATTCATGTTGTAGCTTGTAACAGTACTGTATTTCTTTTTATTGCTGAATAATATTCCATAATATGGATATACCACATTTTATTTATCCACTCATCAGATGATGGACATTTAAGTTGTTTCTACCTTTTGGTCATCATGAATAATGTTGCTATGAACATTGGTGCACAAGTTTTTGTGTGGACATATGTTTTAATTTCTCTTGGATGTATACCCAGGAGTGGAATCGTTGGGCCATATGGTGCAATGGACAGAATGTTTGTGTCCTCCAAAATTCATATATTGAAACCCTAATCCCAATGTGATGGTATTTGGTGGTGGGGTCTTTGGGAGGTAATTAGGTCATGGGGGTGGAGCCTTTATGAATGGGATTAGTGCGCTAATAAGAAAAGGCTAGAGAGCTTGAGAAGTTGACAGGCTGCAACCCAAAAGAGTGCCCTCACCAGAACCTGACCATGCTGACACCCTGGTCTTAGAATTCCAGCCTTCAGAACTGAGAGAAATACATTTCTATTGTTTATAAGCCACCCAACCTCTGGTAATCTGTTATAGCAGCCTGAACTGACTAAGACACGTGATAGTTGTATGTTTAACTTACTGAAGAACTGCCTGACCGTTTTCCAACATGGCTACATCATTTTACTCCCACCAGCAATATATGAGAGTTCCAATTTCTCCACATCCTCACCAGCACTTATTATTGTTCATTTTTAAAAACTCTAGTCATCCTAATGCTTGAGAAGTAGCATCTTGTTTTGATGTGCATTTCCCTGATGGCTAATGATATTAAGTGTCTTTCATGTGTTTATAGACCATTTATATATCTTCTTTGGATAAATGTCTATTCAGGTCCTTTGCCCATTTTTTAATTGGGTTATTTGTTTTGATGTTTTTAAGATTTGAACACAGGATTGAAATTTGTCGATAAAAACAAGTGTCCCCACACCTTGGTAAAAAAAAACCCTTCCACATAGATACACAGTAAGTCCATTTCTTAACCACACACGTCTGTGACAAACCTTGATAAAGCACTACAATTTGCTTTCACCTCTTCCTTTAACAACATGAAGCTGATGCCTGGGGGAGCAGAATGGAGAGAGGAACTAACCTTGCCTGGGAAAGAGGAGGAAAATGTCCAGGGTAGGTGACATTTGAGTTGGATTTCAAAAGAAAACATGATGAAAGAAAAGCTGTATAGGGGGAAATTCTGCCTTTGGAATTTTAATTTCATGTTTTTATAAGAAATGTGGGGTTCATTTAATTAGAATTCAATGTAGCAACAAAATCTTAGAGATGATCTGTCAACTTCTTGACTGCAGGTTTGCAAGCAATATGCTCCCCAATCACAATAGGAAGGATCTTACCTATTTCCTGATGCCAAAAAAAAAATCAGTATAATCCTCAATAGGGCATTAATATGTATGGAGTATAGTGCTAGGTGCTGAGGATTCACTTATAATCCTGGCATAGAGGGTCTCCTACTCATGAACTTTTAGTCAAGGGGTTCAGGGTAACAGAGGCACTCAATATATTCAGTCTATTACAGAAGCTTAAATCAAAGAAACATAATCCAGTCTAAGGGGTCCCAGATGTTCCCTTTGAAGGTGCAAACTTTAAATTAGACTTAAGACAAACAGGGTTCAACCACATAAAGTGAAAGAATATTACAGGCAAAGGGAATAGAATGAGTGCAGACTAAGAGGTAAAAGACACCATGCTTGTGCTTGAGGAATGAGTAGATGACCAGAGGATTAGAATAAAGGCAGGGAGAAGTAAGCTTGCGAAAGATGAGCCCCAAGAGGTGGGCAGAGGCTACATCACAGAGGGTCTTGTGAATCAAGTTAGGGCTTTGGGTTTTACATCTCAATGGCAATAGAACAGCATTGAAGGGTTTTAAGTAGGAATGTTATTTGATAAGGTTTTTCTTTTGAAAAATATTACCACGAAGCAGTCTGGAAGATAGACTGGAGGGAGACAGAACGGAAGAAAAGATACCAGTTGGCTCAGAAGACAGATTCTGGTTGCTTGGACTGCAGCAGTAGCAGTGGAGGTAAGGAGAAATGAATGGCATCAAAGTGGGACCGAAAGATTTGGTAATGGATTAGAGTCAATTCATTCATTCAACAAGTATTTATTGAGTGCCTATAATGTATCAGACACTGGGCTAGTTTCCAGAAGTTCATCAGCAAACAAAAGGGAAATAAGATTTCTGTCCTTGTGGAGCTTATATCCTAGTCAATTGGATATAGAGTGTCAGAGGGATGCACCATTGAGTAGCCTGTATTTCTGGAATGAGGAATACAGGTGGAGGAACATGTTCAGGAATAGGATAGATGATGAATTCTCTTTGGCACATGCTGATTTTGAGTACTCATTAGACGGACAACCTAGAAGAGATGTTGAGTAGGATGTTGGATATTTGGGTGAAGAGTTCAGGAAGCAGAACTATATTTGGGAATCATCTGCAGGTAGATGGTAACTGATTCTACAGAAGTGGATGCAGTGTAAGAAAAGAAGGAGGCTTAGGGCACAGTCCCAAGGACACTAGCATGTAAGAGATGGACCAAAGAGCAGGAAGGTCCAGAAAGAGGCCCAGGCAATGCTCAGAGGAACACCAGGTTAGTACATTGTCAGGAAAGCCAAATGAGGAGAGTTTTTCTAGTAAAAGAGTGAGATCAACTCTGAATGTTGAGAGGCTGCATAACATGTTGGTCAGGACTATGGTCTCCTTCCTGGATTTGAATTCTGGCTCTACTATATATTAACTCTGACCTTCAGCGAGTTACTTTCTCTTTCTATGCATTAGCTATCTCTTTTCTAAAACAGGGAAAACAACAGTATTTACCTTAAGGGTATTCGTGATAATGAAATCATTAAATATATGAAAAGGGCTTTGAATGGTGACTAACACAGTAAATGCTCCCTAATTGATTGCTTTTATTATTAGTAGTAGTAGGATTATTATCATCAGATGTGTTGACCTTCAGAGGAGAGCCATGTTTCCCACAGAAGGACCTGCCTTAGTATCCCTGCCATGCTCAGTCATTGGTGGGAGCAGCCTGTGGGAGTTGCAGCCTCACTTAAAAGTGGTGCTGGATTTCCAAGAGTAGAGTAGTTGGGACCCTGGGTCAATTATGCTCCCTGCAGTTGGATGTCTGCGAGGCGCATCCTCATAGCTGCCACAGGTTCCATGTGACTTTTCTTTTTTATGTTTGTAGGAATAAATTTTCACTGTAAGGGGAGATTATCATAGAATTTCACCTTAAAGAAAGTTACCTTAGATATCATCTGGTTCCAACCTATCATTTTGTGCATGAAGAAACTAAGGCCAAGAAAAACTGAGGATTTCATTGGTATTAGAAATCAGAGGGGAACACACTTCACCAAACTATTCACCTACTCATTTATCCATTTGTCTACCCAAAATTTATTAAGTAACTACACACATCAGACACTGTACTAGGCACTGAGACTATAGGAGGTATATGAGAGAAGCCCCATTATACTCCAACATATGACCCTACCAAAGGGGCAAGTTCTCAGGAGCTAGGGGGAGATATGGAAGTTAGTACATTGGGATGGTAGGTGAGTGGTGTTCTGGAGGAAATGGGGCTCAATATGAATGGAACTTTGCCTGGAGAAGTGGGAGGAGGCTGTGTGGTGGGGAAGGTTTTCCAGGCAGAAAAAATAGCCTGTGCCAAGGACAGCACCGTTAAGAACATGAGGAGTTGGTGGCCTCAAAATTTGAGTGTAGATCATGGTGTGTGTTAGAAGCAGAGGAGTCAGAAGGGCAGCAGGGGAATGGTGGGATTAAGAAGGAGCAGGGAAACAGCAGGGGGTCTAAAGAAAAAGGCCTGTGTCCCTCCTGCAGGCTCCAGACAGTGACAGGTGGATTTTAAGCGGTTGGAAATATCAAAAATTTTGTAATACACAAAACAGCCTCCTTAGAAGTAGGATGAGCTCACTAAGCTTGAACAAGATTTCTGAAACAGTTAGATGTGAAATCACACGAAACCAAATTGAAATTTGTTGAAATCTGATATTTTTAAAAAGCCTAATCAGAAACCAGCCGAGAGTGCTTGGTACAGGTGGTCAAACCCACTTCATATGTACCAGTCAAAGTAAATTACTTGGGATTGCAAAGAATACTGCCCAGGATTAACTAACAGGAGAAAGCTACCAAAAGATAAAATTCATATACTGTTTACACATTACCACAACTATCCAGAGAAATCCTCATTTTTCTCAGTCTTTATTTCTTTCACATGCCTGCTTTCAGGTGAAAAGGTGAAACTGAGAAATCTGAGGTGTATTAATTTCTCCCAAATCATTGTTTCTGATGTTGTGTGAAGTGTCACTTATAAATCTCCCCCAAATGTTAATGACTAACACTTGGGCCATCAAAAATTTATTAACTTTGTTAATAAATTAAGATTTCTTATCCACTGTAAGGAATTCCCTTCCCAGTCACAAAAGCATCTTAGTTTTATAGTTCTGTTGAAAGATATAGGAGATTTGCCATCAAATCTATATCAGTCTCATTTGTTAAAAAACGGAAGTAATTGTTGTTTAAGAATCAACTTAGCCAGGTGTAATGGCTCACGCCTGTAATCCCAGCACTTTGGGAGGCCGAGGCAGGTGGATAATGAGGTCAGGAGATCGAGATCATCCTGGCCAACATGGTGAAACCCCATCTCTACTAAAAATACAAAAAGTTAGCCAGGCGTGGTGGCAGGCGCCTGTAGTCCCAGCTACTTGGGAGGCTGAGGTAGGAGAATGGTGTGAACTCGGGAGGCGGAGCTCACAGTGAGCCAAGATCTCACCACTGTACTCCAGTCTGGGTGACAGAGCGAGACTCCATCTCAAAAAAAAAAAAAAAAAATCTAATTTTGGACTGTACTAATCCCATCAACATCCTCTGCCACCTTGGAAGGTCTAGATGGACTGGCCAGCTTCTCTCTCACTCACTCCCTCTCTCTCTGTCTCTTCTAAACAATATTTTGCACACATGAGGCTCAGGGAACTGAGTCTTGAGACAGGGAAATGCTAATATAGGTGAAGAAGTCTCTGTGGAGTAGAAGCCCTGAGCTGTGGGAGTCTGAGCTAAATGCTGATTTGCCCAGTTTCTTTAATGCCTTACACAGCTTGCTGTCTACATTGATCAAATTAATCAGAAAATCACCATCTCCACAGCTGAAGTTAATTTAAAAACATTCCAGGGATTGTGTAAGTAGTGTAGTATTTCTTCACAGGATTCCTTATTTTCTGCAAAAATATACTATGCCAGAATTCTTAGTATGTTTGTTTATGGTCAGGTTCCAGGAAACTTCATGATATTCTCCAAGACAAATTGAGAAATTAAACTTCTTTTGCCGATGTTTAAATACATTTAAATATTGCCACACAAATGTAATAAAAGATTTTCTAAATAGGGATGACAAGGTCCAGCCATGAAGATTTTTGTTGGTGGTGGTTTTGATTTTTGTTTTGTTTTTATCATAGCTCCCAGTATGGCAAGTTCATTGTACCTAGCCAGTTAAAATTAAGTCTGGGTTCTCATCTACCTTCAGGAAACAGAGTACAAGTCCAGTGGGCCCAGGGATACCCCAAGACATCTCACTTTCCCAGATGTGTAGGGGCTTATGTGTCCAGTAAAAAACTTGCCTGGGTTATAAAGCTCTTCTATACTAGTGTGTGCTGATGTGTCTTCAAATTTATAATGCCATGACTGGTAGGGATAGTAGTAAACTTCAGGCAAAAGTTGGAACTTTCCATTGCTTCCTCTATTTCTCTCATTTATCTTCTAAGCTCAGGAGTTATGTGGAGATTGGGGATGGGGAGTGTCTTGGTTTTGGCTACCCCAGAAGCAGACCATAAGACAAGAATTTGCATGGAAGTGGTTTACTTAGGAGGTGAAGGAAATGCTGATAAAGGAGTGGGGAAGTGAGACTAGGAAGGGAAGGCAGTCAATAAAGCAAGTGTTATCAAGACAGCTACATTTATTCTCCATCTCATTCATTCATTCATAGTAAGCATGGGGGAGAATGATATAAGATGGAAGATGGAGTTAGAAAAGTAGTCAAAGTCTAGATCAAGCAGAGCCATTTATGTCATTTTAAGTAGAATGAATTTTATTCTTAATCTGGTGCGAAGTCACTGAAAAGTTTTAAGAAGAGGGCTGACATGGTCTAATTTAAATGTTAAGAGGAACACTTTGGAGCATGGACTAGAGGGAGCAAAAGAAAAAGTAAAAGGAAGCTATTGTGGTGGTTCAGGTGAGAGATAATAGTGGTGTAGCTGGATGATGGTAGGCAGGGGCAGAGAGTGGGGATAGAAGGAGATGGACTTGAGACATGGTTTGTAATAGGACTTAGTAGCAGATGTAATACAAGTGGGGAGGAAGAGCCCCACCTGTCAGCAATGATACCCCAGTTTTTGGCTTGAGCAAGTTTGGATGCTGTTTGTTCTGGGGTGGGGAGAAAGAGTGAAGTGGAGAGAAGCAAGTTCTGAATAATGATCAAGAGTTCAGTTTTGGATGTCTTAGGCTCAGTGAGACATCTCAATGAATAGGTCAAGAATGCAGCAGAAAGAGGCTGGGGCTTGAGATTCACATTTTGAAGATGTGAATACATATATAGATGGCATTGAAAGTGCTAGGACTGGGAAGATAACCTGGAGAGCATAAATAAGAAAGAAAATAGGGTCAGAGATTAATCTCTGTGGAAATACAGCACTTTAAATCCTGTTGAAGAACAGAAGAGTAACCGGTGTGGATGAAGGCAAACCAGAATGTGCTGTATGCTGTGATGATTTTAAAATATGTCCATAAATTATCTGATGCTTATCCTTTCAAAAGGTGAAGTTTAATTCCCCTCCTTTTATGTGGGGTTGTACTTAGTGACTGACATCTAACAAAGAATACTGTGGGAGTGATCGGGGTAACTTCCGAAATTGGGACACAGAAGGCATTGTAGCTTCCTCCTTGTTCTCTCTCTTGGATTAGTCACTATGGGGGAAGTCAGCTAACAGTTGTGAGAACATTCAAACAGCCCTATGGACAGGTCCACATAGAGAGAAGCTGAGGCCTTCTGCCAACAGCCATGTGAGTATACCATCTTGGAAGCAGATCCTCCAGCCAGAGTCAAGATGTCAGATGACTATAGCATTGATCAACAACTTGATTGCAACCTTGTGAAAAACTCCAAGCCCAAGCAGTGTGGCGATTCCTCAAAGAACTAAAAACAGAACGACTATTTGACCCAGCAATCCCATTTCTGGGTATATACCCAAGGGAATATAAATCATTGTACCATCAAGACATATGCACACAATGTTCATTGCAGCACTATTCACAATAGCAAAGACATGGAATCAACCTAAATACCCATCAGTCATAGACTGGATAGAGAAACTATGGTACACATTCACCATGGAATACTATGCAGCCATAAAAAGAATGAGATCATGTCCTTTGCAAGAACATGGGTGGAGCTGGAGGCCATTATACTTAGCAAACTCATGCAGGAACAGAAAACCAAATACCGCATGTTCTCACTTATAAGTGGAAGCTAAATAATGAGAATCAATGGGCACAAAGAGGGGAACAACAGACACCAGGGTCTATTTGAGAGTGGAGGGTAGGAGGAGGGAGAGGATCAGAAAAAATACCTATTGGATACTAGGGTTAGTACCTGGGTCACAAAATAATCTGTAAAACCACCCCCCATGACATGAATTTATCTATATAACAAACCTGCACAGGTACCTGAACCTAAAATAAGAATTTAAAACTCCAAGCCCTTTTGCTATGAATCTAAAACTGCTCTAAAAAATGTCTTAAAAAACCCCCAAGCCCCATCTAGCTAAGCTGCTCCTGAATTCCTGAATCATAGAAAATGTGTGAAATAATAAATGTTGCTTTGAGCCACTAAATTTTGAAGTATTCTGTTGCGTAGCAATAGATAACTAATAAATGTGGTATCCAGAAACCAAGCAAAGAGTATGCTGAAGAGCAAGGTGATGAACTTTGTTGATGTTTGTTGCTTTGGTATTTTAATTTTGTACTTATATTCATTAAATCTGAGATATCATGGATTATAAGCATACTATTATTATGTACATTAGAAAAGAAAAATGCTGCCAATTAAACTATAACTCATT
This sequence comes from Macaca mulatta, assembly GCF_049350105.2. Classification (NCBI taxonomy): domain Eukaryota; kingdom Metazoa; phylum Chordata; class Mammalia; order Primates; family Cercopithecidae; genus Macaca; species Macaca mulatta. The sequence continues at coordinate 13,228,389 of NC_133426.1, read as the reverse complement.
AGCTTAATAATTCTGTGCAATTATGTCATAATTCTGTGCATGAATTAGTCACGATCATGTCAACTTTAAAGAACACAGAGCCTGCAATGGCCTGTTTGCTCGCTATTGCTCTCAGAACCAAGTCCAAACTCCTTGGCTCAGTGTACGGGGCTCCTCACAGCCTGGTTCCAGCCTGCCTTCTTTGCCTCTTGGCAGCCACCGGGCTTATGGTCTAAGATTCTGGCCAGTCCATTTTCTGTATCTTGGGCTGATGCCCTCCTTATGCATTCTTTTTGCAGGTATGTATCTATCCATCCATTCATTTACTCTTATGCAATACCTACTGGGAATTAAGCATTGGAATGTTTGCTTTCTATGCCCATGTTATATCAGGTGGGCTCACATTTGCTCCATAAGAACAGTATAAGTGTCATCCACTGTATTCAGTTTTCTCTGATTCTCTCATGTGGACTTAGTTTGTCTCTTATCTGTATTCTGTGGAATGTTTTATATGTTTTTACATATATATATGCCCTATATAAACTTATAGTTTTATATGTTTATACATATGCATGTAAACATATATTCATTCTTTGAAATGCTGTACTCTGTGTGTGTGTGTGTGTATATATATATACACACTTACTCTTTATATACAAATAACATTATTTGCCTCTCCATCCCCCTTCCTTGGTCACTTATTGATTTACCTAACTTTTAATTCAACACCTACTATGTGCCAGGCACTGGACTAGAACCTGGACTTATATCCTTCTTCCCTGGCATCCCTGGCCAAAAAGGAAAGAAAGACATTTTGATGGCCCTATGAAGTTGTCTGGTGAGGGAGGCAGTAGATTTGAATCTCTGGCATTCAGAAGAATGTTTGGGCACATCAACTGTTCAGTTAATGTTGCATTAAACTGAATTAATTTTAACACTTTCAATAATTTTTTTTCACAAACAAGACCTTCACATTGAAAACAGGTCAGTTATTAAAACTTACCCACTGGGACCCAGCAAGTTAACTGATGAAACTAGAAGTACTACTGATCTCTCTGGATAAAACATTTCATGAAAAGTGACTTAATCATCCTTGGGAAACACCATGGCTTTTTAATTTGTCACTTGTTCAATGTGAGATTCTGGGCAAATCATTTAACAATCTATTCTTTTGAAATTCAGTTTACTCATCTATATAATTGGAGATGTGATCTGTAATTTACACATGGTCAACATTGCCAGTGGGACCTCAATCTCTGTTCTCCCCTTCTTTCTTAGTAATAAGACCCCCATTACATAGCCACTCAGAATATAGGCTACATTTCCCAGCCTTCACTTCAATAATATGTGGCCATGGAACTAAGTTCTGGCCAATGGGACATAAACAGAAGTGCCATGTGTAACACTTTCAGGATGTGGCTGTGAAGGGAGGATGATGTTCTTCATTTATTTCCTCTTATTGGCTGGTGATATAGATGTGATATTTGTCTCTCAAATCTCAGGTTTAAATGTAATCCCCAAAGTTGGAGGTGGGGCCCAGCAGGAGGTGACTGGATCATGAGGGTGGATTTCTCATGAATGGTTCAGCACCATCACCTTGGTGTTGTCCTCATGGTAGTGAGTTCTCATGAGATCTGGTTGTTTTAAAGTGTATAAGTGTGTGGCACCTTCCCCCGCCCTTGCTCCTGCTTTTGCCATCTGAGACACCTGCTCCTCCTTCACTTTCCGCCATGATTGGAAGCTTCCTGAGGCCTCACCAGAGGCAGAAGCCACTATGCTTCCTGTAAATCCTGCAGAACAGTGAGCCAATTAAACCTCTTTTCTTTATAAATTACCCAGTCTCAGGTATTTATAGCAATGCAAGAACGGCCCAACACGGCTGAAGTTTGGACATGTTTGCTGAAGCTCAAGAAGCCATCTTAGGCTACAAGGGGAGGACCTTCTGATGAACCCATAAAATGGCAGCATCTGGGTCCCTGACTCCATGGAGAGCCAGCTATATCAGCTCAACTACTCACACCTTTGTGAAAGAGAAACACATGTCTATCTTGCTTAAGCCAAGGTTATTTGAGTTTTCTATCACTTACAGCCAATTCTGAAGGATCAAAAAGCAATGTTGCCATGCTAATTGGCTGCTACAAGCCCATTATCCATATTCTGACATTTCCTGCTTAAAACCCCCAATGTCAAATAGCTTGTGAGGCCGGTTTTCAGTTTGCATTGAACTGAAAATAAAGATCAGGTGGACTTTTGTTCTTTGATCCCATGCGGTTTCTATCTTTTCTGAATGTACCTTACGTTATTAGTTTGCTAGTGCTGCCATAACAAAGTACTACAGACTGGGTGGCTTAAACAACACACATTTATTCTCTCACAGTTCTGGAGGCTGGAAGACCAAGATCAAGGTGTTGGTAGGGTTGGTTTCCCCCAAAGCCTCTGTCCTTGGCTTGTAGATGGCTGTCTTCTTTTGTGTCCATACATGGTCTTTCCTCTGTGTGTGTCTGTGTCCTAATCTCCTCTTTTTGGTTTGTTTGTTTGTTTTTTGAGACAGAATTTCGCTCTTGTTGCCTAGGCTAGAGTGGAATGACATGTTCTTGACTCACCGCAATCTCCGCCTCCTGGATTCAAGTGATTCTCCTGCCTCAACCTCCCAAGTAGCTGGGATTACAGGCATGCGCCACCACGCCTGGCTAATTTTGTGTTTTTAGTAGAGATGGAGTTTCTCCATGTTGGTCAGGCTGGTCTCGAACTCCCAACCTTAGGTGATCTGCCTGCCTCAGTCTCCCAAAGTGCTGGGATTACAGGCATGAGCCAACATGCCCAGCCTGTTTGGTTTTTTAAAATAAGCTTTGGCAAGTTTTATTAAAGAACAATTTTGTATGGTTTACCTTTTACCAGTCTGTTATGGCATGCTTCTAATGATATCAGAATCATCTGGGTAAATGATACCTAGTGTGCAGTATATGTGGTATTTTCTGCATGCTGTGCACAATTTATTATTATTGCCACTGTAGTGATGGACACCAGTTTTGGCCAATATGCTGTAATAATGCTATTTCAGATTTCCTCGAAGCTGCACAATTGTTGGCAAGGATGACCAGTTTCACTTTGCCTTGTCTGATCATCTTCAGAGTCTTCTTGTACTCCAGCTACTCCAGCATGTATTTCTCACTTTTTTTTTTTTTTTTTTTTGAGACAGAGTCTCGCTCTGTCACCCAGGCTGGAGTGCAGTGGCACAATCTTGGCTCACTGCAAGCTCTGCCTCCTGGGTTCACGTCATTCTCCTGCCTCAGCCTCCCAAGTAGCTGGGACTACAGGTACCTGCCACCGTGCCCAGCTAATTTTTTGCATTTTTTAGTAGAGACAGGGTTTCACCATGTTAGCCAGCTGACCTCATGATCTGCCCGCCTTGGCCTTCCAAAGTGCTGGGATTACAGGTGTGAGCCACCACGCCCGGCCATACTTTTCACTTTTCATAATGAGTTGGAGCCTACAGTTGATTGACTCCAGTGATTTTTTAAAATCTTTTTTGCAGCCACCATCTTCCTGTCTTAGATGTGGGAGGACCCCCAGCCAAGAGCATCCACCAAGATGGCTGGGGAGGGAGAAAGGCCCTAATCTCCTCTTTTTATGACAGCAGTCATATTGGATAAGGACACACCATAATGAACTTATTTTAATTTAACTGCTCCTTTAAAGACCTTATCTCCAAATGTAATTACATTCTGAGGTACCGGGGTTAGGGCTTCACATACGAATCTTGAGGGAGTACACAATTCAGTCCACATCACCTCAGGACACCTGCATGTCCTGCCCCTACTGTCCTCAGAGGAGTTTTTGTCCTGAAATTTGTCACCAGGAGCACAAGTTCATCAGTGGTAGTTCCCTGTTTTATTGGGTCAGTGGCAAATAGTTGTTGGTGCATTGTGGAACCTGACCAGCCTCATTTCCTGATTCCTGAGAACTTTTTGTCTTGGCCGGAGCCGGCTCTTCCTGTGTGCACAGAAGCCTGAAAGGGCAGAACCCCCTTCCCCAGAAGCCCTCAACCAATGACTGTTGGGATTACAAACACCCCGGCTCCCTTGTCTTCAAGAGGGATAACTAGGATCTTGTGTTCTACTGTCTCCTAGAATTCCCCAGCAGGATTGACTCAGAGTGGTGACTTATTTTTACACTTCTTTCCCTTCTCTGTCCCACTTCCCCACTTCTCTACCAGAACTTCCTGGGGTCACCTCTCAAATAAACTACACACAGAGTCTGCTTCTGAGAAAATGTAAACTTAGAAAGGAAAGTGGTGATACTGGGTGGATGGAGCACTTACTCTACATATGTCCCTTGAATGTGCTGAACTAGAGTCAAGCTAAACAGGATCACTCATGATCATTTGTAAGAAAGTCCTTTGTAAAAATGTCAGCTTTTCTGTATTCACTTTTTTGAGGGAATAAATTTGGAATAGTGGGATGACACTGGTCTTAGAGCAGAAGACAAAATCGTATGTAATTCATGGGAAATCACCTAATTTCTTCAAGTTTCTCTGTTCCTTTCTCTATCAAATGAACACAATACCCATTTCTTAGGGTTGTTGAGAGAATTGATTGAAATAACATTGAAAATGGTTGACACTAGGGCCTCAATAATATTTGTTGAATGCCAATCTGATTTATGAAGACTAGGTAATATACTTATTTTCATTGTAATGTTTACATAACCTTGATTTATACTCATGAATTACATATAAATAGGACTTTAACACTTTCTAAGCCAGTGAAACTAACTAATGAAATAAGACTGTCCAGAAATGATTTTTAAGTTGTAATTAGATGATTATTATTTCCTAGAAACACACAGCTCTTTAGTTTTTGATATAGTCTCACAAATTACGGTTTGAAGAATAAAGAAATAAATGATATACCAACCATTCAAAAATCACTAAAATCATGTTTAAAGATAAAATCTAGTCCATAGAAACAAGAACAACAGACTTACAGCTCAGGCTTCCTGTGAAAGGCTGAATAATGCATCCCCCACCCCACAGAGGTATACATTCTAATCCTCGAAACCTGTAAATGTTATCTTATATATCAAAAGGGACTTTCCAGATGTGATCAAGTGAGGGATCTTGCAACGAGAAGATTATCCTGAATTATCCAAGTGGGCCTGATATACTCACAAAGGTTCTTCTTAGGAGGAGGAAAACAAGGAAGAATCAGAGAGAAGGCAAGGTAACAAAGGAAAAAGAGATTGTACCACAAGCTAAGGACTGTTGGCGGCCTCTAGAAGCTGGAAGAAGCAAGAAATGGATCCTACCCTGGAGCTTCCAGAAGAAACCAGTCCTGCCGATGCCTTAATCTTAGCCCCATAAGATTCATTATAGACTTCCGGCCTTCAGAACTGTAAGACAATAAACTTCTGTTGTTTTAAGCCATGGAATTTGTGGCCAATTTTTACAGTGGCACTTTGCTACCAGGGCTTTGAGAAGAATCAATTATCCACATAGCACGTGGTCTCTGTAAGTAAAGCCTCTCAGCAGGAACCTAGTCATTCCCTCCTCTCCCACATTATTTTTACTCGAATTCAGTAGAGAGAAAATATAAAACAGAAATATGTTGTAAGTAAGGAGTTGCTCCAAATGTTAATCTCCAGAATAGCAAAGTTAATAATATATTTATCTTAGGTACCCAAGACAAAAAGATCCCAGTGTTAGGACTTAGAACACTCAAGATGGAGTTCAGATCAATAAATGTTCTAGACAAGCACTGTCCAATAGAAATAAACATATATGCCATTTAAAGTTTTCTAGTAGCCACATTTTTTAAATGTGAAAGAAACAGAAGCAATTAATTTTAATAACGATTTTATCTAATGCAGTATATCCACATTACCATTTCAACATGTAATCAATACTAAATGATTAGTGAGATAGTTCCTGTTCTTTTTCTTCCTACTACATCTTGAAAATTAGATGTGTATTTTATACGTTTTACAGCACATCTCAACTTGGACTGGCTATATTTCAGGTATTCAACAGCCACTTGGGGCTCCTGGTTACCATCTTTGCTGTATTGGACAGGTCTAGGGTATCTAAATAGTTCCAATACCCAAAGGACATAAAAAATATAAGGCAAGCCAAATTCTGAAGCTTAAGAGCAGGTACATGCATACAGCTAAATATTTATTCATTTGATGAGTGTTGATTGTCTACTGTGCACTAAGTACCATTTAAGAAGCACATAATTTTCTAGGTTATAAAATCATAGTGCAGTGTTTCAATTAAAAAGAACTGATGCTTATACTGGAAATCTCTATACAGCAGCCACAGTTTTTCCTATAAGTTGTGAAACCCCAGGAAATAACCAGTAGACACAGTTTTCTGCAATGGGTGCCTTGCCTTCTCTGTAACAGTGTCTTATCCATAATATGGAGTCTAGAGCTGATTAAACATGGGTCCTGGACATTCCTGAAGAGCTGACCACTTGATATTTCCAAGCATGTTGAGCAAATAATAAACACACCAGCTCATAAACTTGATAATCATCCAAAGAAACTATAGTTCACATCTTGAAAACAGCAGAATTGCAGAATTCTGACATGGATTCTCCAGTTTAATAAGCTTTGGTTTATCCAGGGGCTTTTGGCTTTTAATTTAATTTGGTGGTCCTTTGAAAGTGAAGCTCCTGGAGGTCAGTTTGCTGGCTGCTAAAGAACTATTAATCTCATCTCCAAATAGCATTTGGTCTTTTTAAAGCGGGCTTTCTAGCAATGCAAGAACCTCTAGCATTCAAGGAAAATGTGATTATGAGCAAATTTTATCTGCTTACATTTTTATCATGAAAAGGAAATTGAAACTTGTGATCATACATTCTAAGAACCTGGTTTGAGGTTTGTTCTGTTTGAACTTCAAAATCTCTTAATACCATGGCTAACTCTGATGAAATATTTTTTTCCTGTAAGTCAAACAAAGATAGGCAAACCTTCAAGAAGCCTGTACCAAACCAAAGCTCTTATCCTACTCTCCTCCCCAGGAATTATCACTGAAAAATTTCTATAGTTCAGCAGTCTCCGCTGGGAGCAACTGTGCCCTCCAGGGACCTCGGGCAATATCCCAAACCTTTTTTGTGTTACCACAACTTGGTGGTGGGGGGGAGGGGGGAGAGGGGCTGGGGGTGGGGTCAAGGTTGCTACTAGTATCTAGTGGGTAGAAGCCACAGGTGCTGCTAAATATCCTACAATGCACAGGGCAGCACATCACCCCAACAAATAATTATCCAGCCCAGCCCAAAAGGCCAATAATGCTGCGGTGGAAAAACCATATTCTAGCGGACACCTAAGTAGAAAGCAAGACATACACAGTCAGAGAACCAGAAAACCTTCCGTTGCCGGAAGTCTGCCCTAGTGCCCTGGTGAAGAACAGAGACTTTGGGCCAGAATACCTAGGTTTGCACCCTGGCTCCATCTCTTACTGGCTGTGCTTCCTCAGGCAAATTACTTCACCTCTCTGTGCCTCGTTTTTCTCTTCTACAACACGGAGATGATGATAATAGTACATTACACACAGAGCCGTTATGAGCTTTGGTTAGGTTAATAGTCCTGAAGTGCTTAGAACAGTGCCAGGTCAACAGTCACCATGTAAGCGTGCATTTACTAAGCGTCTTTGACGATCTCTGGAAAAAAATGTTTCAGGTCTCAGCTAAGCTTAAGGGCAGTGGGGAACGGCTTCCTAGTCTGCATTGCCATAGCAAGAATGAGAATGGTTGTCATCTGACAACCGCGTCCTTCCTTTCCAGTTCATCAACCCTAATCAGAGAACAGTTGAGGAGAGCAGCCCGGCTGGCTCAGCCCAAGAACAGTAAATGCTTTATCGTCCTCGGTTTCTTTCCCTCCTTCCCCAGCAAAACTAGCGACTGACAAGCACTTGGTGTCCTGTGAATAGAGTGGAAAACACAAAATCGCACAGATACAGAACCCACCCACCGACACGCATATTGGTCCAACCCTCACACACCTGCCCCTACAGCAGGTCTGCAGACCACCAAGCCCGCACGCACCCACGGGTCTGCGCGCAGAGCCTCCCTCCACCTGCAACAGCCAGGTGGGGGCACAGCTGATGCAAAAGGAACTAACTAGGTGCAAAGCCCCGCCACAGGAGAGCAGGGAGGAAAGCCCGTGGGCGCTCCAGGCCTGGTATCCAGGTTAAATCCCGTCGCGGCGCGCACAGGCACACGTGCATACTCACACCCATACACGCGGGGGTGCCTGCAAAGACGTGGGGCCCCAAAGCGGGAGCTCAGGCCGGGGGTGGGGGGAAGCCAATCGCCAGACACTCACCTGGCCGCGTTCCCGAAACCACCTGCCACCCAGGGGAGCAGCAGCGGGAGCGCAAGGCTCCAGGGCAGAGGCATTCTCGCGCGGGTCCTCCCTTCTCCTCCTGCGCCCCCTCGGGAGGGCGCCGACCGGACCCCGTAGCAGCTGAGCCGCCGCCTCCTCTCTCCTCGGCCGCTCGGGTCCTCTGCTCCACTCGCAGTTACCGCGTGCTGTCCCTGCGGGCTGGGAGGGGAAGCCGGGCACCGCGGCAGGGGCGCTCGAGGCCTGGGGAGGGGCTGGGGGCGCCCTGACAAGCCTGGCCGACGCTCCTTTGCGGATGAAGCTGGACCGGGTGAGCGAGGGAGGGCGGGGCGGGCCGTGCACATCTGGTTGGGACCCGCCTCCAGCATGACCCGCGCATCCTCCGCGCGCTCTGTTCACCCAGAAACTTTCCCCAGATTCAGGTCAATTCACGTTTGTCAGAGTCACCATCTACGGCCATCTATTTCAGGCATGGGGCAGATTTCAGTGATACCTGCACTCCAGGACTTAAGAATTTAGTTGAGAAGTCGAAGCAGGATGGAAGGATGCAGGTTCCTAAGACATGCTCTCTCACTTCTCTTTGGGTTTTCACGTTCTCCCGGTTTTCTTCTGCAAACTGCAAATCATGGGATGCTAGAGCTGAAAGATCACTAAGTTCTGGGCAACCCTGTCATTTGGCAAGTAATCTCTCAGGCCCATTTGCAACAGCTTGCTTACATGGAAACCCAGATGATATCCCAATATAGTAACCAGTGCAGAAATTCATGGCAGAAACATGAATGCTATATGAATTCAGATTCATTTGGGTACTGACACATTCTTTGTTCTGACAACGTGTTACAGTAGAATGAATGACTGGTCCCTTTCTGTCCTTCCTACGTACACACCCTTTGGCTTCATGGTAGGGAGACACTATGACCCCACACCTTGGCTTTGGACTTGGCTGTGTGACTTGTTTGATCAATGGTTTAAGGGCAGAAAAGTTGCAGTGTTTCAGTTCCAAACCTAGGTCTTAACACACCTGACCTTCTATCATGGACACGAGAAGACCTTGCACCACCTAGCCTGGTGGTCCAAGGAGAATGAGAAACAGGTGAAAAAGCTACCTCGTCAATCTGCAGATCTATAGCTTGAAGCAGAGCTACTCTGTGAAGCCTCATGTATATTACCCAGTCCACATATATATGAATGAGCTCAGCTAAGGTCGCCTGGCACCAGCCAATCTACTGAGGCTTACTGTAATAGTCCTCTGACACACAGTGACCCGGTGTGAGAAATGAAATGAAAAAGGATACAGAGAAAGAGGAGGTTTGTCTTGTTTGGAAGCTTGATTCATGGTTTTATAGGCATATGCCTTAATTCTGGTCAATGAAATGTGAGAAGTAGGGAGGGGGAAGATTCTTGCTGCAGAATCTTGCTTTACATTATAATAGATGTTCTTATTGGTGCAAGCCATGTTTAGTTGGGTCTTCTATTTTACAGTTGAAGGTATCCCCATGGATTCAGTATCCTTGGTCAGTAACTAGTTAGACCATTGAGCTGCTCATAATTAGTAGTGTCAGACATTGTCCTAAACACTTAACATATGTCATCTGATTGAACATCCACAAGCCTATGGATGGAGACCATTAGTTCCCCCATGTTTGAAGTGTCAAGAAAGTGAGTCAGAGAGGTTAAGCAGCTTGCCGGTGGTCATACAGCTAACAAGTACAGAACCAGAATTGGAAACCAGGGCTTTTCCCCACTGGGCTCTGCTGCTGTTATATCAATCTCTTTTCTCATCTTTTCACTTATTGGCAGATTCAAATGTCAGGTGAGTATCATGAATAAGGTAATAAGATGATCTCTTCAAGGTTGTCATCAAAACACTTTGAACTCTTCATACCATAACTTGTTTTATTTACTGAAAATATTAAAACTAAAAGAAAATAATATAAAGTGTGAACTCTATACCTGTGAGGATCTTAAATAAAAGGGAATATAAAATTTGTCTTAGTGTGGGTTTCCCCACAAGCAGACCCTGACGCAAGGATTCAAGTAAAAGTAGTTTATTCTGGAGGTACAGAGAACATAGGTAGGTGAGTGAGGAAATAAGTTGGGAAAGAAGACAATATCAGGCGTGTATTAAGTTATCATTGTGAGCACCCGAAGGTTCATGCTGCTGGGGATCTCCCAGAGCCAGCATAGAACATGCATCTCCTTACCTAAAAGGCAAGGGAACTGGGTATTTATACACCACTTCCATTCACTCATTACCTGAAAGCTTCTACTGTGGTACTGATCCTAGAACTCAGTCTTCTGTGCTGAAGACAGAGTGGGGCTTACAGCCAAAGAAAGCCCTCAGACAAACGGCTAGAGATACTGACTGTCGAAGTTCCTACTGAAATGTAAGGCCTGAGGGGATACGGGTAGCAGCACGATATTGGCAGCTACCTAATATCTGTAACTTGAATCGAATTAAAAATTATGGAATTTTGCCCATGCCACTTCTCCCTTAACATTCAGATACTAATCACTCTCACCTCCAAATAAACCGTTACTCAAAAAAGTCCTAACTAAACATGATTAGTCTAAAATGTGAGGGCTATCTGCCTTCTTAAGCCCTGAGTTACAAAGTCAGAATAACATCTTGCATCGACATTGTCTGTAACTTTCTAGCTTTAGTTTCAGCATTTTGATGCGTGCTTTTTGTTTGTTAGAGCTGAGTTCTCTTCTGTAGGCTTAAAGGAGGTAATGAACATTACAACAGGAAACTTTGGGGGAGGTCAAACACTCCCCAGCCAACCCACCTATTATTTCCTGGGGCAGCTGTGAACAAAAGGGCTGTCACATAGTATGAGCAACAGAGAAGGAACCTGCAAATGATGTGTTACCAGGTGAGAAGATGTTGGATACAAATTGCCACATGGAGGCAGTTGTTTTTAATAACTGCATTGGTGTTGCTGACTTTGAAGAGGAACCTGAAAACTGATCTTTAGGGGACCCTACTTCATCATTCTACAAAGAAAAAACAATCTTTGATCATAATCTCATAAAATCGTCCGCGCCTTTTACAGGGTTACGATTTCTTCCAATCTATTTCCACTTAACCCCCTGTGTGGAACAGGTGTGATGGGATATTTCTGTGCTTTCTGAATACATATACATGACACATGTATAAAACTTTTAACACTTACAATGTGCCAGGCACTGAGATCTAAAAATTATTGTAATATCAGCACCAAAAGCAAAGCATTGTCAGAAGAAAGAGCTGCATAGAAGGGTGTCTAGGCCACTGTTTTCAAGATTTAATGTCGGTACAGATTGCCTGGGGATCTTGTTAAAATGCAGATTCTGTTTATTTAGGTCTGGGGTAAGGTCTGAGAATCTTAATTACTAAAAAGATCTCAAGCGGCACCCATGCTGCTTGTCTGAGGACCACACTAGGGGTAGTGAGGGTCCAGAAACCACCTGGATCAGTAGTTCTCAACTTTATTTGCACATTGGGATCACCTGGGAAGCTTTGAAACTACTGAGGCCTGGGGCCCCACCTTCCAAGATGCTAATGTCTGGGCTATGGCTAGAGCATGGGCACTTTCAGAAACTCCTCTGGTGATTCTAACGAACAGGTGATGTTGAGAACCTCTAATATGAACCAACTCCCACATTTTACAGATGCAAAAGCTCAGCTCCAGCCTGTGGAGCGACTTTCCTGATATCCCACATAGGATGAGTTAATGTCCCTGTGTTTTTACAATAGAGTGCTCCCCATCAAACTTTATGATGTTTTCTTGATCATCATTCCTACTGAAGACAAAAATGGCAACTCTTAATTCTTAATCTTCTGTGTTAATTGTAGCCCAGTTGCTTGTTCTAGAAAATGAATTATTTTCCTGGTCTGTTTCTTTCTATTTCTTCTTATTCACTGAAAGGAGTCAGTGAAGAATCATATGACTCTCAATGCAGACACTGCTAAATTCTGTATGGGAAGGTGTTTCTTGAGATATACGTTGATTTTCTTCATCCTGTGCCTGTCAAGAACCCTGCTCTTGGAGCTCCCTGTTCTTGGAGCGCTATGGTAGAAGAAAAGTCCCAATCACTTTCAATCTTCTTTCTCTTTCTTTTCTACCCATCCCTTCTTTTCTCTCTCTCTGTTCCTTTCCTCCTTTCTTGCTCACACATTTATTGAGGCCCTATAAAGTGCTGGGCCCTGTGCCAAGTAGTGGGGGCCCTTGGTGGAAATGTGTCCACCAGACAGTTCCTGTTTCTTTTTTCTCCCTGGTGAAGTGGGCTGGACGGCTAACATGTGATTCTTAGAATGTCTGGTCTTCCTCAATACAATTCTCACCTCTTGTAAGGCAGGAAAAAAAAAAACAAAACAAAACTAAGACAAGATTAAACGGGAAAAAATGACACCTTGATGCATTTTTCTGCCAAGTTCTGCTAGGTCTTAGAACTCACCACTTAGTAATTGAGGGAGAGGAAGAAATTTATATTTGTAGAGTGATTATTATATGTTAGATATTTTATAAAGAGTAATCATTTAATCTTGACAACACCTGTTTAAGGTGGGCCTTATTATCCCATTTTACAGATGAGGAATGTGAGGTTTAGAGCAGTTAAATATCTTGTCTACGGTTACCTAGCAATGTAATGAAAAGAACATAGGCTTTGAAGTTAGACCTCACTGGAGATTAATTTTGCCACCAGATTTCATTCTTCATAGCAGGGATTTTTAACCTGGCAAATGTAGGGTAGTATCAATTCACCACGAGAAATAGCAAATAATACTTTATGTGTAGGGGAGTATATTATGGTGAGGGACAACATGGCTTTCCTCTGATTTTTTAAGGGAGGGGGCGGTCCATGGCTCTTTAAATGTCATTATTAAATAAAAGAATTCCCTTGCCTGTGACTGAAACCCCATTGCGTAGATGTTAGCTCCCTTGACTTTAAAGCAAATTCATAAATTTCCAACTGAAGGCATTCAATCAGCAGGGGCTTTTCTTTTTGTCTTCATTGTGGGAAGGATTACTGCTTGAGTCTATCCTGTATGCTCTCTTCCTGGTCTGTGTATAAATATCCTTTGCTATTTTATTGTTCACAATTGAATGTAATAATATCTTGGCATACTCTTGCAAGGCTTGTCTGTTTATTTTTTCCTACAAAAATCCTATATAATAATTTGTGAGAGCTAAACCCAGGCAACTCAGTTTAGATAAGCCTTAAAAGTAAAGACTCTTATTCAGAGTCACTCCCATTTGATTTGGAAATGTTTGGTTGAGAAGTGCTCTGTGGACTTAAAATTGGAACTACATTTATGATCCCTTTTTATAAAGAAATAAAAACAGTAACATTTTCTAAAACAAAAAAATTATTGTTTTCTTTTGTAGAAAACATATGCCTTCCTATTTTCAAAAAGTTCTCATCTATGGTTTATAGGCTTGTTCATTCCTTTAACAAATATTTATCGTCCCTTCACCAATCATGTGCTGGACACTGTGTTTGGTTGGAATATAAAGATGAATAAGACATAATCCCTCCCCCTGAGTCACATAAATGTAAACATGTTATTAGAATTAATGACATAAGTCTTAACAGAAGTACTTCAGGGTGCTGCAGAAACAAGGAAAAAAGATCAATTCTTCCTGCTCTATACATATAACTGTCCTTGTTTTATCCTCTACTTTTACGAATCATTTTATGAAATAATTTTTAGATGGCAAGATGTTTAGAAAGTAGAAAATCTTAAAAACGATATTCTCTCAGATAATAACTCGTTGTAAACCACACTTTTCTGACACAAAGGAGTTCTGCTACTCTTAAGTGAGACAGCATTGTTGGGTAAAGGAGCCTAGGACTGGAAATTAGGAGGATGAGGATCTAGTTCAGGAATTTACCAGCTAACTTCCTCAACCTGGATAAGCCAGTTCACCTGTTTGGGCCTCACTTTCTACATCTGTATCTTGGCATACCTCATTTGATTGCAGTGCACTTTGTGGTGCTTTGCAGATACTGTGTTTTTCATAAGGTTTGTGGCAATTCTACATTGAGCAAGTCTATAGTGCCACTTTTCCAACAGTATGGGCTCACTTCATGTGTTTGTCAAATTTTGGTAATTCTCACAATATTTTCAACGTTTTCATTATCGTTATATCTGTTATGGAGATCTGTGGTCAGTGATCTTTGATGTTACTATTGTAATTGTTTTGGGGTGCCATGAACTGCACTCACAAAAGACAGCAAATTTCAATAAATGTGTGTGTTCTGACTGCTCCGCCAACCTGCTGTTCCCTCGTGTTTTGCCCTCTCCTCAGGACTTCCTATTTCCTAAAACACAACAACATTGAAATTAGGCCAATGAATAGCCCTACAATAGCCTCTAAGTGTTCAAATGAAAGGAAGAGTCAAAGGTCTCCAGCCACAACATTCCCTTAAGCCAAACCCTAACCCAGAGCAAGGCCCTAACTCTTCAATTCTATGAAGATAGTGGTGAAGAAGCTGCAGAAGAAAAGTTGGAAGCCAGCAGAGGTTGGTTCATGAGGTTTTAAGGAAAGAAGCCATCTCCATAACATAAAAGTGCAAGGTGAAGCAGCAAGTGCTGATGGAGAAGCTGCAGCAAATTATCCAGATGATCTAGCTAAAATCATTGATGAAGGTGGCTATACTAAACAACAGATTTTCAATGGATATGAAACAGCCTTCTATAGGAAGAAGATGCCATCTAGGACTTTCAAAGCTGGGGAGAGGTCAATGCCTGGCCTAAAAACTTCAAAGGACAGGCTGACTCTCTTGTTTGACGCTAATGCAGCTGATGACTTTAAGTCGAAGACAATGTTCATTTACCATTCTGAAAATCCTAGAGCCCTTAATAATTATACAGAACCTACTGTCTGTGCTCCATAAATGGAAAAGCAAAGTCTAGTTGACAGCACATCTGTTCACAGCATGGTTTACAAATATTTTAAGCTCACTATTGAGACCTATTGCTTAGAAAGAAAGATTGCTTTCCAAATATTACTGCTCCTTGACAATGCACCAGGTCACCCAGGTGCTCCGATGGAGAAATGCAACAAAATTAATGTTGTTTTCATGCCTCCTAACACAACATCCATTCTGCATCTCATGGACCAAGGAGTAATTTCAACTTTCAAGTCTTATTGTTTAAGAAATACATTTTATAAGGCTATAGCTGCCATAGATAGTGATTCCTTTGATGGATCTGGGCAAAGTAAATTGAAAACCTTCTGGAAAGAGCTGAGTGCAATGGCTCACACCTGTAATCCCAGCACTGTGGGAGACTGAGGCGGGGATTACTAGAGGCCAGGAGTTTTAGATCAGCCTGGGCAACATAGTGAGACCCCATCTCTACTAAAAATAAAAAAAAAAACTTTCTGGAAAGGATTCACCATTCTAGGTGCCATCAAGAACGTTTGTAATTTGTGGGAGGAGATCAAAATATCAACAATAACAGGAGTTTGGAAGAAGTTGATTACAACTCTCATTGATTACTTTGAGAGATTCAAGATTTCAGTGGAGGGAGTAACTGCAGATGTGATGGAAGTAGCAAGAGAACTAGAATTAGAGTCTAAAGATGTAAATGAATCTCTGCAATCTTATCATGAAACTTGAATGGATGAGAAGTTGCTTCTTATGGATGAACAAAGAAAGTGGCTTCTTGAGGTGGAATCTACCCCTGCTGAAGATGCTGTGAACATTATTGAAATGACAACAAAGGATTTAGAACAGTACATCAGTTTAATTGATAAAGCAGCAGCAGGTCTGAAGAGGATTGACTCCAATTTTGAAAGTAGTTCTACCGTACATAAAATGGGTCAAACAGCATCACGTGCTACAGATAAATCTTTTGCAAAAGGAAGAGTCCATCAATTCAGCAAACTTCATTGTTGTTTTGTTTTAAGAGATTGCCACAGCCACCTAACCTTCAGCAACCACCATCCTTATCAATCAGCAGCTATTGACATCAAGGCAAGGTCCTCCACCAGCGAAAAGGTTACAACTTACTGAAGGCTCAGATGATCATTAACATTTTTAAAAAATAAAGTATTTTTAAATTAAGGTATGTATTTTTTTTGACAAATGCCATTTCACACTTAATAGACTATAGCATGATCTAAACATAACTTTTTTTTTTTTTTTTTTTTTCGGACAGAGTCTCACTCTGTCGCCCAGGCTGGAGTGCAGTGGTACGATCTCGGCTTACTGCAAGCTCTGCCTCCCGGGTTCACGCCATTCTCCTGCCTCAGCCTCCCGAGTAGCTGGGACTACAAGCACCCGCCACCATGCCTGGCTAATTTTGTTTTTGTATTTTTTAGTAGAGATGGGGTTTCACCATGTTAGCCAGGATGGTCTTGATCTCCTGACCTCATGATCCACCCACCTCAGCCTCCCAAAGTGCTGGGATTAGAGTAAACATAACTTTTATATAAATTGGGAAGCCAAAAAATTTGTGTGACTCACTTTACTGTTATAGTCTCTTTATTATGGTGGTCTGGAATGAAACCTGCAATGTCTTTGAGGCATGCTTGTATTTGCCAAGGATTCTGGATCCTCAAGTGTCTTCCTTCAATGTTCTGTGTTTCCAACATTTTCTTTGGCAGGACAGTGAAAAAAAAAAAATCAATCATGACCCCAAAACACTGTGTTTGAAGTTGCAAAGTTGGGTTAATTTCACCAAAGAAAGGATGTTGATCCAATGAATAAAGGATCAACTCCCCCCCCTCGCCCCCACATTTTGTTAACTAGTTCCTACAATCCTACTGAAGTGGTGACCAGAAATAGTGGTTTGTACCCTATGACTCACCTGTCCTAGGCCGTAGCTGATTGGACCAGGGTGGATATAAAAGCCATGTTATTCCTTTCAGGAATGTGGAATTGGGACACTAAGGGCTGTAGTTGTGGTGGAACAAGTCAAAGGCATGTCCAAGATCAAGTTAGAGCAGGGGAGCTCTAACTCAGTTAGTTGGGGGAGCAGGAAGAACAATTCTGATAAGTCAGGAGGGAATGCTCAGGTACTGGGTGGCCTTGGATATATCTATATCTACATGTATAGGTTGGTGCAAAAGTAACTGTGGTTTTGCCATTACATTCCATGGCAAAAACTGCAATAACTTTTGCATCAACCAAGTACATCTACATATATATACATTGATATCTAGATATTTCTCAATATCTATAACTCTATGTCTATAATTATATCCATATCCATCTATATCTACATATCTCTAATTATATATCTATCACTATCACTATGTCTATATATGCATAATTATTTCTCCCTTTATTTATATATCCCTAACAATATCTCTTCTGTATCTCTATCACTATATCTGTATCTACCTACATGTCTATAATATCAATATCTCTAGATCACTGTATGTATAACTATAGCTCTATCTCTATATCTTAGTTATCTATATCCCTATGTCACTATCACTGTACCTATATCTGTTTATCTATAATTATATCTCTTTCTATAACTACATGTATATATTTGTAACTATATCTCTTTCCATTTCTCTATCACTGTATCTATGTCTATCACTATATGTATCCCTATCACTATCTCTCTATCTTTATCTTAAGTTAGTTTTATGATTCTTCTGTTTCATTAAGACCTGGATCTGCTTGCTGTCCTCTATCTTTATAAGACTCCCTGAATCATTTTAACATACTTCCTTTGAATGTTGAGCTAGTTTGAATGAATTTCTGTTTCCTGCATCCAGAGTAGTTCTGGCTAAAACACCGTTCCATTTTACCTCCCAGCTTTTTGCATAGGTCTCAAACAAACAAACAAACAAACAAACAAAAAACCACATACACACACACAAACACACACACACACACACACACACAAAGTCCCCAGCAATTGAATCCTAGCTCATTGTTTGGCCCCACACCTTCCGTTTTACTGATCTTGTAAACATGATGTTTTTGGGTGTGGTATAAAATTTGTATGGTGTGAAAATGAAAAAACAAAAAAACACATCTTTTAAATTTTGTTTTCAGTTCAACAAAATACACCATAAGTTCCCTAAATAACAGATTTCTAACGTATGTAAACTCTAGTATTTCCTTCTTTTGTCAAATGCATTTTACTGCTTGGATGCCAGGGACAAGAATTTATGTAACTGGGAGCTTATTGTAAAAAGATATATTAATCATTACATATTTCCTAGATATAGTTATCTCTGCCAAACAGAAAAAGAAACTTAATAGTATTTTGTTGATGTTAAATGGTCTTCAGATTATGAAAATAAAATATCCCATATTTGCTACTGACTTCCAGTAACATCGCAAAACATTTTAGATGAGTGCATATATTCAGGAAATAATAATACAACACAGCTCTGATGGAAACATTTGTGCCTAAAGTTTACAGCTAAAGATTGATTTTTCTTGTTCTTTCATTCAACAAAGGTTTACCTAGTGCCCACCATGTGCTGGTCACTATGGGACAGAGAAGCGGACAAGTGAAAGTTGTGAAGTGAAAGGAAGAGAGCTTCCTCATAATGATGAAAGATAGACAATAAACAGGTACACAAATATATAAGTAATATAATTGATACCTTAATTTGTAGACAGATTTTTAAAAATAAGCTGAACATTTTGTTACATATATACATAAATATATAAGTAATATAATTGAATACCTTTAATTGTAGAGAGATTTTTAAAAATAAGCTGTACATTTTGTTACATATATAGACCTTTTTCTTAATTTGACTTGATAATAACAGGAAAAGGATCAAAAGTTTTAGTAAAGTTGCTGGACCATGTTTGGTTTTACACATTATTCATTTAAACCACATCTGCCTTCTAAAGTATTTTTCAAAGGAACATTTTTACAAAGACTTTTTAAATAGCAAAACATTCACTTGGATTCTTTTGGATAAATGGGTAGGGGTATTAATTACATGTGTGTTTTGCAAATGTGACCCTGGAGCGCATGCAAAACAGCTGCCCAAAACCTAATATGAGGGGTCTCATATTAGTTCATGGAAAATGTATATTATGAAAAAAGTATGCATGGATTTCCTTTTTTTTTTTTAACAAAAATAAGTTTTATTTTATTTTATTTTATTTTATTTTTGAGATGGAGTTTCGCTCTTGTTGCCCAAGCTGGAGTGCAATGGCATGATCTCGGCTCACTGCAACCTCTGCCTCCTAGGTTCAAGCGATTCTCCTGCCTCAGCCTGCCGAGTAGCTGAGATTACAGGCATGTGTCACCATGCCTGGCTAATTTTGTATTTTTAGTAGAGACGGAGTTTCTCCATATTGGTCAGGCTGGTCTCGAACTCCCGACCTCAGGTTATCTGCCCACCTCGGCCTCCCATAGTGTTGAGATTACAGGTGTGAGCCACCACGCCCAGCCCAAAAATAAGTTTTTTAACTTGTTATAATATGTCTGAACAGGATCGAGTTTGAGGCACTAAGAAGGATAAGACATCAGTTTAAAAAGAGCCCCTCTCAGAGCAACATGAATTCTGCTAAAATTAAAGCAAGAACAAACATCAGATTTATGGTGCTCAGCCTGGGCAACATGGTGAAATCCTGTCTTTATAAAAAATACAAAAAATTAGCTGGGTATGGTGGCAGGCACCTGTGGTCCCAGGGAGGCTAAGGTGGCAGGATCACCTGAGCCTGTATGATCAAGGCTGCAGTGAGCTGAGATTACTCCGATTGTTCCACTGCACTCCAGCCTTGGTGACAGAGTAAAACCCTGTCTCAAAAAAAAAAATAAAAATAAAAAAGCTTGGGTGAAAGAATGGTGAAATCACTGATGTTTTATGAAACGTTTATGAGGACAATGCCCCAAAGAAATCAGCAGTTTACAAATGAACAATTTGTTTTGAGAAGGAACAAGGCGATGTTGAAGATAAAGCCTGCAGCCGAAGATCATCCACATCAATTTGTGAGGAAAAAATTCATCTTGTTCATGCCCTAATTGAAGAGGACCAATGATTAACAGCGGAAACAATAGCCAACACCGTAGACATCTCAATTGGTTCAGCTGACACAATTCTGACTAAAAAATTAAAGTTGAGTAAACTTTCCACTCAGTGGATGCCAAAATCATTGCACCCAAATCAGCTGCAGACAAGAACAGAGTTTTCAAAGGAAATTTTAAACAAATGGGATCAAGATCCTGAAACTTTTCTTCAAAGAATTGTAATAGAAAATGAAACATGGCTTTCCCACTACCATCCCAAATACAAAGCACAATCAAAGCAATGGCTACCAAGAGGTGGCAGTGGTCCAGTCAAAGCAAAAGTGAATGGGTCAAGAACAAAGATTATAGCAACAGGTTTTTGGGAATGCTCAAGGCATTTTACTTGACTTTTTGGAGGGCCAAAAAACAATAGCATCTGCTTATTATGGGAGTGTTTTCAGGAAGTTAGGCAAAACTTTAGCAGAAAAATGCCTGGGGAAACTTTACCAGAGAGTCCTTCTCCACCACAACAATGCTCCTGCTCATTATTTTCATCAAACAAGGGCAATTTTGTGAGAGTTTTGATGGGAAATCATTAGCTGTCCCCCTTACAGTCCTGACTTGGCTCCTTCTGACTTATTTTTGTTCCCCAATTTTAAACAATCTTTAAAGGGCGCCCATTTTTCCTCAATTAATCATATAAAAAGACTCCACTGATATGGTTAAATTCCCAAGACCCTCAATTCTTTAGGGATGAACTAAATTGCTGGTATCATCAATTACAAAAGTGTCTTGAACTTGATGGAGTTTATGTTGAGAAATAAAGTTTCTATTTTTATTTTTATCTTTTAATTCAGTATTTCCAGGAACTTTTTGAGGTCCCCTGAGATTACTAAGTCCTAAATGCTCAAGGGATCATTCAACATCAGAAAATGTGAAAAAAATAATACAAGTGTGAACTTTGGTGATAAAGCAACATAGGATATACTACTCCTTAAATGAGGGGAAAAAAATGTCTTTACAGTAGTTGTTCTGTATTGTTAAATTTTACTTCCAGTTTGGAAGAGCTAAGTTAAGAATCTCCTGTTCCCTATCATTCTTAATGAATTGAACTAAAGACCTCACCCAAATCTGCCATGGGTGTCACCTCTAGATGTCAACAATACTACTGAAGTGTAGCCCAGGTCTGATCTCATCACCCTGAATTTTGCATGATCCATTTTCCTGTAATGAGGGTCCCAGGCATGGATTTATGAGATCAAATATAGCTGGACTTCTAGGACTCACAAACCAAGTGATTTATCTAAAACTGCTACTAATTCTTGGTAAAGGTGAATCATTTGATGTATTTCTTCACTTATCTCAGAGGATCAATGAGAATAATTTTAGGATATAAGACATTTAGAAAGTTTGTATTCTCATTTGAGTGTAGGTAAAAATAGATCACAGGCACCACTTTTAAAAGAGGTAGGTCAAAGCCTGCCATCCATGGTATTATGCCATGATTCCCTTCTGGTGCCTTTCCCTTTCTGTCCAACTCAAATTTCTTCTAAAACTGAGAACTCTGGTTTCCATTTTTATTAGTAAGGTTATGGGCATGAGAAATGATGAATTATAAGACAAGGTCTCACTCTGTCACCCACACTAGAGTGCAGTGTTGCAATCATGATTCACTGCAACCTTGAACTCCTGAGCTCAAGTGATCCTCTCACCTCAGCCTCCCAAGTAGCTGGAACTACAGGTACACACCACCACACCTGGCTAATTTTTGCATTTTTTTGTAGAGTTGAGGTTTCGCTATGTTGCCCAGGCTGGTCTCAGACTCCTAGACTTGAACAATCCTCCTGCTTCAGCCTTCCAAAGTGTTGGGATTATAGGCATGAGCCACCACACCCAGCTAAAGTCAGTGTTTATTGTAAGAATTTTGCTAACACTTTCTAACATTAAAAAAGCTTACTAAAAAGACATGTCCTGTTTTGCCTGTTGTTTTCTATAATAAACCCTTTAAGGCTTTATTCTGAAGCTATGTAAGATCTGCAACACTCACAAACGTGCCGGTGAGAAAATTCAGTCAAAAAATGTTTATCACATAGTGATGTAGGGAAACATTTGTGTTTCAATGAAAAGCAATGCATTGTTTAGATCATACTCTTCCTGGTTTTCTGATTCTAGCCTTTCATTATTCTTTGAACTATTTTACAACTCTTCAAGCTATAGGTAACTGTGGCAATGCAAAATCACTTTTATCTATAGATGTGTACATCCTGTCTTCTGGAAGTTCAAGTGACTTTCCTCACCCAAGCCCTTGGCACACACTTTTGCATTTAATCATCATATCAGCCTATGACATGGGAACTATTATCATCCCCATTCCCCCATCAGGAAACGGAAGTCTAGAGAGATCCAGAAACTTGCCCAAGTCACTTTGCTGGTAAGCAAGGAAATCAGGATCAAACCCTGTCAGCCTGATGAATACAAATTATGTTAGTTTTCAGGTTATTATAGAGAGAAGTATGTTTATGGTCAGGAGGGAAGACATTCCTACCACCAATTTGTCATCGAGTGTAACTTGTATTGTTAATTTCCTCTTTATAGAGTTACTTTTTTTTTATCCAAATAGATTACAGTTCCATGGCTTACCTCCGCATTTCCCTCTGTACCTTCTTCCTCTCATCTCCAAAGGACAGACACCATCTGTGAGCAGGTGCAATGGTATTTAAAGAGGACAACCCCTCCTCTGGGGATCTCAATGCTAGTGCTCTAAATATGGCAGGCAGAGCTGGAATCCCTGCTGCAGTGCCAAGGAATTTCCAGGATTCCCAGCGAGTGTCTGGAGGTCCTTTAGAGATATAAACCTTTTGTAAAAAGATCTCCTTGGACTGATCTCGGTGGTATAATTCAAAGCATGCAGCCCTTGTGTCAGAGATGCCCTAGGTTTGAAGAACCTGGGCTATTTTTTAAGGAGTCTTGAATAAACCTAGAAAACTCTCTCTTGTATAAGCCCTGGAGTAGCTGGCACCAGGTCCCCAATCTGCCTGCACTTGGACTGTGGCATAGTGAATAGAAAGTATTATATAAGGAATATTTGATAGGGAACTTTGAGAGAGGACTGCTCCGTTTCTGAAAACTTGATAGCTCAAAGCAGGACCAGTATTATATTTTTAATTTCTATTTTGGAAAGTTTCAAACATTTGCAAATGTAGAGCAGTATAATGAGGCCTCATGAACCCATTAGCCAGCTTCAACTATGACTGTCATTCTGCCACTAACACTCCTCTTCTATTTTGCTGGAGAATTTAAAGCAAATCTAATGCATTTATATACTTTCACCAGTAGATACTTCTGTATTATCTTCTAGCAGATAAGGCCTTTAAAATAATGACATTAATGCCTATGTATTTAAGAGGAAAGAAAATGTATGCCAAGTCTATTACTCTGGGTAAAGCCACTTACATAGGTTATTTGCATTTCCTTTTAAAAGGAAGAAGTTTGGTTCATGGGGGAGCTAGTCTGTTCTGTGCTGTGCCTACATGGTTGTCTTTACAGGAGCCAAGTGGCCTCCCTGAAGAACACAGCTATGTTGACAGGGAAGCCTACAGCTGATTGGGAATGAGGATCCCTCCCAAGAGCTCCTGAGAAGGTTGGAGAGCCTAGCCTCTGCATGGAGGATGGCCATAGGCCATTGCAGTGGCAAGCTAATTCCTCTACCATTGTGGCAGACTGAGACAAAAGAAGAAGACCAGCCTGAGGAAGATATCATAGACTTCAGAAGCAGCCCCATCTAGTCATCAATTTAAATTTTTTACTTTCTGTTTTATCATTTCCTTCAGTGATGTCCAAGCTTTCAGTCAAGCTTTGTTAAATACTGAGCAGAGCTTTGTTCAATATCATGGTGAACAGCCCAGTGTAGCTTGTGGCTGTGGCTTATTTGGCTATCACAGTGCTCAAAACACATGTTTAAAACAATGTTAGAAAATTGGTAAAATTTCCCTCCAAACCTGGTCCTCTGGCTTCTCTTTCAAAATCAGAAAATATGGCAAT
The DNA here is from genome assembly GCF_049350105.2 of Macaca mulatta. NCBI lineage: Eukaryota > Metazoa > Chordata > Mammalia > Primates > Cercopithecidae > Macaca > Macaca mulatta. Next base: position 13,204,094 of record NC_133426.1, on the reverse strand, counting down.
GTGAAACCTGAACTCTGCATGGTGGCATTTGATGGGGGCTGAATAATAGAGCCTGTGTCCCTAGACTGGACACGTTTGCCCTATCACCACCCTCACCATGGGCTCTGTTATCTCCCCAACACTCAGGCTGAGGGCAGTTGTCATTTATTAGTGAGTCTGAACCGCTCTTTTTCTTATAGAAGAGAAATATTTCTTTGTATCCAGTTTGTTCCCTAATGTAGTAAAATGAGAGATAAAATCTACCAAAAACTTCTTGGCAGTAATTTTCAAGAAAAATGGGAGAGAACAAATGTTTCAGTGAGGACCATTTCTACTTAATATCCAAACAGCTCTTCTACTCCTTCGCTTATCTTTAAAAATTATTTTAATTATTCATTTATTTATTTACCTGACAAGTTAAAGTAATATATATTTATGGTATACAACATGAGGTTTGGAAATATTCATACATTGTGGAATGACTAAATAAAGCTAATTAACACATCCATCACCTCACATACTTATCATTTTTGTGGTGAGAACACTTAAAATCTACTCTTAGTAATTTTCAAGTATATAATACATTGTTATTAACTATAATTGCCATGTTGTACAATAGATCTCTTGAACTTATTCCTCCTGTCTAACTGAAATTTTGTATTCTTGAACATCTTCCCAACTACCCCTTGTCTTGTCTTGTCTGATTCCAAAGGCAGTTGTACTTTAGGAGGGTATAACTAAGGTTGTGTCCCCAAAAGTAGCCCCTAAGAAAAGAAATTTATTGGGAGGTGTTACCAGGGAAAGTCAGAAGGGAGGTGGGAAGGACCAGGAAAGGAAAGTGCAGAGGCAAATATGTAATGTTGGGCAAAGTACTACAGAGAGTTCTGTGGCCCAGTCCTACAGGAGAGCTCAGGAGATAGTGAAGGTTGTGACTCAGAGTTGTCTCAGTCAGGGTGCAAGGGAGCTGGGGTATTTATACATCCTTACTCATCAGTCTTGAGTTGATAGCTGTTCTTGGCAAATACATAAATTCCCATGTGTAGGTGAAGTGGGGTCAGGCAGCTGGAGGCTGTTCCACCTACAAATGGGCATTGGTGTGTTGCTAGCTATTGAGAGTGAATGCACACTGGGAGGTACTGTGCTCTGAAATGCAATGGGCGCCAAGGGCACGTGGATGAAGCACTGTCAACATCTGCTACAGAATGGGACGGGGCCAAAGCCTTATCTATGGTGGGGACAGAGGTGTGAGAAGGGCAGCAGCTTCATGGAGGATGGGAAAGTCAGAAGGCAAGAAGTGACAGCTGAGCAGAGAACCTGAAGCTGTGCTTGTCAACTGAAGAGACAAGCAACAACTGGGACGCACTAGGGGAACAGGCAAATCTCCTTCACAACTTCCATAATTCTAATTCACTGGGAAGGGGATTTGGTATGACTCCTTGTCACTCAAGGGGATCGGGGGCTTGCTCTTTGGTGACTTGGAATGGAAGGAGTTGTCCCTGAAAGCTGGAGAATCTGGAGATATCTGAGCTATAGAAACATATGTACATATCTCCCAATAGGCTAACCACAGCATCCTGTAGTCTCACCATGCCTGCCACATATTCCAGAACACATATTGCCCAATGCCACAATGCTGAAGGAGAATTCTGGGCAGCCCCAGCCCTCTGAAGATGTAGATTATTCCAGAGAGCTTCTGTTTATCACTTATGGGCTCAGCTAGGCTACTTGTTGTGCCTAAACAGACAACAAGATCTCCAAATGTCCAAACCTGTATCTTCCATGACTGCCTGCCCCCACCCCTACCCTTCACTCTGGTAATTCCCTGGAGAGAAATGGGGTACTCAAAGCATCTGAGACGAATACCTACTTTATCTCTTTACCGCTGGCTAGGGTTAGCTCCTACTCTGGCCTAGGCTATACGTAATCCTCAAGAACTCTTTCTGCTTAAGACCTATACTAATGCAGACCTACACAATTTAACCTTCCAAGGAAACATACTTTTTGTATCTTCTGAGAGGGAGACATCTCAGGGCTCTGGCCACAGGTGTTAAAAGAGAAAAAAGAGTGAGTGAAATGGAGTAGGAGTTGTCAAACTTGTTCTGCAAAGGACCAGATAGTAGATATTTTAAGCTTTATAGGTCATGTGGTCTGTCACAATTACTCAACTCTGCTGTTATAGTACAGAAGCAGTCACAGATAATACTTAAATGAATGAGCATGGCTGTGTTCCAATAAAACTTTATTTATGGGATCTTGAAATTTCAATTTAATGCAATTTTTATGTGTCAAGAGATATTATTCCTTGGCCAGGTGTGGTGGTGCATGCCTTAATCACAGCACTTTGGGAGGCCGAGGCGGGTGGATCACCTTAGCTCAGGAGTTAGAGACTAGCCTGGCCAACATGGTGAAACCCCGTCTCTACTAAAAAAAAAAAAAAAAAAAAAAATTATCTGGGTGTGGTGGCATGTGCCTGTAATCCCAGCTCCTAAGGTATGGTTCCTAAGGTATGAGATTTTGTCATGCTACTCAGAACAGTACATATCTTAAAACCTGCAAATTGTTTATTTCTGGACTTTTCCATTTAATATTTTTGGACTGTGGTTGACTGCATGTAACTAAACCTTGGAAAGCAAAACCATGGATAAGGAAGGACTATTGTAGAGCTGTAAGAGAAAAGAGAATTGTGGGAGAGATGGGAAATTGTTGGAGAGGCAAGGAGTTGTGGGAGAGACAAGGAATTGTGTGAGGGACTGGGAATTGTGAAAGAGAATGGAGAATTGTGAGAGAAACAGAACTGTAGACGCTCTGAGAAATGCAAAAGCAGCACTGATAATAAAGATGAGGAGCTGTAGTTTGGGAAAGGTGACTCATTTTACCAGGGCCAGTTGTAAATTCAGTTTGTAACTCCCAGAAAGCTGCTGATTTTTACTCTCTGCTAAGCCCTGGGTTCTGGCAGCAGCAGTTCCATCACACTACTATGAACTGGCAACTTCACAGGCACTGCCTCCTATGTGCTAGTTCCAAAGTCTAGAATTATTACTCTAGACTGTCTCCATTCTGTCCCCACAGGGCTTGCACTGCCACAGTGTGGAAAGTTAGATGCTGTGGCTCAGTGGCCCTTACATTTACCATACCTGTGGACCTACCGTTAGGAGCCCTAGAGATGAAGTCGAACTTAGGCAACTGGAGACACTCATTTCTCATGCCACTTTGGTTGTCAGTTTATAAAGAAAAGAGAAAAGCAACATACATGCTTTGCTGAGTGACATTTTCCCTCTTTTGTACTTTAGTTTTCATTGAATGCTAGGAAGTCTTCTCATTCACCAGGAAATTGATTGATTGTCATTTTCATGAATAAACGTGATGAGAATGTTAGTTTCAGCTTGAAAATATGCTAAATATAAATTACTGGCTTTGGAATGAAAAAAATATATTTGCTCACTTCTGTCCAAAATCTGAGAGCTTCATATTGCTGCATTTATACATAGGTAATTTAGTCTCTTATTTCCTAAGTATTTATAATTATAACCAGGGTGATATCCTGGATGTAATTCAGGACTTTTTCACCCTTTGGTCTATAATATTTTCCATATGTTGGTTTAGAAATGTACCTCTCTCTTTTTTCTCTTCTTAAGAAGCCATCAGCTTTTAAAGACATCTAGGAATATTTTACTTTTTAAATGGGAAGAGCATTGTAATGTTACAAGTAATTCGTTTCTCTTTGTGTACTTTTGTGCCTATACATATATGTGGACTTTCTAAAGACTTTTCTGTCTAACTGAAAGCTAACAGTCACTGGGGATAAAAGTAATTAAATTAATTCCTTTTCCCAGAAACAAATGAGTGGAGGCAGAAAGTGAGAATTCAATTCTACATTATCACAAAAAGAAAGGCATTAAGGGAGAGAAACGGTGGTTGGTAAGTCGAGTTAGGGGCAGAGTTGATCAGGATTGTCACTATCCAGCTTTGATTCCAGCAGGTCAAGCATAGAATGAAATCAACTAGGTAAAGCCAGACATCTAAATAATGCAAGAAGAATTACATTTTCATTATTTGATTGCTTGTCATGAGCTAATCCATTTTGTTGTCTAAAAACTTGAAAAGAGAAATCCTCAGTACAAAATTCAAAAGTTTCCAAGTTGCATAAGTGAAGAGTCAGCCTCACTTTTGCCCCTATCCCCTAGTCACTCAATATCCCTTCATAGAGACAATATTGATACCAGTTTCCTACATAGAGATGATTCATTTTCAAAAGTAAACACGGGTCTTGAATTTGAACTATTTTCCACTAATATAATTCAATATTTGATGTAGCAGTATTCCAACAAAATAATTTGCAATGAACTGAAGTGAGATATGACCTGTATTTGTGTAGCCCACACTCGTGAGCATAAAGTGGTTAAGTAGCAAAACAGACAGTAGGTATATTTGAGTGGGAGACATTGAATTATTGAGTAACTGACTTCTGTGCTGGGGGAACTTTTTTGTGTTATTTTAAATCTATACATTGCTACTTCAAATATCCTGCAAATTAAACTCTCTTCAGTGACTTTACTGCAACTTACAAAGGCAAAACCCAGAATGTCCCCCAATGATGCAGTCTGGAGAGAAACAAAAGACATGCCTAAGTTCACAGGGGATGGTGGCCAACATTTCCAGGTTGTGTATAAGGAGAGATGGCCTACCTAGAGCAGTTAGGCAAGAGGAAAAAATAAAAGACATCCACATTGGAAAGGAGAAAGTCAAATTGTCCCTGTTTGCAGATGACATGATCTTATATATAACCCTACCAAAAAGCTCTTAGAACTGATAAATTCAGTTAAGTTATAAGATAGAAAATTAACATACAAAAGTTGGTAGCATTTTCTATACACAGTGAATTAGCTGAAAAAGAAATCAAGAAGGCAATCTCATTTACAACAGCTACCAAAACAATTTTTTTAAATACCTAGAAATAAATGTACCCAAGGAGGGGAAAGATCTCTACAAGAAAAACCACAAAACATCAATGAGAGAAATTGAAGAGGATACAAACAAATGGAAAGATATAACATGCTCACGGATTAGAAGAATTAATATTGTTAAAATGACAATACTACCAAAAGCAATCTACAGATTCAATGCAATCCCTATCAAAATACCAATGGCATTTTTCACAAAAATAGAAAAAACAATCTTAAAATTTGTATGGAACCACAAAAGGAGAAACTGGGGACAGAACTGGGGAAGCTACATTGTCATCAGACTTCAATGCAAGCCTGACCCCGAGTGAAGAAGAGAAGTTTGGTGAAAGAATCCGACTGCTAAACAGACAAAAGGAAGGTTTGGCAGAGCTGCCTGGAAGTCTTGAAATCAGAATCTTCCAGTAGAGGAAAGTTGTGTATCCCAGTAATGGGCTGGCTTAGTACCCACCACACTCAGTCATCAGCAAGGGCAGGGCATGGGAGGGGTGGCCTTGGCACAAATGCTGTGATGAATTTCAGAGGCAGTAACTGAGGCCGTCAGTCACTTCAGCTCCTTGCAGTTAGACATTTGCAAGGTACATTTTAATGGCCCTCATGTTTACAAATCACCCCTTTCCACCTGAGGTCCGTTTGGGAATTGTCACAACTAGCCCATCTCTAGTCCTGTCTTAATCTTTTTGCTTAACTATTTATAAAGCTGTGTATAGTTCATTTTCCCAAGGGTGGATTTAATTATTCTAAGTAACTTTTCTGTTTTCATACAATATTGTTGGTAATGTAACTCTTTCAATTGTGGTTAAAAAATAATTGGACTGGTGAATTTTGGCAATTGAAATCAAGTTTCAGGCGCTCAGAAGAGGCAGATCAAGTTAACACTCTGTGCAACATGAGTTCTGATAAGGCCTGCATCTTTGGGTGTGTAAACATTACCTAAGCACGTGTGGGGCAAAGAGCCAGGGCCAAAATATGATGGAGCAGGCGCAAGCGATGAAGGAATAGTAAAAGGAGGCTGCCAACTGAAGCCGAAAATATAAATGGGAACAATAACAGGCCCCAGTGGTGAGAGAAAATTCCCCAACTCTGCTAATCTCCTGTGCCCTTTCAAGGGCTCCATGTGACAGAACTGCAGTGCTTCAGCAAAATCCCTTTGAGCAGAGGAATAGGAATGTTTTATTTGCATGTATTTGGGCCAGAGTTTGTCTCTTATTTCATGGTTTGTTCTTCTAGTTTGTATGAGAAGTGGAGATTAAAAAACTCGGCACATTTGTGGGAATGGACTTCAATGCCTGGCTGTGAAATTAAACCCAGGGAGAGATAGGGGTTCTTTCTTCAATGTGGTAGGCTGGCTTTACCCACATAGTCCCCCTGACATCTATCTGTAGGAGTGAAACTCAGAAGTGAGTTATCGAAGCACTGGAAATGTTTCTTGGCTCTCAGCGCTTTCCCCAAAATTTCAATGAACACTGCCTGAGTCTTCTTTCTACATGCAAAACCATTTTGGAAGAATTTTAAACTGTAGCAAGAAAAGAGGTTTCCAGAATTTGTGGTCTTAAACTGTTTGTTCATTTAAAATGTAGTATTTGTTTAAAATTTAAATTTATGTTTGGTAGATTTTTTTCTTTTTTCTTTCTCTTTTTTTTTTTGAGACAGAGTCTCTGTCTGTCACTCAGGCTGGAGTGCAGCGGCGTGATCTCGGCTCACTGCAACTTCCGCCTCCCGGGTTCAAGCGATTCTCCTGCCTCAGCCTCCCAAGTAGCTGGGACTACAGGAGCATGCCACCACGCCTGGCTAATTTTTGTAATTTTAGTAGAGACGGGGTTTCACCATATTGGTCAGGCTGGTCTCGAACTCCTGACCTCAGATGACTCACGCCCCCCTCGGCCTCCCAAAGTGCTGGGATTACAGGCATGAGCCACTGCACCTGGCCTGGTAGAAAAAATTTTTAAAGTACAAAACGACATGCCATGGAAAGCACTGCTCCTTTTCTCTCCAGTGACAATATGGAGCCTTACCTGAGCCCTACACACCTGGAAAACAGCAGAAGGCTCAGAAACCCCTTCACCCACTTTTTTTGTGTTGCAGGAAACAACTATTGCAAAGAACCACCTTTCCTCATATAATGATTTAGATAACCCCCCCCCCTTGTTTACCTAGTAAAAAGCCAGATACAGACTCTCCAAATTCCTATTCTTTTCCTTAAAAATGACTAGCTGAGCTCTTTTGTCCCTGCTGATCAATCAGGACAAAATGATCCTTCCCCAAGGCTCTGACATTCTGGCCCAGCCACAGGCTAAACCAGCAGCAGCCACTCCAGAGAACAAGCTGGCCTGGGGATAAAACCTTCTCTGATCTACTGTCCCACAATGCCACTCTCGTTCATCCCACTGCCCCACCCCTGCTCATTTCTGGCTTGATTTACTCCTTCCTATAAAAGTCATTTTTGCCTAAACCTTGAGAAGCTTGCAGATCTTATGGTTGGAGTATCCTGCCTAGAGCAATAGTCCCTTGCACCCCCTTACAATAATACTAATCACCTTTACCTACTAAATCTGGATTATTATATTTAGTTTTCTATGTGACACCAGTCCCTCAATTTTTCTCCCTGGAGATAACCACTGTTACCTTTTTTTTTTTTTCCCCCAGACCTTTCCTTAGTCTGTGTATTTATGGAAATATGTTTGCAAATATTTACCTTGCTTCTACTCTTATTTTCTTTTAACATTGTAGTTTACAGATTATTCTCAATTCTATTTTAAGGCTATAAAGTCTTCCGTGGCGTTTTATGAGTGCACCATCATTTACATAAACAGTCCTTTACTGACAGACATTTAGGTTGCTGCATAAACTCCACTGTAATGAATTTTACATATATTTGACATTATGCATATGTGAGTATGTCCATGAGAGAAATAGCTAGTTGGGGAATTTCTGGGTCAGAGCACACAGGCAATTTTAATTCTGGTAGACAGTGCTGAATTGGGCCCCAACTGAGATTTATAGAATCAGAATTTGCACTTTAACAAAGCCCCAGGTGATTTTTTTTCCTTTTCACATTTAAGTTTGGGAAGCTGCCCCTAGAGCAGCAGTTCTAACCCCTGGCCACATATTTTAATCCCCCTGGGAGTTTTTAAAAATTCTGATGCCCAGGGCTCATTTCAGACCAATGAAATCAGAATTTTGGCCGGGGGTGGGGATAGGGGTAAAATTGATGTATCAGGATTTTTTAAAAGCTCCCCAGATGATTACAAGTTGGCAGTTATAAATGATCTATTTTATTATTACCTGCCTCTTTTTAAAAATGAAAAAGCAGAATTTTTTAAAAGCCAGTTACATACGGGTTTGGTGAGGAGTGTTTTGGCTAACTACATGATTATACTTGGCTGGATGAAATGAGTTTGGCATAATACTGACTCATAATAATAGTGTCTATACATAGCATTTTATGTTTTGCTATATGGCATCTGATTTAAATTCTCTTTCATAAACCCTGTTGGAGCACTAACTTTGTACCAGTTCTTTGCTAGGTACCGAGAAAACTGGACTGAGATATGTCTTTTTTTTATGCCATCAAGAGGCCTCCAATTTAAGGCATGTCATAACCAGCCATGGACATATGGGGATTTCAGTAACATGGGCCAGTGGGGGAAAATTGGGCCTATTCTACTCTGGAGAGAAAGCCAACAGTCCAAGTTACAGTGTTTAGAGTAGCCTGGTGAATAGGACTTGATTAAAGCATCCATATGGGGGAAAGTGGGGAGGCAATGAAGAAAAGCCTAAATTTGCTGTAAAGAGTTTTGGGCATGATTCGTTGTTGCTAGGCTGTGGGATGGGCAAATCAGAAAAAGAGTAGCATCACAGTTTTCTTGGATTTTCAGGGTAGAGTGGGGCTCTCACCAGCAGCAGAGCATTCAGGGATGGGGCCCAGTTTCAAGGAGAAGGGGGACAAGCTTACACTAAATCTGGAAAGCTGAAGAGAACATAGAGATTGCAGCCATGTGGTAGGAACTGGACAATCATGGCTAGGTCTAAGGAAGTCCATAGACTGATAGCCATTCAGGACATTTGGGGCTCCCACTTCCCATAGGCAGAAAAAAAAAAAGAAAAAGAAAAACCGTGATGTGGACAGCAAGGCTAATTTTGTGTGTGTGTGTGTGTGTGTGTGTGTGTGTGTGTGATTTGGTTACATGAGTAAGTTCTTTAGTGGTGATTTGTGAGATTCTGGTGCACCCATCACCCGAGCAGTATACACTGAACCTAATTTGTAGTCTTTTATCCCTCACCCCCTTCTCACCCGTTCCCCCAGAGTCCCCAAAGTCCATTGTGTCATTCTTATGCCTTTTTGTACTCACAGCTTAACTCCCACGTATGAGTGAAAACATATGACGTTTGGTTTTCCATTCCTGAGTTACTTCACTTAGAATAATAGTCTCTAATCCCATCCAGGTTGCTGTGAATACCATTAATTCACTCCCTTTTATGGCTGAGTAGTATTCCATCATATACATACCACAGTTTCTTTATCCACTTGCTGATTGATGGGCATTTGGGCTGGTTCTACATTTTTGCAATTGCAAATTGTGCTGCTATAAACATGTGTGTGCAACTGTCTTTTTCATATAATGACTTATTTTTCTCTGGGCAGACTCCCAGTAGTGGGATTGCTGGATCAAATGGTAGTTCTGCTTTTAGTTCTTCAAGGAATCTCCACACTGTTTTCCATAGTGGTTTTACTAGTTTACACTCCCACCAGCAGTGTAGAAGTGTTCTGTTTTCACCGCATCCATGCCAACACCTATTTTTTAAATTTTTTTATAATGGCCATTCTTGCGGGAGTAAGGTAGTATTAAATGTGGTTTTGATTTGCATTTCCCTGATCACTAGTGATGTTGAGCATTTTTTCATGTTTGTTGGCCATTTGTATATCTTCTTTTGAGAATTGTCTATTCATGTCCTTAGCCCACTTTTTGATGAGTTTTTTTTTTTTTTTTTTTTAAGCAAAGCTAATTGTTTACCTTTCTTTTGTTTGGAATTGGGCTTCCAAAGCATGCCCTTCCCACTCCCATGTCAGAATTGGCTCAGGGAGTAGGTGGGACTGAAGGGTCTTGGCATCTGAAGCCAAGGGAGAGCTAGGAAAGTTAGCCTAACAGTTCACTTGAAAATATAACACCCCTGTTCTCTCTTTACTCAGTCATTAGTTGAGTGAACACATTTGGTGAAAGTGAAAGAATAGATAGTATTATAAACGGAGATATTGAATGTGCTTTATTACATGATCCAGTAAATATGGAAGCTAACTAACTGCCCTACTATTCTTGGTACCTCATGATGTTTAACGGTATTTGAATAAAAGAAGATGAGAGACATTTTCAGAAAGCAGTTGAACCGGAGTTATTAAGTAGATTTGATTGTTATATAAACTTCCCTTTATAGCATTTACTTAAAGATCCCCTAATCTTCCAGTTTTTGAGAAGAAATTCCTATTTGGTATACTTTAGTTATTTTCAGCAACTCAGACTATAGTAACTCAGAAAAACAGACAGGTATACATGTTTCTCCCAATTTTTATATCATATGGCCACAAACACTGATCTCATTATTTTCCTCTACTGGGCTAGAGAAGTGATAATGAAAATAAAATTGGTTGTAAACTTGGCTAGATGTTGCCCATGGCCACCAATCTGGAGATTTCCTGCTGTAATCCTGTCTTCCACGTGAGAGACACAGACCTTCAGTGACCTCATCATCCAAAGTGTCAAAGTCTTGCATATTATCCTCCCTCTGTGTATTTTTCATCTGCTCCCTCTCTTTTATCCTGGGCACCACTGCTCTTATTCAGGCTTTTGTGATTTTTCAAGTTTTCTATAAAAACTCTTCTGTTCAAATAGTCTAGGGTTTTCATCAGATAAATTGTAAGGAAAAGGAAATCTATAGATTGAAAGAGCCTTAAAAGACATATCAAATTTAAAAGTATGAGAAAGACTATCTATCTCTCTATCTGTCTGTCTGTCTGTCTGTCTATCCATCCATCTATCTAGTAGGACATATATTTGGGTAATAAAACTCTTTAAACATGCAAAGAAGTGATTACTTGGAAAGCCAGAATGCATGAACGTTGGTTACTTATGAGGAGAGGGAGAGATGGTCCTGGGATTGGAATTGTGCAGATGAAAGGGGTTTCTGGAATGGCTAGCAAAATTCTTTCTTGACCTGGGGATGGTTACAAGGGTGCTTAACTTAGAATATGTCATCAAGGTGTGTATTTGCATTATGATAGATTTTCTGTATCTCTGTGTTATTCTACAATGAAAATAGTTTTTAAAAATTAAAAATTCTAATCTTGAAGTACAAAGTTAAGTCCTTCTAAGGATATTGGTTGCAGTTGGTGCAGAAGTCACAGTTCCTTTATTTATTTATTTATTTTTGAGACAGAGTCTTGCTCTGTTGCCCAGGCTGGAGTGCAGTGGCACAATCGCATGATCTTGGCCCACTGCAACTACTGTCTCCTGGGTTCAGTCGACTCTTAAGCCTCAGCCTCCTGAGTAGCTGGTATTATAGGCACATGCCACCAAACCTGGGTAATTTTTTTTTGTATTTTTAATAGAGACAGGGTTTTACCCAGACATTTTCCCAGGCTGGTTTCGAACTCCTGGCCTCAAGCAATCCACCTGCCTCAGACTCCCAAAGTGCTGGGATTACAGGCATGAGCCACTATGCCCAGCCCCGAGAAGTCACAGTTCTGTTGTGGACTATAAATGAGACCCAGAGCATAGATCTTTCTTGATATTTTTCAAAAGTATGAAATGAAGTGAAATACATGCAGGTCAATATGTTTACGACTCTTTTATGGTTACTTCTTCCAGCGGTCTTTAAGATAGTAAATACAGGAATTTCAAATGACTTCTCATGAACCATATCAGTATACATGCTCTCCCTTTCCCTGAAAACTGGGTTATTTTCTTTGAAATAGGAATAGGAAATTGAATGGAATGGAATGTCCTTCCACCCATCTTTCGTCAAAGGAATTTTTATTGTAAGTAGCACCAGAATCCTGGGCCTGCCTCTTGAAAGGAAAAATGAAACACATCTCTTCCCACCTCCTCTGCCAACAGGCCTTAGCTATCCCAAATATTAACAGAGATAACCTCCCAGCAAAAGATGTAGGCCCTTAGATTTCCTTATAAGCCCTTAGAGGAAGAAAAAAATATACCACCTAATCCCAAGTAATTCCTGAGCTATGCAGCTCAAACAGAAAGTCAAATAAAATAAAAGTATATCTTTCTTAAGTGAAAACTGTTTTGCAATGAAAGTCAGGGTTATTTATACTGGCGGTGACTGAGTGTTGCCCCCACAGGCATCTTTGCGTTTCCCACAAGCCATTACAAGTTGGGAGCTGCTCATCTTTGGTAGAGAGAAACCAGTTCCTGATCATATTCCCCTCAGTCAGACCCGCCATCAGCTGGTTCCCCTTAAGCCCTTATCTCCCTGTTACGTCCCACTACCATTTCCAGGAATAATGTTTTCTTTTTTATTCCTTTTTTCCCCCCCTTTTTTAGAGACAAGATCCCACATGTTCCCCAGGCTGGCCTTGAACTCCTAGCCTCAAGGGATCCTCAGCCTCCTTAGTAGCTGGGACTACAGACACATGCCACTGCCTGGCTTGGGAATAACGTTTTAATAACTAGGTAGCAATAAGAGTAGAAGAGCTCTAATGAAAGTATCTCTGGGACACTCAGAGGCTGGGCCAGACTGTAAAGCAGAAAAATTTTTGGAGCATTTCTATGCATCTGTCAGGAGCAACCCAAGCCAATGTTGTTTTGTTGCCTCCACAGCTACCTAAGGGTTGTGCGTTGTGCTACCTTTCTTTTTCTTTTTCTTCTCATCCTTCTTTTATATTTAAAAAATGAAAATGCATTATTTTGGGTGAGTTCAGGAATCTTGAGCCATGACAAATTACCTGGGCCAGATGGGTAGTCTCCCATATATATTATCAAATAAGAGTGAGTATCATTCCATCATTATTATTTATATATTGTTATTATATATGAGTTTAATTTAAATCACTTCAGTAAGCACTGAGACTTTTATGTGTCCGATTTGTTTTGGGCACCAGATATACAACTTCATATTATCTCAAAGGCATTTTGAGCAGGGCTTAGATGTATAAAAGCAGCTTCTCAAAACACAGGGTGCCTCAAAAGGTCAAGGACCTAAAAAAACAGATGGAATCTGGATTCTGACCAACAGAATATTTTAGCTGTGTCCAGAAACACATGGGTAGGCAGAAGAGACAGGCTAGGAATGCCTTTTTGTTGGTTTCCCCTAGTTAAATCAGCGGCCACATCTGCCATGTTGGGGCAAGCTAGCTGTTAAATGCATCACAGGACTGATTAACTGGAAGGACAGAGTGGCGCTCTAGGTATGCTCACTAGGGAGTATAATTTGGAATTTCTTCTATTTGAAACATTTTATTGAGAAAAATATTTAGAGAAGCTTGGCTAAATAGTATATGGTCCATTCATTGCTCTAGGTTAGCACTTCTCAAAGGTATTTTGCATCAGAATCAACTGATAAGGCAGGTAAGATTATGTATGTTATGACTTCATTCTGAGGTTTAGGATGGAGTCTAGACAGATGAATTTGGAATTAGGTGGCTCTTATGCCTGCACATGCTTACCCTTTCACCAACACCTCCATTCTCCATGAGGTCCTCACCCTAGCACACATAAAGGATTCACTACACAGTCATGGTAATACATTTGGGGACAAGCATCATGGAAACCTGTCAACAGGAAGGGAGTGGTACTTACATAGTTTGAAGAAGCTTTCCAGTTGATTCAAATAGGCCCCCTCATTTCCCCATCTAGACCAAGAATCACAGCTTTACAATTGATCCTTGTACTAAATAATCCATCAGAGAGCTCTTTAGGCCAGGCACAGTGGCTCATGCCTGTAATCTCACCACTTTGGGAGGTGGAGGTGGGAGGATCACTTGAACCCAGGAGTTCCAGATCAGCCTGGGCAACATAGGGAGACCATGTTTCTACAAAAAATAAAAATAATAATAAATTAGCAGGCTTGGTGGTGGGCACCTGTGGTCCCAGCTACACAGGAGGCTGAGATGGGAGGGTCACTTGAGCCTAGGAGGTAGAGGCTGCTGTGAGCTGTGATCACACCACTGCACTTCAGCCTGGGCAACACAGTGAGACCCTGTATAGAAAAAGAAATAAAAAGAAAGCTGTTTAACTGGACAAAGATATATTGATTTCCAAGCCCTTTGCCTAAGAATTGTTTTTCAAAACTTTCAGAGTTGCATATTTGCATTGGCCTTACTAGAAGAACAGATGGATCAAACTTGTTTATTTTTCACAGGGGCATTGATGAGGTCCTTGTTAGCCACTTTCACCCCATCCTCTTTGCTAGGACTAGGGGAGAAAAAAACTTCTAAGAATTACTTTATGCTTTCTGGATGCTGGATCATGTAACTGCCTATGCCTCCTTCTTTGAGTTGGCCACAGTATGCATGTTGAGTAGTTCACTCTTGGCTGCTTCTTATTTTTCTTTACCTAATTTCTTCACCTTTTGTTTGTTTGTTTGAGATAGAGTCTTTCTCTGTCAGGTAGGCTGGAGTGCAGTGGTGTGAACATGGCTCACGGCAGCCTTGATCTCCTGGGCTTAAGTGGTCTCCCACCTCAGCCTCCTGTGTAACTGGGACCATAGGTGTGTGCCACCACATCTGGCTGTTTTTAATTTTTTAATTTTTTTTGTAGAGACAAGGGTTCACTGTGTTGTCCAAGCTCGTCTGGAAATCCTAGGCTCTAGCAATCCTCCCGCCAAAGCCTCCCAAAGTGCTGGGATTACAGGCATGAGCCACTGTGCCTGGCCAAGTTCGGAGCCCTTAATATATCAATAATATTTGTTTTAAGTTTCTTATCTGATAATTTCAAAATCTGAATCACATCTAAGTCTGGTACTGATGCTTGTTTTGTCTCTTCAGACTGTATTTTTTTTTTTGCCTTTAGCATATCTCATATTTTTTTTTGTTGGAAGTGATCATGATATATCTGGTAAGGCTTTATGTTAATTTGGCTAGGAGGTGGGCTATGTTTAATGATAACTGTAGCTATATGTGCCAAAGGCAGTATCCAGACTTACTTACTTTTTAAATGTAACCTTATCTCTTGTGTTTAAACGTTGTTCCAATCAATACATTTAAAAGTACATTTGTAATAATCAATACATTTGATACAATGTATAAAAAACACACATGTAGCGATTGACATATTTGTAATGATTGATACATGTATAGCAATTGATGAGTTTTAAAAATTTGCAATGTTTTATATTTGCAGTGATTTATACTTAAATCCATTATTGGAGGATAGCCTGGTGTAAACACACAAAAAACAACAGATAGACACTATTGTTTTCTAGATGTACTGATGAAATCTCCAGTAATTTTAAAAGAACATGGCTGTTGGTGGAGGAAATGGGGTACAACGTGCTTTTAGTTTGGTCAGTGGCTTTTCCAAATTGTTTTCATCTAGGACTTCCCAAAAGAGGATCACTTGGGGATCCTGGGGATCCGAGGGAAACTGAGGCATCTTAATGCCTTTTAAATCTGCAGTAACTCAGGTCTGTCTGCTCAGCAGCATCCAAACTGACCATTATTTCTAGATTTCTAGGGTTCTCGCTGATGTCTGATTCATCATCGTCTCTAGTGTCTTCTTGATATTAATGGGGATCCCAGAAACAAACAAAAAAATGTACACTTTTTCTATATATACATACATATATATTATATAAACTGTATTTTAAGAAAATGACATCTTAAAAGGAGCCACTCCTCTTTATCAATTCCTCTTTTCATTCTCCTTACTCCTAACTGTGCCCTGACTATGGAGATCGTGCACATATTTTCTTTAAAAATGAAAGAAAGACCCTACAACTTAAAGTATAATAATAATAAATAAATTTTTAAAAAAATGAAAGAAAGGCCATTTGAGGAAAATCTGCTTCAAATCTGAGCTTATTTTCAACTCCGCTCTGGGAGATCCTTTATAATATGCTATAAAATGAGACCTCAATTTCCTCAGCCTATAAAATATCCAGAGGTATTCAAAGCTGCCTTCAAAATGCTGGAAACCACACCATCTGAGACTCAGAGGAATAGCCTATGCCTCACATTTGGAAAGGTTGTTAAAACCCCATCCCAGAAGTTCATGGTTTTCCTTCACTCTACAAATCCTGGTTTCATTTGTGTGAAACGCATCCTGGTGGAAATAGCAAGAATGAGGCTGGCTGGGGCCGCTGGGACCCCTTGAGCCAGTGGTGAAGGCAGTGGGGGATGTTCTGCTGGAAATAACAGGACTTGAAAACAATGAACCCATACAATGGGGTTTGCCTGCTAAGTCATTCCTTGGTCCCTTCCATTCAATTCTGAGAATGGGTCTTAATAGGCAAGGCCCCCTCAGAGGCTGGGGAAAATGACCAGGAAAAAAAAGTCTCACTGGGTGTATTTAGTGAAGAGAAAAGAGAACAAAATATCACTCACTCTTAGACCAGTGCTGTACAATAGAACATTCTGTGATGATGGAAATGTTCTATGTTTGTGCTGTCCAGTATGGTAGCCACTAGCCATATGTGGCTACTGAACACTTGAAATATGGCTAGTGCAACAGAGGAAGTGGGTGTTTAATTTTATTTCACTTTTATTAATTTAAATTTGAATTGCCACATGATGGTAGTGGCTACTGTCTTGGACAGTGCCGCCTTAAACAATTTTGAGGATAATGAAGTATGATTTGGCTCGCAGACATGCAAAATGCTAGGCCTGCTCAGTAAGTATTTCTAAGCTACTTTCTATGTGTCTAAGACTGTGAGCCCCGAGGATTTGTATCACTCAAAATAAGTATGGCTGTGTGCCAGCTTGTTTGTCTCTACCATTTTTGCTATAGGTTCATCCTCTGCAAACAGATTTGCTTTTTCTTTCAGCTTGTTTTTTGCAGAGAGCCAGAAAACAGGGCTGCCTGCCAGCACTCTACCCCCATGGCTTAGCTCAAAGAGGATGAGAGCTAGTATCTCGGGGAGGATTTGCTGAGACAGATCTCTCCAGTGGTGAGGGCTGGGGCAGTCTGCCTTTACACGACTCAGCTACCTTCTCCAAACAGAATGCCAGGTGAATTTAAATTACTTACAGATGGGGAATGTAGGTCACTAGCAAAGCGAGGTCCTGAACAAATTGTGAGCCTGACAACAGCTACTTCAAGTTTACCTCTAGCTGGAGCTATGTGACTGTTGAAAATCAAATACAAGACCCTAAGTCTGGGTTTGCTGACTAAGTCATTTCAATGCCCTGTAAGTGGTAACTCCAGCAGTCTTACGCCTAATTAGGAATTTGGCCCAGATCACAGGTTGTGGTAAACCATCACGACCACATTTTGCAGCCCTGGCCTGGGTCAGAGCACGGCCTGCAAATTCCAAAATCAGATGATAGCAGCTAAAAACTAGGCCCACGGTGCATGACAGTATGTGTGTATCCATACAGTGATTCATTAAAAACACGGATTAAGTGGTTACTATTCACCAGGCCCTAAGCTGGAGCTAGACATTCAGGAAAGAAGGAAAAAAATCCTCTGCCTTCAAGTTGCTCACCATCCAGTGGAAGACATAGCAGAAAAGACTCAAATATTGCAATAGACTGTGGTAAGACTGTGTCATGATAGGATCAATAGGATGTTGTGATTGTGGAGCCTGGATTTAGCCTTGAACTTCACCAAGGCGGCTTCCTGGAGGAGATGTCATAGGTGCTGGACCTGAAAGCAGAGTAGGAATTTGTCAGGTGGGCAAGGGAATTCTAGGCCAAGGCATTTGTCCAGAGGAATAGAAGCAGGAGAAGCTTCGTATATTTGGGGTAGCCCAGGTGGTGTATTCTGATCCTCAGTAGGTGAAGTATTCTTATTGTAATGACTCGGAATTACACAGAACTGTCTAAAATAGAAAGTCCAAAGAACTCTTTTGCCTCAAATTTCATGACTGAGGGACAACCACTGTTAACTGTTTAATGTATCCTTGTAGACTGTACATATAACTATAAGAAATAGTGCTTTTACCTAGTAACTGCTCAATAAAGTTAGTTCCATAAATGGTGTGTGTGTGTGTGTGTGTGTGTGTGTGTGTATGACTGAAATGGCCACAAAGTTCAGCTCAGACTCCCTCATTCTCCCCCAAACATGAACTCTCCAAGTTCTCCTGGTCATCTCCCCCCATTCTTGGGCCTGGAAATCATGAGAGAGAGCCTTGGCAGCTGGTTTGAGGTCTTTGTTGATGAGACACAGTCTCAGGCATAGAGCTTTCTGGCCACTGAATGTCATGATTTGACTGGGAGGTTGGTTTTAGAACCTCCTACCCCCAAATCCCATCTCATCTAAAGCTATGCCCCATTTGAACCCTGGAGAGAATGCCCCTAGTAGGGCTGCCTCAAAGCCATAGTTGCCATTTAAAATCTACTTTGCTCCCATTTGCCTGGTTCTTTAGCACTCAAAGTGTGGTTCATGGACCAGCAGCATCAGCACCTCCTAGAAACTTGTTAGGAATGCAGAATCTCAGGCCCCACAGAATCCAAATCTGTAGGCTAACAAGATCCCCAGAGGATTTGTGTGCATCACAGTTTAAGAAGCTCTGGCCCAGTCAACACGACCTCTTTTTGTGACAGAAACCCAATTGTTGGCCCTTCACCTCAGCTCAGCCAGCCCTTCCCCTTCTCCCTCACTTGCTTTGGCTTTTGAAACCACCCTGAAGAGAAAATGGTAAATTTTTGGAGGATCTTTTATGACATTTTCTTCTTGCATTAGCTAGGAGCCCTTCATGTTCTTCCTGACCCTCCAAACACTCGCAGTTTCCCTTGGAATTGCTACTCTCAGCCTTGATCTTCTGCTGGTCCAGCTTGGTGGCTTCTGTCCTCTGCCTCTGCCTCACATTTTTAGTTATGCAGAGAGATGGTATAGGACAGTTAACCCATGTATGACCCATGGTACTCGCGTGCCAGGATTCCAACCCTAAGCAGTTGTATGGCTTCGGGACAGTTACATCACTTATCTGTGACTCATACGTGAAAACGGGGGACACTGACAGTCCTGGCTTTCAGGGTTGTTGCAGGGCGGATTATGTGAGTTAATAAGTATATAGGAAGCATCATACATGGAAGCTCTTTGTGGCAGAGAATACTAGCTGAACGCCAAAATCCATGATTATTTTTTCTCTCTGGGCACAAGTGAAACTTTAAGTTTGGGCACATGGTTAAATTTTCCAGACTTCCTTGCAATTAGATGTGGCCATAAGAGTGAGTTTGAGCTATGAGAATGGAAGCAGAAGTGATGAACATTACTCCCAGGCTTAACCCATAACATCTCTCATGTATGTTTCTCCAGGTTCTTCCACTTGGCTTGAATAGAGACCAACTCTGGAGTGGCCTTGGAAGCTACATGTTGAAAATAGCAGAGCCTTTGTAAGCTGTTCACCCCTTCTGAACTACTATAGGAGGGAGACATACATTTTTGCTGTGTTGGAACCATTATTCATTTTTTTAGTCCATTTATTACAGCAGTTAGCCTACCCTAAGGCACCATTATTGTCTGCCCTTGTTAGCTCTCCTGCCTGCCTTGTCCTCCCTCACCCTCTCTTGGACCTGGCACTAGCTACCTCCAACCCTTCTGTGATTATCTTTATTGTTCACAGTATGCTTTCAGACAGAGGCTGGCAAGCAGGCCAGACAGTTTTGTTGCAATTACTCAACTCTGGCATTGTAGCATGAAAGCAGCCAGAGAATATGTGAATAAATGGGCATGGCTGTGTACCAATAAAACTTTATTTACCAAACAGAAAGTAGGACACATTTGGCCAGAGGGTCAGTTTGCCAACCCCTGCTGTAAGCCTAGTTTTGGTTGAAACTGGCAGAACCTCAGAGAATCATATTTGACTTGGTTGACTGATGACTTTTACAGAACTGCCTTGATAATCATATCTGTATTTTTTCCCCAGAATCCAGAACGTTTACATTCTAAGTCCAGTTCAATGCAGACTATAGAGAAGTTGTGGATCTCTGCTATAATGTCATCCTGCTTTTCTGAGCCAGATGATAAAAAAAAATTTAGTCTACTTGCCCCTGTGATTATTTCAGATTTTCTGTTGTCAACTAGCTGTTGCCATTCTCTCACTATTCTAGATGGTTCTCTTTTCAACGTGGTGAATCTGGGAGCTCCATTTCCCAGAAGACCCTTCCCTGTGTGGTTCTAGGTTAGAGTAGGTCAATGGAAGAACTTGTGTGAGATTTGAAGGGCATAAACAAAGAAGCAGCCCTTTACCTTGGAAGATTTTGAGGCCAAAGAGGGTGTGGGACAGACATGGAGGTGCCCAGCAGCTCCCAGTTTATCCTGCTTCTCTATCACCTGCATCTAGCTTTTTTTCCTAACTTTAGGCTGCTGACCATTAACAGTCTCAGGCCCACTACCAGATGCTGGTCTGCAGATCCAGAAGGGTGGTAACCAGAGGCAGCTGCTTCCCTTAGACCTCACCACCATCTCCCCCATTGCATTCTGGACGCTATGCTGCTGGAAGAGCTTCATTTCTCAGGTTCCTTGGTTAGTGCGTCCTCTGATGATCCTCCAACTTTCCCTTTGGATCTTCACTTACCTAGCCAACTCTCCCCCGCCATAATTATGTAACATGTAATTCCTCTCATGAATCCCTTATGCCAAAAATTCTTAGTGGTTCTGCATCCATGAATGGACCCTAATACACCCACAAAGAGTCACAAGTTATGGTAGTGCTATGGTTTGGATATCCTTTGTTTGTCCCCACCAAATCTCATGTTGAAATTTGATCTCAGTGTTGGAGGTGTGGCCTCGTGGCATGTGTTTGGGTGATGGGGGTGGATTCCTTATAAATAGATGAATGCCGTCCCTCAGGGGTAAGTTCCCACCCCATTATTTTCCATGAGATCTGGTTGTTAAAAAGAGCCTGTCACTGCCTTCCACCCCTTGCTTTCTTTTTTGCCATGTGATCTATGCACATGTTGCTGGCTCTCCTTTGCCTTCCACCATGAACGGAAGCAGCCTGAGGCCCTCATCAGATGCAGATGCCTAATCTTGAGCTTTCCAGCCATCAGAATCATGAGCCAAATAAACCTTTTTCTTTATAAATTACCCAGCCGCAGATATTCCTTCATAGCAACACAAAAAAGATTAAGACAAGTAGAAAATATAAATGGAACACATAGGTTAAGAGAAGTTTCTGAATTAGATCAGTAATCACTGGTGGTTTAGTTTTACTTGCTTACCTCTCTAGATTCCTGTCCCCTTGACTGTCCTATCCATTGGTCCTGAGTCCTAGCTTGTACCTGCAATCTTCAGGTGTTTACTCATTGGTCCTTTTCTGCCAAACATCTTATTGACTCCTGAATTAATTTGCATAGACACACATCTACACTGGTGTGTAAATCCTAACTCATGTCATCTTTCTAAGCTGGCCTTTTTCTACCATGTCCAAGACTTCCCATGCCGATGTGACACATAGAGAACCACTCCAGAGACAATAAATGGATTTACTGTTTTCTTGATTGTGATTTCCATAGACTGGTTGGCTGTTGGTCCTACCCACAGGATAGAACAAAGGTAACCAATTATTTTTCTTGGTATTACTTATTACTATTTCAGATGCTTTGATAGCTTTCCCTCTCAGAGAATCAAGGACTTCAATGAAGGCTTTAGAGTGAAGCTAAGTTCATGCACACTTTTTTTTTTTTTTTAATAGTGAAGCTGGGTTCATGCACACTTTCCCAGAGTTCTGTTTATCCAAGTGGTGAGAAGATACAAAAAGGCTGGAGCTAGACACATCTAGAATAAACCATATTTACTATTTTACTGATATATAAAATGTATACATATTTCAATTTTAAAAGGAGAGCTCTTCAAAAATAAAATAACACATACACACTTACGATCAGTTAGCCTACTCTAAGTAAGACACTGACAAATGTAGCTCCCAGCTTAACCAAGTTGGCAAGAGAACAATACAACGTGGGGATGGAGTTGGGGAAGTGGTGGTGGGATGGCTACACTACATAAAAGCGAACTAATCACAGAGGCAAGGAGTGTATGTGTGTATTTCCATATGTACATACACACGTATGCGTTTAAGAGGAAAGTGTTATTTTGTCCATGTAACTGATTCTGAAATCGATTTGCATTGCTAATTATCTTAAACAAAGAATTCAATTGTCTACCTAAAAAGAAATCAGAGGATAACGGTACTTGGGGGGTCGATCACTCAAAATCCATCTTCACTGCAGTGACGAAGGTGTTTCTGTATCAGGAATGGAAACAGTGTTAGCTCTAATATAACACTCATAGGTCCTCTTATCATGTTATGGAACCAAGTTTGTGACCTTGAACTTTAGGACACAATGGTGTCTCCATGGCTTTTGAACTGTTATGGATTGTAATTTTAATAAATATAAATCTAAAGGTTAGGGAAATAACCCAAACTCAGCTCTTATTTGTGTAGCCTATGGCTTGTTAATTTCATTAAGAAAACTAGGGGTTGGATGTAAAATTATTTGAAGCAAAATGTCACATTGCTGTGGATGAATCTTGAAAACATGCTCAATGAAGGAAGCCAGATATAAACACCACATATTGTATGCATCCATTTATGTGAATTGTCTATAAAAGGCAAATCTACAGAGATAGAAAGTAGATCAGTGGTTACCTGGAGCTAAAGGTGGGAATAGGAGTTGACTGCAGATGGGCACTGTGGATCTTTTTGGGGTGATAGAAGTGTTCTTAAACTGGATTGTGGGGATGGTGGCACAACTCAGTAAATTTATTAAAAATTACTGCATTGTATATTTAAAATGGGAAAATTTCATGGTATGAAATTATACCTTAATAAAGCTGTTAAAAATTCACATTACGGCTGGGCATGGTGACTCACACCTATAATCCCAGCAGTTTGGGAGGCCGAGGTGGGTGGATCACTTGAGGTCAGGAATTTGAGACCAACCTGGCCAACATGGTAAAGCCTCATCTCTACTAAAAATACAAAAATTAGCTGAGCATAGTAGTGTGCGTGCCTGTAATTCCAGCTACTAGGGAGGCTGAGGCAGGAGAATCGCTTGAATGCGAGGTGGAGTTTGCAGTGAGCCAAGTTTGCACCACTGCACTCCAGCCTGGGTGATGATATGAGACTCTGTCTCAAAAAAAAAAAATTAACATTGCCATATTCCCCCATAATGGTGACTTTCTTTTGGGGTTCAATAACATTGTTGCTGCTCACTCCAGTCTTTTAGCTATGCAACTTTTGTCTTTTGATTACCCTCTTTAATGTGTAAAAAGTACACAGTGAATGCAGGATGATTTGGGATTTTAGGGGGAACAGTGAGGATTTGAGACATGTATTTCATGCCAGTTAATGTAGTATATAGTGGATTTCTAGTACCCTAATGCTATGGACTGAATGTGTCCTCCAAAATTCATGTGTCAGAAATTTAATCCCCAATGCAACAGTGTTGAATGGTGGGACCTAATGGGAAGTGTTTAGGTTATGAGGGCCTCACATTAATGGATTGATGCCACTATAAAATGGACTCATAGGAATGAGTCGTCTCTCTTCTACTCTTTTGCCATGTGAGGGCATAGCATTTGTTCTTTCTCTTGCCTTTCTGCCTTCCTCCATGTAAAGACACACCAGATCTAGCACCTTGATCTTGTACTCCCCAGCCTCCCAAACTGCGAGAAATACATTTCCATTCTTTATAAATTATCCAGTCTCAGGCATTCTGTTACAGTAGCCCTAAATGGACTAAGACACCTGGTACTATCATAATTATCATCATCAGCTTGGACCAATAAGATGAAGAAAGGAAAATAAAATTCATTCTAGCAGTTACAGGCTGATTTGGTTCTCTTTGAGTTGAATTAAGAGTTGACCAGATAATTGCCCACTTACTCTAGCCCTTCTCCAGGTGGAGCTTGATTTTGAGTTAAAAACTATTGGAGAATAACAAGCATTCCTGGAAAGATAACACACTGCTCACAGAAAGAGTCATCGGGTGCCTGATATACATTGTTGCCTGAATTCTGCTATTCCCTTTTGGAGATTTGTCACTTCATACAGCCGAACTAGCTATGAATTTGGAAAGACTTGGGGAAATTTTGAGGGCCAAACTCCACTATGTTGCTCCTGAACTGCTGTGAAAAGCTGTGTGTCACTGTTGCTTAGATATTAAATATGATCTGTAGAAGAGATTTTGTTCTTCGTTGCTCTGATGTGGTCTGTCAAGGGGCTTGGCTGCCAAATGTTTTTCCTATGCTGGTGTGTAATTGTACAGCACAAAAATAAGAGATTTGAAAAACACTTAGAATGGCTTACCCAATGGTACACGAATATGGGCCAGAACCCATTTTTTCGCAAATAAAAATGTTAGATCAGCAGTTTCAAGGCTTTTGTGGAACCTCTTAGCACATATTCAACTTAATCCAGCAGATGTTTGATGATGCTTAAAGCTTTTCTTCTCTTTTCTATTCTTTTGAGACCGAATCTCACTCTGTCATGCAGGCTAGAGTGCAGTGGCACAATCATGGATGACCGCAGTCTTAACCTCCTGAGCTCAAGTGATCCTCCCACCTCAGCCTCCCAAGTAGCTCAAACCACAAGTGTGTGTCACCATGCAAAACTACTTTAATTTTTTAGACATGGGGTCTCGCTATGTTGCCCAGGTTGGTCTCAAACTCCTAGCCTCAAGTGATCCTCCCACTTCGCCTTCCCAAAGTGCTGGGATTACAGGCATGAGCCACTGCACCCAGCCAAAGCTTGTCTTTTCTTAGTGGCCTGAAATGTTTAGCAATAACTACAAGAATTTTTCTGTTACTTTGTTGTCCTAGGTTTCAAAACATTCTTGACTTTAATCTCATCAGAAGAGAATTTTGATCTTGAGCACTTGCTATAATGTGGTTTTGTTGGTACTCCTGATAACCAAAGACCTCCTTCAGTCTTTGAGGTTAAGCCAATTGTCAAAACTGTGAAGGGTTTGAGTTGTTACCCTATTTACAAGCCAACAGGTTGGCCTACCATAGTTCCCTACAGATGGGCAGAATATAGAGTCTCCTGGGTCAGATACAAAGGACTTATGAGCCTTCTATTCACATCAGTATCTCTTGCCCCTGAGTCCCATAGGGTGATGTAAAGGTGGATGTTGTATATGTAGTGGCTCTGCGTCAAAGCCCATGAATCCTGGGCTTAGAAAACCCGCAATTGCATATAAACCTGCCGAATCTTTGCCCTGGAGGCAGACATTATCTTCATTATCCTGATCAGGAAATGAATCTACCTTCTGCCTCAGAGAGAGAGACACCATCTCTATCTTCCAAGGCTGGCTGCTATACAAACATCATTGGAAAAATAATCTGGAGCAAAAGTTGATATGTGTTTGCTCAAAAGATGGGAAGAAATGCAGAAGACCTATGGAGAATTGTCTCCAAACACCACCATCTTCATCAGGTGTCTTCTCAGATGGCCTTTCTCTAAAATAACCCTCGGTTAACACTTGCTACCCCTTTCTTTGCTTTGTTTTTCTGCATAGCACCTACCATGTCCTGATATCACATTACATTGTTATTTGTTTATCATATGTTTGCTCCACTAGAATACAAGTCCCATGAGGGCAAGATATCATCTGCTTTGTTATTGTTGTATAAGCAGTGTTTAAAACAGTGGTTGTCACACAATAGGTATTCAATAAACATTTACTGAAGTAGTCAATAAATTAATGATAATCTGTCATTGAGTATCTCCTTTGTCCTAGGCACAACATGTTGAATGAGAGTACCATGTGTATCTGAACTTGCTACCTTTTCCCAAAAGAATTTCTTCAGTCGCTCTGCTCAATAACAGGGAACTCTTAGATCATGCACAACCCCCCAAAATTTCCAGGATTCCTTGATCACCCCACGTTCAGAAAGATCCTGTCCATTTTGGGTCCAAGCTCATAGTGTAAGGCCCTCATTTCTGCCTTTTGGTGGTAATGACACAGAAAGGGAAGGGCAGGACTCTAGGACTGATCTCTTTGAAGAAAGTCCAAAACTGCAATAACCACATGTCCTGTGCTCCTGGCCATTAGAAACCTAAGGCTGGACGCAAAATGTCTTGGGAAGCAATTCACAGTAGTATGGGAAACAGACCACAGGCTAAACAATTTAAACCAAGACGTTGGCATTTATGAGAACTTTATTGCAAAGGAAGAGGAGAATGCCCACTAGCCACGGACTTGAAACCCCATGCTGTGGTTCCTTGACTCTCAAAATTATGAACTGCTTTTAGAGCTGAGCATACTCAAGACACCCACTCCCTTGTTTAGTAATGACTTTGAATTTACCAACAAGCTTCAAAAGATACTTCTTTGAAAACAAGGGTAATCACAGTAATCTGTTCAGAAGAAAAAAGGAAGTGTGCCAGTTATTAAGCTCTTGTCTCTCAGCCCCCAAATCACTCTGATGCATTTCTGCTTTGCCAGTTGCTCCCTGTCAGACTCTGCCATGAAGGAATACTAGAGGGATGCGGCAAGACTGGAGGAGAGAGAAGAGTGTGTTCCTTCTTGTTTATTAACGTTCCTATTAGTGTCTTCTCATGAATGGTTCTCCCTAGCAGGTGGTTCCAATTCTTGTTTTATTCTCCTACATCATTGGAATCATCCTTATCCCACCCACTCAACCATTAAGGGCCACCAGAAAATTTCCCCACTCAGAGATCTGGGTGGCAGTCCCATAGGGACCCTCCTCCAATCTTCTAGATTCAGAAACCTCTTCTCCCTGTTCCCACCAAGCCCTAGGGGTAGTGGTTGCTTCCTGCAGTTACAATCTCTGAAATAACTCAGGGTTCTCTTTACTTGTCAATCCTCCAACACCATTTAACCAATTCCTTATATTAAATTCACTCTATTAAAATAACTGATATAGATCCTGTCTTCCTGATGAGACTTTGACTGAAAAAGGAAGTATGACATTGAAGATTGGTCAAGAGTCATGGTATTTGTTCACATGAGTAAAACATTAATGATCTGTGTTAGTTGACCTCTTTGACTTTTGGATTAGATGGCATGAAGCTCTATTGACTATGGAGGGATTGACACCATCGTTAATGGTGGGCAGCATCCCTTCGTTACTACGAACTATGTTTTTCCTACTTATTTCATGAAATCAGTGAAGAAGTGACTATTAGGTACATTATGCATTGTGGGATGCAAGCACAGAGTCCTATATTCTAGTAATAATAGTTTCAGTGCATGTCTGACATTATAATAGACCATGCATTTTTCATCATATCACAAAGAAGTATGATCTATGCCAGATGTCACCATGCTCTATTTTAAGTTTTTCTAGATGACAGGCATTTCCACACCACATATAAAACTAGTGGAAAAGGGACATTTTCACAATAATGTAAGGGAAAGGAGACATTTAGCACAACTGCAAGATGACATCCCTTATATTTTGTGCTCCAAGAAGCCTTCCTCAACAATGTTTTCTGAGTTTCCTCTGGGCAGGATTACCTAATCACAGCTGGTCTCCTCAGGGGTTGGGGATGTTCTGTCTAACTCAGCATTTCACACCTGAAAACAGAAAGCATACATTTTTCTTACAAACATAGCTCAAGAGACAAAGGATACATAATATGCCTCTTGAGGAAAGAACACACCACCACCTACAGACTTGCCAAAGTAATTGAACTTGAGTCAATTACTCAAGTCAAGACCTCTGAATCCAGATGTCAGTGGAAGGAAATAGAAGACAAAGGTCAGAGTTGAACTGCCCAGAATAGGAAATAGCAAAATCCAGACACTTAAAAATCTTATAGATTGACTGGCTTTGGTTTTTCAATAGGCAAATTATAAGGAAAAAAAAAGATGGAGGAAAACACATGGATTGAAAGAGATTCAAAAGACATATCACGTTTTAAAAAATGAGCCAGGCAAAAACTCCAATGTCTAGACAGAGACACTGTCTGTTACAATGATAAAGAAACACAAGGAAGTGATGACTAGAAGTCAGTGATGGTGGCTACTTTTGGGGCTGTGACTGAACTAGGACAACTGAAGGGCTTTTGGGATGACTGCCAAAGCTCTATTTCTTGACCTGAATGATGGTTACAAGGGTGTTTATCTTATAAAAATTCATTAAGCTACATCTTTGTTGTATGTAGATATTTATATCTGGATTTTATTTCATGGCAAAGATTGAGAAAGAGAATAGCCCCTGGCAGCCTGGCACTATCAGCTAGACCAGGGTGTCCAATCTTTTGGCTTCCCTGGGCCACACTGGAAGAAGAAGAATTGTCTTGGGCCACACATAAAATACACTAACATGAGCAATAGCTGATGAGCTAAAAAGAAAACTACAGAATAATCTCATGATGTTATAATAAAGTTTACAAATTTGTGTTGGACCACATTCAAAGCCATCCTGGGCTGTATATGGCCCACAGGCTGTGGGTTGGACAAACTTGAGCTAGATTTTGATGTTGCTAGAAGCTGGCTTGGTACTTATGGTTGGGTCTTGGTGCCCTCCTATTGAACATAAATATTTTACAATCCATCAACATCAGACAAGGCCACTCTGTGACCATGATGGATAAAGATAAAAATAAAGACTGGCCTGTAATCATGTGTACTACAGAAGACGGAGCACTGTGGGGTCACAAAAATGACCAAATATGTCTGTCTTGGCGAATACGAGTGACTGCTTCTTCTACCAACTATAGTTGTAGCCTCAATTTAGTTCTTTTGCCTTATAAGTAAGATTTAAGATGGCCAGTAGTAAAATTACCTCCACTTCTTAACAGCATCCACTCTAAAGCAAAACCCTACTTCCTTAAACCCTCCCCTAAATCGCCTAACATAAGCCCACACCCCAAAATAATTTTCTAAAAATCTCTTAATGAGATGTCCAATGGTTCCCCATGGTGTGCAGTCTCCCTTGTTGCAAAAAGCAATAATCCCATTGTGTTCAATTATAGGTATGTTCCTGGTGGTCCTGGGCTGGAGGTCTTTGACAAGATAAACAACAAAGAAAGAAATAAAAATGAGAGAAAAAAAAAGCCCAAGGGCTACGAGTCCCTGTCTGCCTGACAAAGAATGTTCCAGGCAACCAGAAATCTCTCCAAGTCAAGGTACATGTTTGCTGTGACTGGGAATATATAATTCTGTGTGCTGAAACATTTCTATTTCCTGATTCTTTGGGGAAATGGAGAAATACCATTGCAGTTGAGTGTAAATTGGAAAGCATGTTGGAAACATCTGGATATAAGTTCCAGAAATATCTGGCCTCTCTGCTGGCTTCATCCAGAGGGAGAAAGCCAGACTGCTTTGGAGTAATCAGCAAGTCACTCTGAAACCACCTGACAGTTATCAAATTTAGGAATCTAAATTAGTCTGAGACCCAACGCAGACATCTCCTGAAATATTCATATTCATTTCAGGTTGGAAAAGCTATTTTGTGCGTGGCATAACCACAACCCCTTGTACTTGTGAGGCTTTGTAAGTCTTAAAAGAGCTTTCACATACCTGGTATTATTTTACCTTCAAAACAACTCTGAGAAAAACTGAAAATACATTGCCATACCTATTTTATGATGGAGAAAACAGAAAAGAGAAGTGACAATCTCAAGTACACATAACTAGCCAGGGCAAAAGCCAGGCCTCTGACCCTCTTAACTTTTCACTTTAGAAAATACTTAGTCATGACAAACCTTGATCCTTTCAGGGTTGATTTGATTGTTTGAAAGAGTCACATTTCATTTCAATGAAGTCTGGACAACGAAGTAAGTAATACTTTTTATGGTTAAGGAAATGTAGAAGGTGTTATTCTTAAGAATAAGAGTGATTTTTTTTTTTTTTGGTAAGATGTTTTCTGGCTCCTTGGTCAATTCTCTTTCCAAAATAACATCACACATCACATCCAGGGGGACAATTTAAACTTTCCACTTTAGGGTAGAGTAAATGCAGTTCGAGGTAATGGAGAGTTTGCCGGGAAACATGTTTAACATGTCATCCCTCTATTGCTCTTCAGGGATTTGTGAACATGAACCAACACAGTAAATGCTATGAAAACAATATGATGGTACAATATTTGCTTCTGGAACTTTCTGTTCACCCACTCAAGGAATGTAGTATGACCAGGCCATGCCAGAAGGCCCTTTGTGTTCTGTGGTAACTTTAAGGCCCTTGGGTAAGTCATGCAACTTGCTGAATCTCAGTTTCTTTGTCTATACAGCGAGAGGTGAGACTAGAGGAACTCAGGGTGGCTTTCAGCTCTGTAATGCAATACTGTGATCTCAGCAGGATTTCACATCCCTCCTCTATTCATTTCTGATGGAGAGCGTAGCTTAGGTGATCACTTTACCTTTATGTTGAGACACACACAGAGGTTTTCCTATACTGCCTTCTTACAACAAATATCCATACACTCTTTTTATAACAAATAGTTTACAGTGCTTGTTTCCCTAGTTTTACATGAAATTCACAGACGATACAACCCACCTTTATATACTTTTGCCCCAAAATTGGTATGATGCTCTAATAGTAATACAAAAGGGAATAAAATGAAGGTAATTCAGAATAAAATGTATTTAAACATGTAAACAGTCAAACATGACAACACTAGAAGTGTCCTTGCCCTCTGTCCTTCAGAAAAAAATTTTTAAAGGCTCTGTGATCAAACAAATTTGGAAAGTTTTAGATTAATCCAAATCCAACATTTTGCAGGACTTCTCAGAGACTTGAACATACTACTGTCCATTGCCAAGTTACGAGGGAGAATTTGGAATATAGCATTTTCCCAAATCTTAAGACCACGCAAGCCATTCTTTAGAGATGTTTCATACAACTAGGGATCCTGAGGACACGCCTTGAGAAACTTTCCAACATCAGTCATGAGGTACATCCAATCATGAGTGACAGCACGGCCCTGTGAACTAGTCATTGTCAAGGCTTAGTGTTATTGGGTGTAGGAACACAAATGAGAACAGAAGCTCATTTAGCAACACCTTGGCCTTTACCCACTAGATTCCAGTAGCACTTTCCCGCTCTTGCCAAAGTTCTGACAACAAAAAATGTTTCCAGACATTGCCAAATGTCCTCTGTGGGGTGAAATGGCCTCCTGTTGGGAACCCCTTATTTAGTAACATGCAATATATAACATTACTTTTCCCCTGCTCACATTTTATGAAAGGTATTTTATTCAGATTCTCCACATGCATCTTCCAACAATGATATCTTCACTATTCTGGGAAGCACTTCTGGAGCCATCTACAGGCATCTTCCAGGTTTCCACCATCTTTGTTTTTATCTAAGTTGTTTTGAGATACACCCACTTGTCTCTGGGGACCACTGAGCATTCAATTCTCAGCCATGGTTTTTACATTCATTCTGTATGTATTTGTGATCTTCAATCTTAATGGCAGATTCTATTGCTTCCAAAGAGCTTCTAAAAAGAGCTTCACATTACCTGCAGTGCTGGTAGCTACCACTTTCTGGTACCAGGGAAACATCTGCTGTTCTTGGCCATCTCAGGTGTCTGAGAGACTCTTGGAGATTCTCTTAAACTTCCTGCAGACACAACAAAATGGATGTGCCTTTTGCTCCCACAGTTAGCTGGGTACAGGGAACCCCTAGGGACTTTCTGCCCACTTGAGCTTTAGCCATGGACAGAGCATAAGTTTCCCTTGCATTGAGATCCTCAAAGCTAGGCTTGTCTTCCACTATTTCTTCCTCTCTGCCCTTACTTGGCCTTGTCAAGGGCACAGGCCTGCTCAGGGACCCACTGTCATCTAAAGGATTTTCATTTACCTTTTATCTCTCTTTCTCCCACACATCCCAGAGAATCTTCTCTAGGCTTGAGCATGGTGCAACTGTACCTGCTTGACGATGTTTTCTTCCAGGTCTTTGTATCACGCCCAGCCTAGGCTTTTGGAACTCAAAACTTTGACTGCCTAGTTGCCTGTATCATCCTTTCCTGAGGCAACCATGGCTGACTTCACAGACGGGGGTAAGAGTGGGGCAGGCAGAAAGAGTAGAAAAAGCAGCAGAGGTTAATGACCTAAAATAGCATGCCATCACATGGTTAAAGGTGTTTCTCGTCATAGCTGAGAGACAGAGAACAAAGAACTTACAAAGCAAAGTTTGCTGGCTGCCCCAACAGAACAGGAGCTGATGCTCAGATGGGGAAGGAATTGGACTGGTTTAACAGTTATGATTCGCTATCATACAGTCTATTATTAGTTCTGCAATATTAAATGAGAATTTCAAATTCAGTTACAGTAACAATGAGTCACCATTTTCTACCCCCAAATGAAGCTAAAGATAACACCATAATAAGGTAAATGTCACTGAAAATAGACCAATAACTTTTCTGAAGTGGTAGGCTGAGTTTTTGTTCATTTACTATTTGCCTGGGTATGGAGAAAGTGGAAGGCCACTGATTGTATTTGTGGCCAGGAGGTAATGATGTTTTTTGTTTGTTTGTTCACAGCTATGACTAAGAGTGTTAGTGGGTCCCATTGACCTGGGAAGGCAGGACCTTTCAGGCCGTGGCTCCTGGAGTGGGACATAAAGATTCATGGGAGCTGGTTTTATCATAATACAAGCATATTTCATAATTCTTTACCCACACTTGCAGCCTCTAGAACAGGAGCTTGGTAGGTGGTAGTTATATGGAATGTGATTTACCATAGGACATCATCTAAAAAATTTCCAGTGGCTCGCTTTGTCTTGCCATGAAGGTTTCAATGGAAAAAGGTTGCTGCTGCTTTCTTTTCATGGTCTGAAAGGACTTGTGAGTAAATAAGCCATTCGTATGGTCCTGAAATGGTGCTTCACTTGGGCTCAGAATTGGGGTCAGGGCATGAAGAGCATGGCACCAGTCATTGGACCAAGCAATTTTCAGGAGCTAGTATGACTATGGCACTCCTATACCATCCTCTGCTAATTGGTGGGAAATCACTCGGTGCCCAAGGGAACCTATGATCAAGTATGTCAGCTGTGGCCAAGGCAGAGACAGAAAGAGGAGAGAGAAAAAGAAGGGTCGCAGGGGTCCTATACTTGATGCTACCACAAGTTTGACAAGGAGATATAGCAAAATGGTCTTCCAAGCTTTTGCTTTTGTTCCCAACTCTCTCTCTTCCCTCAGGCTCTCCTGGTTTGCTAGACTATAGGGGTCTGCAATGTTTGTATGTACAAGGCAAGTTAGTAAATATTGGAGGCTTTGCAGACTAATGGTCTCTGTTGCAACTGTTCAACTCTGCCATTGTAGGGCAAAGGCAGCCATAGACAATATGTAAATGAATGGTCATGACTGTGTTTCCATAAAACTTTATTATGAACACAGGTGATGGGCTGGATTTGGCTACAGGTCATATTTTGACTACCCCTGTGTTAAGTCATGTGTGTGCTGTAAAGACATCTTTTGCTCCGTCCACAGACAGGTCTAAGGAATGATAAAAAGGCACCTCCTTGGTCTCTTTTCCCTTGGCAGCATAATGATTGTATCCCTTTTGGTTTGTCATATTACTCTTGGTGAGAAATGGCAATGATCCATGTGGAAGTTCTCCAAGAGAAACAGTGGTTTTCTCTGAGACTGGCAGTGGCTGGCCAAGCTGTCCACCTCAGGCTCCCACCTGGGTTTCTCCATGGATTTCAGGGAATGGAAGGCCCTGGCCTTTTCTGCCCCACTGGATCTATAGGAGAAGAGAGACTTTAATGAAGGTAACACCAAAATGAAGGGTGAATCCAAAGGGTGGGGCCAATGAGACACCACAGCATTTAGAGAGCTGAACTCATCACTTGCTGACTCTAACCCCAGCTTCACAGCCCCCAAAGCCCCCAAGGGATACATTTTGTCCTTGATCATCCTTATGTGTGGAGAGAAACCTTATAAAAAAAAAAGAAACATTGAGGTTCCAAACATATTTGATCAATATTTCATCTTATTATGTTAATATCTCATGATATATTAATAACTCATGGTTCACCCCCTACCATGATCCTACCTACTCATCACAATCATACCTGCTCCATCATTCTAGGCATGTAGGAGCTGGTAGTCAATCCTGTAGCAGGGTGACCAGCTAGAGAGTTAACCTAATTTACTAGGTTAACTAGTATTTTGGTTCAGCTGGGGATGTCCCAGATAGTTCCCCTGTTCTTCCCTGGGAGATCAGTCATGGGTGAAGAAGAGGAGATCTCCCTGCCAGGTTCCCTTCCACCCTCTGATGAAACATTAAACTCCATTTGGAGAAAATGAATGGAATCAACCCTTTGTGTTTCAAGGGCCTATACGAGCAAGAAGTAACTGAGTTTTACTCAATCAGTCTACCTCCCCACACATACACCTGATTGGAAAAGGGGATGCTGGTTGCATGTCTCAAGGATGGCATCACCTGAACCAGGCCTGGACAGTGGCCACTCATGATGGCGCAAAGTAACAATCATCAGATCACATATCAAGTTAACTTCATAAAACTAAGGGAAAAGAGAATGCAAATATCCTCTGAATAATTATAATCCCACATTTGAAAAGCTGGACCCCCACCAGCTCTCACATGCCTGGGTGGTCTTCATTAGAGCAGTTAAAATTCAAAGCATTGCTTCCTTAACACATGTGAGATCATTTTGAACCATGAGGGGTTTGAACTGTCGGTGTTTCCCACAGGAAGCATCATGCTGGGGAGAGCGGAGAACACACAAGGGGCCGACTCAGATCTAAGGCACATTAATCAGACACTCCTACTAATATATATCACTAGGGACAGACAGGATTTTCTCCTGAAGTTTGTCTTTAATTACCTGATTTCCTGAGATAGATGCAAAATTATTCTAATTCATACTGATCTGGATTTGACCTTCATGTGGCCAACAGATGTGTCAGTGGGTTACAAAACATATTTTCTAAAATAAAACCATGCAATGGTAAAAGAAATTAAGAACTCTGCCCCTACTGCAGTGCCCCAACTTCTACCCCAGCAAAGCCTTCTCCATGCAATTTTCTTAGGTCTCAATTAAATATTAAGCAAGCCCTGCATGAATTGAATATAGACATTGGCAAGATTTTAGGAATTTAAACATTCTTTTGGTGAATCAAATAAATCATTTTCATGGGGCTGCTATCAGCCCTTCATGGGGAGTACTGCTTTTAGAACTTCGAAAAATCAGGACTGTGAGTCCTCAAACTCTTGGAATTGGAGTTTTGCTAAGCTGGGGTTCTAGATGTTGGTTGGCCCTCGGGTTTACTCAGCAGTAGCCCACCTATGGCATGGAAACCATATGATGAAAGAACACACAGGCTTCTCACTCCTGCCAGGGCCCACCCACACAGTTTGCAATGGAGAGCATGTGCTCCAAATTCTGGGAGTTCACACAATCTCAGGAAAACTGCTTTAATTCAGAACATAGATTCCATTATTGAAGATTGAAGTAGGAAGGCTGTTTCTCTTTTTTGATTCATAGCCAAACATCTCAATGGAAGTTATCTCCATTTTTGGTCATTCTCTATCTTTTTTCACTGGCTTGTTTTTTCAACTTTTAAATGTTGGGGTTCTTCAGCACTTTGTTCTGGGCCCTCTGCTCTTGGCCTTCAATTTAGGTGACCTAATTGGAAAAATTAAATGGCATCATTTCTCTCTTCGACTTAAAATTCATCAACGTTTTCTTATTGCACATATACTAAGATCCAAAGTCCATGACACAAAACAAAAACAAAGTCCATGATACAGTTGACAGGACCTTACAAGATTCACTGCCTGCCCACCCTTCAACCTCCTTTTATGTTTTGCTGGAAGGATCCTTACTGCTATACACCCTTTGCTCCAGAAATGCCACTTATAGAAACTTATCCTGGAATTTATGCAGATAAACTCCTACAAATGTGAAAAAGTTTAATTCAGAGTTACATATTACAGCATACTTTGGAATAGAAAAGATTTAAAACAATCCAACTGTCGATTAAGTATAAGGAGCTCATACAACTGTATAGGAAGAAATCTAATAATCCAATTAAAAATGGGGAAAATGTTTGAATAGATATTTATCAAAACAGCACATACAAATAGCAAACAGGTAAATAAAAAGGTGCTCAACATCAGTGATCACCAGAGAAATGCAAATCAAAACTATAATGAGATATCATCTCACCCCAGTTAAAATAGCTGATGTCCAAAAGACAGTCAATCACAAATGCTGGCAAGGATGTGGAGAAAAGGGAACCCTCATACACTGTTGGTGGGAATGTAAATTAGTACAGCCACTGTGGAGAATGGTTTGCAGGTTACTCAAAACACTAAATGTAGAGCTACCATATGATCTAGCAATCCTACTTCTGGGTATATACCCAAAAGAAAGGAAATCAGTATATCGAAGAGATTGCTGCACTCTCATATTTGTTGAAGCACTGTTTACAGTAGCTAAGATTGGAAGCAACCTAAGTGTCCATCAACAGATGAATGGATAAAGAAAATGTGGTGCTTATACACAATGGAGTACTATTTGGCCATAAAAAAGAATGAGAGTCAGTCATTTGCAAAAACGTGGATGGAAATGAAGATCATTTTGTTAAGTGAAATAAGCCAGACACAGAAAAACAGACATTGCATGTTTTCACTTACTTTGGGGATCTAAAAATCAAAACAATTGAACTCATGGGGATAGAGAATAGAAGGATGGGCCAGGCACAGTGGCTCATGCCTGTAATCCCAGCACTTCGGGAGGCTGAGACAGGTGATCACCTGAGGTCGGGAGTTCGAGACCAGCCTGACCAACATGGAGAAATCCCGTCTCTACTAAAAATACAAAATTAGCCAGGCATGGTGGCACATGCCTGTAATCCCAACTACTCAGGAGGCCGAGGCAAGAGAAATGCTTGAACCCGGGAGGCAGGGGTTGCAGTGCTGGAAATGTTGGCAAATGACACTTTACAGCTGAGTTCCCCTCTGGAGATTGTCCCTGGCTGAAGAAAGCCATCTCTCCAAGTTTGTGACCCCTTTCTTGGGCAGCCCACCTCTAATGACTGATCAGTGTGAGGTTATAAAGGCCTAGCCTCTTTGCACTAATTTGAGACAACTCTTCAGAGCCCTCCCAAGTCTAGAACACTCCCAGGATTGCACAAGTCTTTGTTGTGACTTGCATAGCAGCCCAAATCCTCCCTCTGCCCAGTCCAACTTCCTTTATTCTCCCAGAAGTCTTGATCTACAGGGTCCCCACCAATGAACTTCCTGCATACAAATCTTCATCTCACAGTAAGCAACCTGTGATGATGGTTAGATGCAAAAAGCAAAGTGTATAGCAGCATGTGCCATGTGCTACCATTTGTATTAAAGAGGAGGGAGGAAACGCTTTAAGAAGCTGTGTTGGTGCCTTTATTTCCCTTCCTTCACACTTTGAGAGTCCCTAAGAAGTCTGCAGCTATCACAATGTCAGCATGTCTTTGTGATTCTTTTTAGGGTAACTTCTTAACTTGAAAAGCGCCTGTAATTCCTGAAAGTATGAGAAATTGAATGCAGGCCAGAGTGACCCTGGCGTGGCTGGTCCCAGGAGGTTCCCCTCACACCCTGCTGTGGGAAACACAAGGAACCCACAGTTTCTCCTTAGAGGAGGATACCAATCACAAGATCTCACGCTCAGACCTGTCTGCTGAGAAGACAAATGATCCCTTAGCTCAGAGGTGCCTCTCATTTTGCTGCCAAATTTCTTTCTTGACCTTTGACCCAAATGCAGTCTTCTTTCATTTATCATGTGCTTCCCCTCATGAAAGAATTCTTTAGGCTGAGAGCGGAGGCTCACGCCTGCAATTTCAACACTTTGGGAAGCTGAGGCCGGTGGATCACTTAAGTTTGAGACCAGCCTGGGCAACATGGTGAGACTCCAAATCTACAAAAAGTACAAAAATTAGCTGGGTGTGATGGTGTGTCCCTGTAGTCCCAGCTACTAGGGAGGTTAAGGTGGAAGGATGGCTTGAGCTCGGGAGGTTGAGGCTGCAGTAAGCTGTAATTGCACTACTGTACTCCAGTCTGGACAGAGTGAGACCCCGTCTTAAAAAAAAAAAAAAAAAAAAAGAATTATTTGCATTAAATTCCTGGGTGTTCTTCCTTCCCCAACAAAATATTCCTGAGATTTGCCTCAGAAGTGGTAAGATACATTCAACTTTTTAATTCAATTGTTCATACATTTGTTCATTACTTCAGCACTTCAGCAGTTACTTATAACATCTCTTGTGTACCGTGTTGTGTGCTAAGGTGTAAATATTTGTTCAAGTCTCCCTTTTCTGGAAAAACTGTCCCATACTGCTGCCTCCTTCTCAAGCTATTCTCTTATCTCACTTCTTCCATTTTCTGTCAAAAGATCAATTTCAACCCAGTGTCTCCACTTCCTCACCCCTCCTTTTATTTCTAAACTCACAACAATCTAGTTGCTATCTCCTCAACTCTGTTAAAATACGTCTCTGTCATGTCACTATATTAAGGAAACTAACACTAATTTGTGGTAACAAACAACCTCCAGTTCTCAGGGGCTTAACACAATAAACAGTTATTTCTTGCCCCATCATTGCATTTTTTTTATTTTTTTATTTTTATTTTTTTTTGAGACAGGGTCTAACTCTGTCACTCAGGCTGGAGTGCAGTGGTGTGATCACAGCTCACTGCAGCCTCTACCTCCCAGGCTCAAATGATCCTCCCACCACAGCCTCCTGAGTAGCTGAGGCTACAGGTGCACACCACATCCAGCTAATATTTGTGTTTTTTTGTAGAAATGAGGTCTCACCATGTTGTCCAGGCTGATCTTGAACTCCTGGGCTCAAGCAATCATCCCTCCTCATCCTCCCAAAGTGCTGGGATTACAGGTGTGAGCCACCATATCTGGCCTAAGATATCCTTTTTGCATATACACAACAACGATGCAATATTCTGCACCTGCCCTTTTAAAATTTTAATTTACTTTGAGACCATACCATGTCAATATGTTTGGATTTACAGCTGCATTATTACTGTTATTTTTATGTGGTCTTTCCTCGGTCTTGACTCTCATTTAACTAAAATCTTAGAACACTGGTTTGTCAGGTTAGGAATGAATTCAGTGACCACATGGTCCCAACCTCTCATTTTACCCATAAAGAACTACAGTCTGCAATAGTGGAAGGATATTTTTTAGCTGACCCTTTACTTGGGTCATATCTGAGGTTTCATAAATCTATGAGTGCATTAGGGTTCTCTCAACGGGTAAGTTGACACCAGGCGCGGTGACTCACGCCTGTAATCCCAGCACTTTGGGAGTCCGAGGTGGGTGGATCACGAGGTCAGGAGATCAAGACCATCCTGGCTAACACAGTGAAACCCCGTCTCTACTAAAAATACAAAAAATTAGTTGGGCGTGGTGGCGGGCGCCTGTAGTCCCAGCTACTCGGGAGACTGAGGCAGGAGAATGGCGTGAACCCAGGAGGTGGAGCTTGCAGTGAGCCGAGATCAGGCCACTGCACTCCAGTTTAGGCAACAGAGCAAGACTCTGTCTCAAACAAAAAAAAAAAAAAAAAAAAGGAGTAAGTTGATTATTTATGGACTTGTTCATTTGGAAAGTGTCTGGTATCTATTGGAGTGGAGGTGTTTTAAGGGGCATAGGGTCTATGTTAGTCCATTTATGCACTGTTATAAAGAAATACCAGAGATGGGGTAATTTATAAAGAAAATAGGTTTAATTGGCTCATGGTTCTGTAGGCTGTACAGGAAAGATGGTGCTGGCATCTGCTTGGCTTCTGGGGAGGCCTCAGGGGGCTTCTATTCATGGTGGAAGGCAAAGGGGGAGCAGGCACATCACATGATGAGAGAGGGAACAAGAGTGGGGGTGGAAGTGCCACACTTTTTAAGACATCCAGATCTCTAGTGAACTCAGAGTGAGAATTCATTCATGGATGTGAGGTCAGCATCAAGCCATTCATGAGAGATCCACCCCCATGACCCAAACACCTCCCACCAGGCCTCACCTCCAACATTGGGGATGACATTTCAACATGAGATTTGGAAGGGACAAACACCCAAACTATATCAGGATCTCTTTGGGGGGTGATGAAAATGTCTTGGAACTAAATAGAGGTGATAGTTGCACAAAATTGTGAATGCATTAAGTGCCACTGAATTGTACACTTTAAAATAGTTATTTATGTTATGTGAATTTCACCTCAATAAAAATAAGAAATAAATAAATAGAAGGGCCATGCTTGGAATTGGGGTCAACCACCCAAACTGCAGACCCTCCAGAATGTGAAATGGAGGGATTGGGTATTGGGTGGATAACCCAGTAGCCATCCATTATGAAACTCTTATTAGAGAAGAACTAGTGGTGAAAGGGAAGAGGACAGATCTTGAGACCACACAGTCTTGGGATCTAATACCAGCTTAGCCTTTATCACTTATTTTCTTTGTGACTTTGAGAAAATTACACAACTGCTTTGAGCCTCACTTGTTAAACATGGACAATAATACCTACTATATATGGGTGCACTGGGGATTAAATGGGGTAGCCCATAAAAACCACCAGTGCACATAAGACATATTAAATAGTCAATATGGATACACTTCTTACAGCTAGGAGATGAACTCTGCGGGATGTGTTACCTGACAATGAGAAGAAAGTCAGGGAGGACTTTCAAGTTCCCAGCTTTGGGACTGGTGAGTCATTATGTACTAACTGAGGCTAGGAACAGCAGTTCCAGGGGGAAGTTGATGGGTGCAGTTTTGGACATGTTGAACTTGAGCTAGTCAAAGGAAGTTCACATGGAACTTTCTAAGCAGGCAGTCAGATATATTAATTTGAAAGACTGGTAAGGCTGGAGATGCAGAGTGGAAAGTCATCATTTACAGGATACAGCCAAAGGCATAAGAGTGTATGAAAATATGCAACAAAATTATAGAGAGAGCAGAGCACTGGGCCATGGGAGACACTGGGGAAGACCAATATTTAAAGAGTGGACATAGGAGAGCATAAAAGATAGACATAGGGAGTCAGAGATAGAAGGAAAAGCAGGCAAAAGCAGTGTCATGTCAGGGGCAGAGAAGTGAGTCTAGAATGTCAAGGAGCAAGTGGCCAATACAGCTGAAAACACACCAAGAAATGGACCAAAAAGAGTTCATTGGGTTTCATAGTATGGCAGTGATTTGTCATTTTCAGATCAGCTTTGGTGGTGTCATTGGGATAGCATCCAGACTGCTTGCAGAGTAAAGGGGAGATGGCTAGTGTAGATGACCCCCCTCAGGGAGCTGAGAAGAGCAGGTAGAGATAGACTGTAGCTGGGCACAGGGAAGGATCAAGGGAACGCATGTTAGAGTGGAAAGTTTGAAGAGATTTATAAGCTAACGAAAATGCCAGTGGTGAGAGGATGAAGACACAGAGTACTGAATGGGTGATTGATGGAGAAGGCTTCAGAAAAGAGGGGTTAGGGTCAAAACCAGAGATTGAGGGCTGGCCTTGAGGAGAGACTCCTCATCCTGGGGGATTGATGGGAAAGGATAAGGACAGGTTCAGATCGTAAGTAGTTCACTGGTGGGAAGGAAATAGACAGCAAGCAATACCTAATGACCTAACTGTTCTGGAACAGCAGTTGGTCAAGTTTTTAAATAGAGAGCCAGACAGCAATTATTTTAGGGTTTTTGGGCACACAATTTCCATCACAATGATTCACCCTTCTCATCATAGCACAAAAGCAGCCATAGATGATAAATAAACCAATGGACATGACTGCATTCCAATAAAACCTTATTTATAGAAATAGGCGTTAGGATAGATTCAGTCCTTGGAGTTTGGGGTTTGCTGAACTCTGTCCCTGGAGATATAGGAAGTGAACCATCTGCTAAAAGTGGTAGGTGTGGGGATTGAGAAGAGTATTAAATGTTTTGGACAGTCAGGGGGAGATGGATGAAGGAGCTGACAAAGCATAGATAAAAAGGTTTCCATCCTCCCTGAGGGATCAGTTGTGGCTGGAGCCCAGGAGTTTGTGATTGCACCAACCTGTCCTACTGCAGGTAGTTGAATTACCTCCGGCATGTGCTGGAATGCAAAGGCAGAGTGAGGATCCTGGTTTGGAGTTTCACGGGTTGCATTTGGTGATAGGACGGTGGTACAAGGGAGTTGGGTGTGTTGATGAGAAAATGTTTAATGCCAGCCATATGATCTATGCTGGGTAGAGAAATCACACCAGGAGTGGGCTGCTAAACTGGAAGAAACAGAAGGCTCTTCCATAAGCACAAAGAGAAGGTGTGTTGGAGATGAGGCAAGGATAGGAGGCTGCAGCTTGAGATTTAAGAGGCTGGAGACGGGGGCAATGATGGGCTAGCGCAGGTTCAGAGTGGGGCTGTGGAAGATGGCGGTCAACATAGAGGAGAAGTGAAGGTCATCGATGGACATTCTTTGGAGATGTTCAGCTCTCCCAGTCCACTCTGTGATTGTACAAATTGATGCCTGCGGTCTGTTTTGGTAAGGCTACTTCTACTTTCAGTAGCATTTCACCTTTTATTGATGTAATACAGTTGTATATTGCACATCCTCTTGTAAGCATAATTAATTTGTTTGGCTTTGTCAAAATAATATTTAATAAATTATGTGCCTTTTACACATACATCTTGGGTAACTGGTTCAGGCCCAGAAACTTGGAAGACTAGCTTCCCAGGCTGCTGACTTAGGGATTGTTGGATCATGATGGACTAACCAACACCATTTGTTTTAAAGAAACCCAGGAGTTATTATCACTTTGGTTTTGCGTTACTGTTTTCAGATATGTTTGCCTTATGTACTACAATTTTGCTGATCTTGCAGTGTTAAACGCAATAATAAATTCCAGCTGAAAATTTGTAATCTCTTAACACATAAAATAACTCATTTGGGAGACTGTGAGAGCTATTCAAATGTCTTTCTATGATGAATTGTTACTTTAGTACTGGTGACATTTTCATATTGGAAAGGCTGACCCCATTACCTAAGAATGGAGCTTGGTCTTAGCAACCAATAGTCTTTCTAGCAACGATTCATTTTACTTCATCAATATCTATTTACACAGGGATGATGTAGCTTGAACAGGGAGTATATGTTCAGCTGGGACCTTCCAGCAAATTAGGAACCACATCCAAGGGAAACCTTAGATTCTTTCTGCCATTTCACTATGAATCCTGGAATGAAAGGCATTGAATTTCTCCTTGACTTTAACCTTTAACATTTTACTCAGCAACAAATTCAGCACTTCAAGATAGCAGGGAACACATTGAGAAAATATTATTACTCTTCACTGGTTTTTTTTCTTTTCTTTCTTTTTTTCTGAGACGGAGTCTCGCTTTGTTGCCCAGGCTGGAGTGCAGTGGTGTGATCTCGGCCCACTGCAAGCTCCGCCTCCCAGGTTCACACCATTCTCCTGCCTCAGCCTCCCGAGTAGCTGGGACTACAGGTACTCTTTGCTGTTTCAACCACCAGTTCTAGAGAACAACACAATTTAAAAATGATATGTCAACCTATCTGAAGAAGTTTGCACTTAGCTGCATTATTCATTTTTTAAATAACTGAATTGATAGCTTGTTATAGGCCAGGTGTGGTGGCTCACGCCTGTAATCCAGTACTTTGGGAGGCTGAGGCGGGTGGATCACTTGAGGTCAGAAGTTTGAGACCAGCCTGGCCAACATGGTGAATCCCCATCCCTACTAAAAATACAAAAATTAGCCGGGCGTGGTGGTACACACCTGAGGTCCCATCTACTCGGCGGGCTGAGGCATGAGAATCTCTTGAACCTAGGAGGCGA
Organism: Macaca mulatta; assembly: GCF_049350105.2. Taxonomy (NCBI): domain Eukaryota; kingdom Metazoa; phylum Chordata; class Mammalia; order Primates; family Cercopithecidae; genus Macaca; species Macaca mulatta. The sequence continues at coordinate 13,160,290 of NC_133426.1, read as the reverse complement.
GGTTGCAATGAGCTGAGATTGCACCACTGCACTCCAGGCCTGGGAAAGAGTGAGACTTTATTTCAAAAAAACAAAAAACAAAAAACTTTTTTATAATAATAATTATTATAACAATATATAATAATTATAATATATATAACAATAATAATAATATATAATTATTATTTACAGCTCTTCCACTTAGATTTGGTCGATAGTGGCGCTCCCTTTGTGATGACATCTTCATCAAAAGAAATCAAAGTGTCCTAATGGAAGTTCTTAGATAACGCTCCTTGAGGCAAGTCTCCTTCAAGGCTCAAAAATCCTGAAATATGTGGGGCCTGTTAAAAATGCCCTCTTGTGCCATGCAGCAAGAGCGACATCTGCTGGCCAGTAAGAGACATCTTTATTTTGGAAAGTCAGAGATCTTTCCCTTCTTAAAAATTACCTTTGTTGTTTTTGCTGTTGTTATTTATTTTAAAAATATGCTCTCATGCTTCTACAGAGTCCTTAATAGATTGCAAGTCTCAGGCAGGGGGCTGGGGTTAGAATCAAGTTTCTACAGAAGAAGAAACGGCTGGCCACATAATTTGCAGGGCTCAGTGTAAAATGAAAATGTGGGGCTCCTGGTTCACAAATTAAGAATCTCAAGAAGGCAACCCAGACCATCAAGCCAAGTGCAGGGCCCATCTGAGTGCAGGGCCCTATGAAACTTCACAGGTCATATATTCTGGAAGTAGGTCCTAGTGTAATTGCCCAGTAGTTTCTTCCTGCCTACTACACAGACAAAATCATTTCACTGAGACTGCTGCACTGTAGTAGAGAAAGAGTTTGACATGAGACCAGTTACATGGGAGAACTGGACTTATCACTCAAATCCATCTCCCCAAAGGCTCAGAGATTAGGGTTCTTATGGACAATTTGGTGGGCAGGGGGCTAGAGAATGGGTGCTGCTAATTGGCTGGGGATGAAATTATAGAGATGTGGAAAATTGTCCTGATACACTGAATTGTCCTCTGTATGGGACCACAGGAGCAGTTGAGTCATGAGTCATGAGTCCGCATGGGGTCAGTCTGAAAGATGGCTCAAAAAAACCAATCCTAAGTTCTACAATAATGATGTTGCCTATACGAGCAATTGGGGAAGTCACAAATCTTGTGACCTTGGGCCACACAACTCCTGAGCAGGAAGGGATTATGGAAACTACCCCTACATTTTAGCAGAGTTCAGGCCCCTCTCAAAATCCTGTTCTTTATTGCCTATCATTAATCTTACCTGGGTTGTTTTCGGTCCTGAGCAAGGAGGGCATTAGTTTTAGGTAGGGCCTATTGTCATCCTTGCTTTCAAGTTAAACTATAAACTAAATTCCTCTCAAAGTTAGCTTGGTCCATGCTCAGGAATGACCAAGGATAGTGTGGGGGTCAGAAGTAAGATGCAGTCAACTATGTCCGATTTATCTTATTGTCATAATGTTGCACAGACAGTTTTACTAGGTGAAGGGTGCTGTGAGAATGAGCCCAGTGCTCAGCTTCAGAAGGTAGAGTGTGCAGGCGACAACTCAGTGACTTTGGAGCCTACAAATGGCTCCTGTGCCATGTATCACCTCCACTCAGGAGGAACTGAGAGGAAAGTGACTTGAATTAAAGAGAAGGAGAGCTAAGTTGGTCATTAGGGGCCACCATACAGACCACACCTTCTCATTTTCCTCCTGCTTGGTAAAGGTTTGGTGCTTGGAGAAGAGCTGGACGGGTGCTCGGGAGGGAAGGCCACCTGGGTTCCTCTAGAATTAGCTTCCTAGAGGAAGGGACTGAGTGGATAACACATTTCTGGTGTCTCTCCAATGTTTATGACACTTTGGACCTTCATATCTTCCCCAATCATTGAATGACAAGGGAGAAAGCAGGGGTCTGAGGAGAAGCCACGCTTCTTTTCCTTTTTGTATTTTTTTTTTTTATGAGACAGAGTCTCACTCTGTCACCCAGGCTGGAGTGCAGTGGTGCAATCTCAACTCACTGCAACCTCTGCCTCCTGAGTTCCAGTGATTCTCCTGCCTCAGCCTCCTCAGTAACTGGGATTACAGGCATGTACCACCATGCCCGGCTAATTTTTGTATTTTTAGTAGAGACATTGTTTCACTATGTTAGCCAGGCTGGTCTTGAACTCCTGATCTCAAGTGATCCACCTGCCTCGGCCTCCCAAAGTGCCGGGATTACAGGTGTGAGCCACCACGCCCGGCCACCCTTCCTTTCAAAATGTCCCCAGAGTGTCTTGATGAGGCCTAAGTAATCACAACAGCTAACATTTATTGCACAGCTTTTTTGCACTTATAGCCAGAGGCAGTATAACTAACACAGATTGGGGGCCTACTATATACCAGGCATTAGTTCAAGTGCTTAGTACTAGGTGCAAAGTACATATACCAACTCGTGGAATTCTACCAACAAACCTGTGAGATAGTTGCTGTTGTTGTACCCATTCTACAGATAAAGAAACTGAAGGCTGGGGTCTTGAATAACTCGTCCAAAGTCATGAAGCAAATAGATCATTGAGCCAAAATGAAGAATCCAGGCAGTCTGACTTCAAAGGGTAACACCTGCTGAGAACATACACTGGGGAAAGGCCAGTGTCCTCAATAAGTGGTGCTGGGAAAACTGGATATCCATATGCAGAAGAATGAAACTAGACCCCTGTCTCTCACCATATACAAAAATCAAATCCAAATAGATTTAAAAATTAAATCTAAGATGTCAAACTATGAAACTACTCAACGGAAACATTGGGGAAACTCTTCGGTTCATTGGAGTGGGCAAATATTTCTTGAGTAATACCCCACAAGCACAGGCAACCAAAGCAAAAATGGGCAAATGGGATCACATCAAGTTAAAAGGCTTCTGCATAGCAAATGAAACAATCAACAAAGTGAAGAGACAATCCACAGAATGGGAGAAAATATTTGCAAACTACCCATCTGATAAGGGATAAATAACCAGAATATATAAGGAGCTCAAATAACTCTATAGAAAAAAAAATCTAATGATCCTATAAAAAATGGGCAAAACTTTTGAACAGACATTTCGTGAAAGAAGACTTACAAATGGCAAACAGACATATGGAAAGGTGCTCAACATCACTGATCATCAGAGAAATGCAAATCAAAACTACATTGAGTTATCTTACCCCAGTTAAAATGGCTTTTATCCAAAATATAGGTAATACCAAATGCTGGTGAGGATGTGGAGAAAAGGGAACCCTTGTATGCTGTTGGTGAAAATGTAAATTAGTACAACCACTATGGAGAACAGTTTGGATGGTCCTCAAAAAACTAAAATTAGAACTACCATATGACCTGGTAAACCCACTGCTAGAGATATACCCCTAAAAAAAGGAAATCAGTATATCAAAGAGATATCTGCATTCCCATGTTTGTTGCAGCACTGTTCACAATGGCCAAGATTTGGAAGCACACATCAATAGATGACTGGGTAAAGAAAATGTGGTACATATACACAGTGGAGTACTAGTCAGCCATAAAAAAGAAAAAGATCCTGTCATTTGCAACAACATGGATGGAACTGAATATCATTGTGTTAAGTGAAATAAGTCAGACAGAAAGACAAACATTGCATGTTTTCACTTATTTGTGGGATCTAAAAATCAGAACAATTGAATTCAAGGAGATAGTAGAATGGCTACCAGAGGCAGAAGGGTAGTTGGTGGGATGGTGGGGGGAGTGGGAATTGTTAATGTGTACAAAAAATATATAGATAGAAAGAATGAATAAGACCTAGTATTAGATAGCACAACAGGGTGACTATGGTCATTAATACTTTAAATGTACATTTTAAAATAACTCAAAGTGTATAACTGGATTGTTTGTAACACAAAGAATAAATGCTTCAGGGGATGGATTCTGCATTTTCCATGATGTGATTATGGCTTATTGCATGCCTGTATCAAAGTGTCTCATGTATACCATAAGTATATACACCTGCCTTGAACCCATAAACATTTTTTAAATTTAAAAAATTAAAAACATCGGCCTTCCAGGGTGATGGGATTACAGGCATGAGCCACCACACCGGGCCGACCATTTCTTGATGTATTCATGCCAAACACTTAAGACACTGCTGTAGCCCGGGCACAGTGGCTCACGCCTGTAGTCCTAGCACTTTGGGAGGCTGAGGTGGGCGGATCACAAGGTCGGGAGTTCAGGACCATCCTGGCCAACGTGGTGAAACCCCATCTCTACTGAAATACAAAAAGAATAGCCGGGTGTGGTGGTGCATACCTGTAGTCCCAGCTACTCGTGAGGTAGAGGCTGCAGTGAGCCGAGATTGCACCACTGCACTCCAGCCTGGCTACAGAGCGGGACTCCGTCTCAAAAAAAAAAAAAAAAAAAAAAAAAAAAAAGACACTGCTGTATTTTGGATGGATCAAACCTACTTCATTTTTAATCCTAAAGTAGAGAGATGCAATTGGGGGCCTTCCATGTAGAAAGTGGGGTCAGGAGGCCAAGAAAGGGAATATGAATGTATATCCAAGTCACTCAGGAACTTTTATGCAGGTGCTAGAAACTTATGTCAAAGTGGCCACAAGATTGTTTAACAGGAGATGAACGAATGTAATTCCGTGTTTACTGCTAGAAACCAAAGCTTTGTGTAAAATCTTGAATTTATGGGAAGGGAGGGTAGGAGAGCCTGTACCTGTCTGTTTTTTTCCTGATCCCTTTCGCTCATTCCTGAACTGCAGGAGACTGAGCCCCTTTGGGCTTTGGTGACCCCATCACTGGGGTGTGTTTATTTGATGGTTGATTTTGCTGTACTGGGTACTTCCTTTCCCTTTTTCTAATCATTTTTTAACACATGCTGACTCTTCCCTTCCCTTCTCCTTTCCCTGGGAAAATACAATGAATAAATAAAGACTTATTGGTACTCGAAAAAAAAAACAAAAACTAAAAACAAACAAACAAAATTTAGCAGGTATCAGTGCCTTTTTCAGACTCAGGAGTCAAAGCCCTGTAACTTAACAGCACAAGGACTTTAAAAACGATGCAGAAAGTTACACGGATGGAAAAACCTTAATTCTTTTAAATCTCAGTTTTTCTAAGCAATCAAACACCTAATAATAATGATGACATAGAAATTCTTGTGATAAAATGTAGAATCTGTTTCGTAAGCCAGTTACTAAAAGGCAAAGAAAGTCCTTCTGCACTGTTATTGCTTCTCCTTAGGGGACGCCCATTTAAATAACCTGAAAGTCAAACCTGATGAAAAGGATACTTGAATTAATCAGACATAGGAAGAGCATGTCCAGGGTCATAAGTGGACATTATGTTATAGAGGAAACAAGAAACCAGATAACTAATACTTTGAGCAAAGGAATCAAGTTGTCCTGGAGAAAAACACTGCTTTTCTAGACTTTCAAGAAAAACATTTTAGCATCAGTCTACAACAGCAGGTAGAACTGGAGGAAAAAAATTACAGGAGCTGGTGAAAAAGTCGAAGGAGAGGGTTATCTCAGGCCTTTTGAAGGGGAGAAAAAAAGCTGAAAGCAGCAAGACACAACAAAGTTGCACTTCTGAGATATGAATCTGAGAAGTTTTCAAAAAGAAACTGATATTAGAATCAAAATCAAAACCTCTTGTAATTTTATTAACAGCAAATCAGTATTTTAAGGAAAACCTGTTCTAACATAGAGGGCCAATCTTAACTTTTTCACATCTCTCTCCCCTACTTACTGGTTCCTTTTTATCTTGTTTCATAAAAAACCTTTCCAAGTCAATTTTTTTTTTTTTTTGAGACAGAGTCTCACCCTCTCCCAGGCTGGCACGATCTCAGCTCACTGCAACCTCTGCCTCCCGGGTTCAAGTGATTCTCCTGCCTCAGCCTCCCGAGTAGCTGGGATTACAGGTGCCCACCATCATGCCCAGCTAATTTTTGTATTTTTAATATAGACGGGGTTTCACCATGTTGGCCAGGCTGATCTTGAACTCCTGACCTTGCGATTCACCCGCCTTGGTCTCCCAAAGTGCTGGGATTACAGGCTTGATTGAATTTGCCTTTATATAACTTCTGAATTAGACAAAATTATTATTTTTCTCAATGATAACACATCTTCTTTGGCACATTTTATATACTGAATTATATATTAACTAGAATTCCTATTCTTAGCAACCTTAAATTTTAGTGAAAACCTAGGAAGAAATCTTGAACTGTCTATCAAATATTAGCATTTAATAGGTGAGAACATTCCATAACTTAAAAAAAGAACAAACATGTTTCCCCATATCATCACCCTTCCTTAGTTGGAAATGACGCAGACATCTAGTGAGCATCCAAAATAATATCAAGTTTTAAAATTACACAAAAAGTTCACCTATAGTGTTTACCCCATTTATATTTTATTCATTTTTAGCAGTTTATTTAGATTACTTATGAGAACTGAAATATTAAACAGAGCTAGTTATTATGTCCTTGTTAACCACTTTTATAACTTATGCATATTAGGTGTTCACCTAAGTTAAGGACCTTAAATACATGGGTATTTTTGCCAATAACACAGAAGATTCAGCTGGAGTTTTTGGTAACAATGTCACAGTTTATTTGTCGCTGCACATAATTTAGCCCATCTGGATAAAGGAAATGACAAACACTATCCTGAACCTTCACTTAAAACAATATATCCTGGAGATCTTTCCATTTTATCGATAGGTACATGATATTCCATTTTGTAGATGTATCATAGTTTATTTAATTAATCCCTTTACAATGGACATAGTTTAGTTCCAATTGCTTGTCATTATGTATATATATATCATTATATACATATGGAGATGGAAGAATGTTTTAAATGGTTGATGTGGAAAATGGGAGGAAGATTTGACAAAGGAAACACAATAGGTTGTAGCAACATTGAAGACCCAATTGATTTTGGATCCTATAAATTTGTTGTAGTGCAAATCTGAGAGATTGTATAGTTTTTTTTCTAATTCTGCTGAGTAGCATTAGAAGAGGCAGACAATTGGACCCACTGAGGACGGGATTTTGACAAATTGATTGGAGAGCTGGACAATAGGCAAGGGGAATGAAGACCTTGGCAGAAGAATGGTTGGAATGTTGGTCCAAGTTATCTGAGTTGGATAGGAAAGGAAGTGAAGAAAGGAAGATAGTGCCTGGGAGGGAGGAAGTCTAGGGGCCAATGGACCTGATGAGGCAGGAGAACCAAAGTATTGGGAGAACCAAAGTATTGGGGAGGAAATATGTAGTCAGAGTGCCAGATATTTGAATTTGTGATTTCACAGATGACAATAGGTGTTCTTTCAGATGAAGGCTAAAGTCTAGGATGTGACCATGTGGCCAATATGGAGTAGAAGAGGTCATTGGAGATGAAAAGAAAAAGGAAATTAGAGGCAGGATTTGAGATGTGACATTCACTTGTGATGTGACATTCACAGTCAATTACAATGTCCACAGTGGGATGATAATTAGCCTGGTATAACTGAATGCATTCAGTCTGGCCATTAAAATGGGGTCATCCAGTCTCCTAAAATACATAGAAAATAAGGATGTTAAAGATTTCTGAGAATATGACAGGACTTAGTGTAAAGAGTTAGATTATGAGCCAGAAACCAAGTATTTAAAGTCTTCTGGGGCTTCTTAACTTGGAGGCCAAGAATCCCTAAATGATCTATGAATAGGCTTTAGGAAACCACAAAAAACCCCTGAAATTATATACAAAATATCATGTGTATATGTGTTTGCACATTTTATTAGGAAAACATCTGTTAAACAAAGTTTATGGGAGGCCATTGTTTTGGACTAGTCTCCTCCACTAGGCCCCAGCAGATGAGACCAAAAACCAGAATAGAGTCTCTTGTGCTAAGTGCCACACAATCAAACTGACCTTTGAAATGGATCATCTCATGCCAGTCAGAATGACGATTATTAAAAAGCCAAGAAACAACAGATGCTGGGGAGGCTGTGGAGAAATAGAAACGCTTTTACACTGTTGGTGGGAGGGTAAATTAGTTCAACCATTGTGAAAGACAGTGTGGTGATTCCTCAAGGATCTAGAACCAGAAGTACCATTTGACCCAGCAATCCCATTACTGGGCATATAACCATTCTCCTATAAAGACACATGCACACATATGTTTATTGCAGTGCTATTTACAATAGCAAAGACTTGGAACCAACCCAAATGCCCATCAATGATAGACTGGATAAAGAAAATGTGGCATACATACAATATGCCATGGACTGCTATGCAGCCATAAAAAAGAATGAGTTCATGTCCTTTGCAGGGACATGGATGAAGCTAGAAGCCATCGTTTTCAGCAAACTAACACAGGAACAGAAACACCTCATGTCCTTACTCATAAGTGGGAGTTGAACAATGAGAACACATGGACACAGGGAGGGGAACGTCATATACTGGGGCCTGTCAGGGAGTGGGGGGCAATGGAAGGGAGAGCATAAGGACAAATACCTAATTCATGTGGGGCTTAAAACCTAGATGACGGGTTGATGGGTGCAGCCAGCCACTGTGGCACATGTATACCTATGTAACAAACCTGCACGTTCTGCACATGTATCCCAGAATTTAAGTAAAATAAAAAAATAAAAATAAAAATAAAGAAAATCTAAATCAATAGAAAGAAAAAAATGAAATGGATCAGTTTTCAGAAAAATGGGAGATTACAGTCTACCTGAGTCAGAGTAATAAGGAAATCCCCCCCTGCTTTAATCGTTTAAGGAAAGTATTTCTGAAATGATCCATCTGCTTTTTATCCTGTTTCTGCTTTATTCAGCCCTTTTTTGCCTATAAAGCGAAATTCCTTTGCTCAGCTTATAAGAACACTCATTCTATTATATAGAATAAGGTGTCACTTGATTCTAGAATTGCAAATAAAAGCCAATTAGAGCTTTAAATTAAATTTGCTGTTATTTTGTCTTTTGACAGGATCATGAGTTTTGTCGGTTTCTCAAAGAGTTCATGATCCTATTCCACAATTTAATAACCACAATTCTCAAACGTGCTAATAGAACTTTCCATGATGATGACGAATGTTCTGTGTGCTCTGTCAATATGACAATATGGTAGCCACTGGCCACATGCAGGTATTGAACACTGGGACGTGGCTAGTATGACTGAGGAACTGCACTTTAAATTTAAGCAACTGAAACAGAAATTGTCAGTTGTTGAACAGCACAACCCTTCATAAATGATTACAGAAAAGCATGTATTTTGTGTGTTTCAGCAGCAAAGGCCAATTTTGTCCACAGTATCTTTACAAATGACATCTCTAATTTTTTTTTTTTTTTTTTTTTTTTTGAGACAGTCTTGCTCTGTTGCCAGGTTGGAGTGCAGTGGCATGATCGTGGCTCACTGCGACCTCCACCTCCTGGGTTCACGCGATTCTCCTGCCTCAGCCTCCCAGATAGCTGGAATTACAGGTGTGTGCCACCACGCCTGTCTAATTTTTGTATTTTTAGTAGAGACAGAGTTTCACCATACTGGCCAGACTGGTCTTGAACTCATGGCCTCAAGCGATCCACCTGCTTCGGCCTCCCAAAGTGCTGGGATTATAGGTGTGAGCCACCGCGCTCGGCCTACCTATTTTGATACTCTTCTATTTTGATGTGATTTATTCATTTACATAAGACTTAGTCTCTGTTTTATGGACTCCTACATTGCTGGTTATTTTTCCCTACTAATGTGCTCTTGATTCTTGCATCTTATGATATCTACTAATAAATGTACATTTGTGTGTGTTTTGCTTTCTGTATCAGTTCTTTAGAGGTAAACAAGACTTCAAATGATTTTGTAAATACCCTGAGAACTAAAGTGGTTATAGTTCCTCAAGAATTAGCCATTTAACAAACCTGCCAAGGCCTGATTCCCTGAATTTTCTGGTACTGTATTCTCTCCAAAAAGTTGCACATCTCCTCTAAGCAGCCCTTTCTACTGCCATTATCAGAAGTCAACAAAAAGGAGGACTGAGTAAAAGAGCATTGCAAGGGATGAAAAACCACAGTCCTTGCTTTTCAAAAGTCCTCCCAAGTTCATTCAGATGCCTCAGCCTGACCCTCAGTGTTCTTCACAATGAGACAGTGTTATTCTCTCTTGTAATGTGCATCTTCTTTGTCAATTTCATCTACATTTTCTCACTTCTCCCTGCCTCTCTTCTGTCTTTCTGGATCCTACCAACTTAAGAGTCCAGCTTAAACACATCGTCTCCAAAAACTCTTCTCTGATTTCTTTCCAAATATGGATTCTTTGGCCCTTGTGTGTTGTACCTCTTTCATGGGGCTTAGTTTTTGTTTGTTTCTTTTCTGTTGTTGTTGTTGTTTTTGAGAGAGTCTTGCTATATCATCCAGGCTGGCCTTGAACTCCTGGGCTCAAGTGATCCTCCCACCTCAGCCTCCCAAGTAGTGGAACTATAGGTATGTGCCACCATGTCTGGCTTATTTTTTAATATTATAGTCTGCTTAACTAAGTTAACAGAACACTGAAGGTGGGTATTCTATCTTATCCTTTTTTTTTTATTTTTTGACATCTTGTCTCATTTGAAAAAGAATTCAAGGTGGCTTTCAAAGACGTATAACAGTATGTTTGAAAAAATACGTTGACTGTGAAAGAACAAATAGTAAGCAAACTCTTTCTCTGGCACCTAAATTTCATTTGAAAAGAGCCACTCTCTAGACCTGCCAATGACCTGTCAATTACAATGTCCACAGTGGGATGATAATTAGCCTGGTATAATTGAATGCATTCAGTCTGGCCATTAAAATGGGGTCATCCAGTCTCCTAAAATACATAGAAAATAAGCCTGTTTTAAACCCTTGTGTAGACATGGACCCTGATTCAGTAGCGGCTGGAAGAAGAGCCCCCTCAGAAGTGAACCACCCAGTGAAGACGAGTGAAGTCTGTTCTCTTGACAGATGTATGCTTCTGCTTGTCATCCTCAGCTACAAGCTTACATGCATGTTTACTTGGTGGTCTCATCAGCAAGTGTGGAGAGTAAACGTATGTATGTTTTGCACCTGCTGGTGATGTTTATTTTGAGTAAAGATATGCTTCTGCCTTTTTCTTGACAATGTGAAATGTGCATGTTTTTGTTTTCCTTTGCTTACAGTCGGGCACTGAGCAAATACAGTCCGTATGTTTTCCCTTGATATGTATCTTTTACTATTGGCTTTAAATATTATCGTGTCAGTTTGTTCTCATGACATCTGATGGCATCAAACACTTCAGAGGATAGAAATTATTTTTTGCATTGAAAAGGTAGTTATGTGGCATTGTATTTAGCTGGCATCAGACACCGCATTAGTGCTACTGCTTGGCTACTCAGATGAGACTTTATATAGTACCTGCTTTCAGTGTTCCCATCTGCCTGGTGCCGCTTCTTTCCCTGCACCCACACACCCACATCCATCTCAGCTTTAGCAAGATTGCTTATCTCCCTGCCTTAAGTTATACAGCTTCTGCCTGCTTTTCCTGGATGCTAAGAACTTCAATTGCATGGGGAAGAGCTAAAGACTTGGAACTGACAGTTGGGTCATTTGGACCAGTTTGAGATTTTCAGCCTGGGCAGGACTGTCAGAATAATAAACCCTTAGACTCTTCACTGTCATGTTTCATGAATTAAAAGAAGAAAGTGCTTATTTTTCTCAGAAGAGAGCACACAAAGCTGAAATAAAGTAAAATTATTTGTTACTAATTGCAAAGACAAGTTCACAGTGCACTGGTTTGTGAAGAAGCGAATGTAGTATTTACCAGTTGGAAAACCTAGAGAAAGTAAAAACCATTCAACACAAAGAGCACAGCGACATAGAGCTTTTGTTAATGACTGTTGGGAGACAATTTTCCACACCTTTACAGTTTTGTCTTGCTGGCAGAGGTGCTGACAACCTTTGTTCTGCACTTTTTTGTCAAGGATGTTTGTATAGCATCCTTTGAAAGGGAGAAAGAACATCTACTTCCAGAACAGAGGGCAAGTTTGTTTGCTATCAAGTATAACCAAGATAATATCTGTCTCTCAAGCAAAAGTCAGGCAGGTTTACCTACTGTCCACTGTAAAAGATTTGGGTTTCCTAAACTAAGGATTCCTCAGTTGTGATGTAAACTCACTGCATACACGGCATCTACCTGGGCCACTCTGTGTAGCTCCCATGGGACTTGGGAAGTGAGAAGGATCTGATGTGAATATGAAAACTCATGCTGCTTATAGTTCTGAGAATGAAGTCTCTTTTGTCTCTGACCCAAGAGTCTCATATCTTTTGCCAGAATTCATGAAACTGTGGCAGACTAACTCATGAGACTGCTAGTAGGATCAAATCTCAGATCCTTCACAGTTCTTGACTCTGACAATGCCACAGTTTCATCCACTTCCCTGACTTGCAGTTTGATATATTGGTTTGAAGTTGAGATGTGGTTTCTTTTGGAGGAGCTATGTAACAGCATGCTGGAATGAAAGTAAGAGACACTAATGTCTATTTTCAAGGCTCAATCACTATCAATGGTTGAAAGTGAGATGTTATGGAAGAAGTAGAAGTTAAGGCCATGAGAGTTCAGATTTAATTCAAATATCTTTTGAAGAAGCATTGTAGAGTGGTTGCTAAACTTTGAATTGAGATAGAACTGGGATCATGATCCAATTCAGTAAGAGCAGTGTGAGCAACTCCTTAATCTCTGCATGTGTCAGTTTCCTGACCTGTGAAATGGGAAGACAATAGAATTTACCTCTGTGGTTTTGGGGAAACATTTAACACAGGGGTGGGAAATAAATTTCTGTAAAGAACCAGGTAGTAAATATTTCAGGCTTTTCAGGGCCCCACAGTCTCTGTGGCAACTACTGCCCTCTGCCAATACAGCATGAAAGCAGCCATAAGCAATACATGAGTGAATGGGTTTGGCTCTGTTCCAATATAACTTTATTTACAAAAACAGGCAGTATGCCAGATTTGGCCCTTGGGCCATAGTTTGCCAGCCTGTGACATAGCAACTTACTTGGCTCACTGCTGGTATATAATTAAGGGGTTCTTCTGTGTCAGCCACTATAGTTTGTATTTTTTTTAAAAAAAATATAGATTCAGGGAATGTGCAAGTTTGTTACATGGATATATTGTGTAATGGTGGGGTTTGGGCTTCTAATGTAACCATCACCCAAATCGTGAACATTGTATCCAATAGGTTATTTATCAACTCTCATCCTCTTCCACTTCCCCCTTATGGAGCTTCCAGTGTCTATCATTAATATTTCCATTTTTATGTCCATGTGCACCCATTTGTTTAGCTCCCACTTACAAGCAAGAGCATGTGATATTTGATTTTCTGTTTCTAAATTATTTCAGTTAGTATAATGGGTTCCAGCTCCATGCACGTTGCTGCAAAAGATATCATTTCATTCTTTTTTATGGCCACATAGTATGCCATGGTGTCTGTGTACCATATTTTCTTTATCCAATCATGTGTTGATGGATACTGAGTTTGATTCCATAACTTTGCTATTATGAATAGTGCGACAATAAATATACAAGTGCAAGTGTCTTTTTAATATAATGATTTCCTTTGGCTAGACACCCAGTAGTGGAATTGCTGGGTGGAATGGCAGTTCTATTTTTCTCTTCAGATCATATAAATCTTTCACCATTTATTATGTTGTCTGTGTTTGTTACTTCACTTAATCCTTGATAACATAGCTATTATCTCCTTTCTATAGACAAGGAAACTGAGGCTCAGGAAAGATAAACAATTTGCTTAATTCCCATGACTGGGTAGTCAATGTCAATTCAAACTCTGGCCTTCTGAGTTTAAGTCAATGTTCTTACCAACATCTTGTGTTACCTTGGGACAAATATCTCCATTCCTAAGAGTTTTAGAGGCAAACCTCAATTTTGTTTGGGGACAAATTCTTGTTTGTGGATGTATGTACATATATAAAATAAGGTTTGAATTATACAAACCAATGATCACGGAAATCCTTAATGAGATTCCAGCTACAGATTCATAGGCATTTTCAATTGTCCTATCCACACCACCAAATCTGATATATTGCAGAGCATTTCCATCAAGAAACTGGGGCGGGGGCAGGGTGGGGGGGCGGCAGGGAAGTACGCTCTACAAGAATAGTGATGAGTAGGGAAAAGAAGGTTTCCCTGTCTACTACTTGGGCTGGGAGTTTATTACTTGGAAGAATCCAAAATGAAATATAAATCCAGGGTCCATCTGAAGAAAAAAGTTAACATTTTCTTATGGATTCAAATATACAAGGCCCAGGCCATGGCAAAATTCTGGAAGGATGGTGTTGCCTAGATAATTACTATATGTCAAACAAATTATAAGGTGAATATCAGTTAATTATTAGAATAAAGGTACCATCAAAGCAAAAAAAAAAAAAAAAAAGACAGGAAAAAATCCCACCAACATCTTGAGTGATTATCATTTAGATATGGAATCATAGATTATGTACATTTTTTACACTTTTTCATACTTTCCAAATTTTCTACATGGAGAATGGGTTGACTTTATAATCAGACAAAACCAAGAAATGTCACAAAACTTATTCATGTTGAATTTGTAATAGCAAGGGAAATGATTCTGTCGTGATGTTAAGGATACAAAGTGACACATAGAAATATATTTTCTCTTTGTGCAAAAATAAATCTTGGCAAAAAAAGACTAGAAGAATATTAACAGAGGTAGTATAGGGATGTCTTTTTTTTTCCTCTTCTTTTTATTCTTTTGTAGTTTGCAGATTTTCTATAAGGAATGTATGTTATATTTAAAACTTTTCAAAATATACAATTTAAAAAACAAAGCTGATGCTATTAAAAAACAAAAACACAAGCAAAAAGCTGATTACAATTTTGGCCTCGACTGCTTTGCTTCTGCTCTGTTCAAGGAGCCACTTTTGCTTCAGCATGATCCCTAGTGCTCCAGAGCAATCCTGCACACAGGGAGGAATTGTCTCAGTGAGTCCCATAGTATGTTAGAGGTGGTGTGTGTGCATGCACGTGTGTGTGTGTGAGTGTGTGTGTGAGTGTGTATGTGTGTGTGTGGTGTTAGGGAGAAGGGAGAGTTTTTCTTTGTTGCGAAATCAGGGTTCCTATTTTTCAGACCCAGGGTGCAGTGTCCTATTGCTTATTACTGAACTCAGTAACGTTTTCCATGTCACCACCTCCCTCCCCCATGGCATCTCCACTCTGTTAACGAACATCTGGCACCCTTTCTCTAAACTGAGCACAAGCCTCCCATCTGCCCCACATAGTAGTTGTTAGATAGAGGCTGGAGTGCAGCCGTGTAATCAAAGCTCACTGCAGCCTCCACCTCGTGGGCTCAAGCGATCCTCCCACCTTAGCCTCCCAAGTAGCTGGGACCACAGGCATGTGCCACCACACTAGGCTGTTTTGTGTTTTTTGTAGAGATAGGGTTTCGTCATGTTGCCCAAGCTGGTCTCAAACTCCTGGGCTCAAACCATCTGCCTACCTTGGCCTCCCAAAGTGTTGGGATTCCAGGCATGAACCACAAGGCTCAGCCCACAGTTACGCTTTAGTCCCTGATTCAAATCCTCCTTCAGCTGGTTTGCAAAGTATCCATGTTCCTGCTTCTTCCTGGGGTCCCGACTTACTGTTTCACAAGGTGTCCCACCCTAGGATTTAGCCCTGTCCTCAAACCCCAGCTTGCTGGCTGGGACTGTTTTGCTCATTGCTTGACTTTACAGAAGCAGCCTGATTTTACAGCAAAACTCTTTATTGCTTCAGATTCCCAGCCACTCTGTCCCCATGCCTGGCAGAACATAGTGTCTTTTGCAGGGCCATTTGTGCTGTCATCCATCTTGAATTGTGACTGTGGCTTGCCTCCCCTGACCCCACCCTGCTGAACCTTTGATGAGAACTGGCCTGCTTCCCAGTATTGATCTGTTCTAGAGCTGAGCTCTATGCCAAGCTTCCTTCTGAGCCACCCTAATGCTGTGCCAAAGTTGCGTCAGGTCTAGACATCCAAACCTGGATGGGCGACACTAGGGCAGATACACAAAACAAAAGCCAAAGCACTGAGTCAACAGGGTTGGAAAAACCAGGGGGTCCCATGGTCACAGCGGAAGTGATCCTAGGGTAATAGGCCTTGGCACTATTGCAATTTGGGGCCTGATGGTCCTTTGTTGTGGGAGTCTCTCTAGTGTACTATAGGAGTTTTAGTGGCAGCCCTGGCCTTTACCTATTTGATGCCAGTAGCACCCCACCTCCCCAGCTGTGACAAAGAAAAATACCTGCAGATATTGCCAAATGTCCCTAAAGGACAAATATCACCCCCACCGAGAACCAGTCATATATATTATTAAAGATTTCCCCAAATGGTTCTTCAGTTTGGACTTTGTGGACATGTTTGTTTTTAATCAAGGTTCCTCAACCTCAGCTTTATTGATATCTTGGTCCCAGTAATTCTTTATTGTGTATGTTGGGGGCTGCTGTCTTGTGCACCATAGAATGTTTAGCAGCAGCCCTGGCCTCCACCCATTAGATGACAGTTGCACCTGCCCACCTCCCAGTATTGACAAACAAAAATGTCTCCAGATATTGCCACATATCCCCTGGGGAGCAACCCCTGGTTGAGAACTGCGGTCCCAGAGCAATGCTCACTCTTGCTACTGGTGTGCATGGCATCATGGGAGCAGAAGGGACTAGAAGGAAGCAGACAGTTGGAGAAGAATTTTGGAAGGAAGCCCTTTTCAACTGATTCTTTTGAAACTGAGAAATTTCAAAACAACAACACTGGTTTTTTTTTTAATTGACAAACTAATAGTGAGTCTGTATTAGTGGTTCTCAACAGGAACAGTTTTTCCTCATAAGGGGACATTTGGCAATGTCTGGAGACATTTTTGGTTGTCACAACCAGGAGGTGGGGATGCTACTGGTGTTTAGTGAGTAGGGACCAGGGATGCTGCTAAGCCTTCTACAATCCACTGCATAGCCCCCACAAAAGAATAATTCAGCCCCAAATGTCAGTAGTGACGAGGCTGAGAAACCCTGGTCTATATGCATGTCATTCAGTTGGATTTGATTGAAAGTCTTAGTGTAATTCACCACATTTGAATTCCACTTGCCAAACAGTCTTTACAAACAATACAGGACACTCATTCCAAGTCTGGGTGACCATACTTGTTCTGCTTGTATTACTGAGGAACCAACATAGTTTGCATTGATAATGCCAAGAGGGTCCCCAAATTGTCTACTTGATCACATACCCAACTCATCTATATGGACAGTAAGCTCTGTCCCAACTTTCTACAGAGTTGTTCAAGGGCATAACTGAGGCAAGAAGCTAATTCAGAAATGTCCTGGCCAGTAGAGCTCCCTGTGAGAAGAAATCAGACCAATTTCAGGGCAGGAACTTTGTGATCACTGTTTGTGGCTACCCAGAGTCTGTTCTTAGCACTGGTCATGATTTAAACTATGCCCTGGGTAGGGGAGGGATTCCTGCTTTTTTTTCTTCATGCGTTTGAAATGAATGAACTTTGAATTTCATTTGAGTCAGTTTCATCAGAGGTAGTATGGTCAAATGCCCCAAATTAGTCAACCAAACAGCAATGCAGAGAGGAAATCAGTGGTTCTCACCTCTGGTGCACATAAGGATTTTTGAACGATACCAATTGTTCAAAATTGGGGAGTTTTAAAAGAATACTGATGCCTAAGACTCTACTTCCCAGACCAACTAAATCAGGATCTCTGATTTAAGGCTTCCCTGCAGAATAAATGCAATTTGAAAAAGACCATAGTGGAAGAGCAAAGAGAGATGGCTAATGGCAAAATCATGGGAACCGTGCTGTGTTCTTGTCACTCACACCCTTAGCTCCAGTTGGGGTTCAGCCCCAACAACAGAGAATGATCCAATCTTTCATTAGAAAGGACAAGTACTGCCTGTCACTTCTGAAGTCCTGTGGATTTTTTCTTATTTTTTTTTTCCTAATCTTAGCGTTCCTTCTTTTTACTTTGCTCACTTTTGAGCCACCATACAGGTAGAAGATACAAATTCCATAATAAGGGGAAATGATTTTTAAAAAGTGAAAATTAAGGCCGGGAATGGTGGCTCATGCCTGTAATCCCAGCACTTTGGGAGGCGGAGGCGGGTAGATCAATTGGGGTCAGGAGTTTGAGACCAGCCTGGCCAACATGGTGAAACTCCTTCTCTACTAAAAAATACAAAAGTTTGCTGGGCGTGGTGGCATGTGCCCAGAGTCCCAGCTACTCAGGGAGGCTGAGATGGGAGGATCACTGGAAACTGGAGGCAGAGGTTGCAGTGAGCTAAGATCGTGCCACAGCACTCCAACCTGGGTGACAGAATGAGACCCTGCCTCAAAAAATAAAAATAAAAAAAAAAAGGCAAAAGTTAAAATCTGGGGCTTTATGGAAAAGTATTATAAAATGGGAACAGCTGGTGTGCAGTTATTATCAGCTAGAACTTCAGAATTGCTTCAGCAACACTTAATTTTGCTTCGTATGGAGAAACCAGCCTGCTATCTACAGTCTCTCAATTACCATCACCTAGGAAAATTTCTGAGAAATGTCTTGATATGACTTTTCTGCCATGTTACTCAAAGTTTGGCATCTATAGTTTACTTAATGGGTTTTCTGCACTATTAGGAGTTTCATGTAGGTTATCCATTTAATACATTTTTAAAAAATCATAATTTTAAAACTATAAATAATAAGTTTTGATATTTAATAACAATAGATTTAGATTTATACTAGTGAAAGGGAAGACATTCTTTGTAATCTACCACCAAAGTGGCAGAGACTGGCTAGTTGTTCACCAAACCATTTCCTTTCCCCTCTTGGACACATGACTAGACTACATCTCCCAGCTTCCTTTGCAATTAGGTGTAGCCATGAGACTGAGTGCTGGTGAGTGAAAGGTGAGGGGAAGTATGGGCTCTATCACTACCTAATGGTGCTTCTGGCTCTACAAAAATGAACGAGGGGTTTCTAGTGCGGGCTTCAAACTAATACTCAATTTATTAAGATATCATGATATTTGTAAGCGTTACCAGCTGTACAGTGTTGAAAGTCCCAACATTTGGATTGGGGTAGGTGTTAATCTGCTCATCCTCCGATCCTCTTCCTATTTCCCCAAAACCTGAGGTGCCTGAGCAGAGGGCCTCTGAGACAAATGTTGACATACAAAGAGTAACTCCTCTATATTTTTCTTACAATTTATCAAGAAGGAAATATTGGCTGGGCTTGGTGGCTTACGCTTGTAATCCCAGCAGTTTGGGAGGCCAATGTGGGAGGATTGCTTGAGGCCAGGAGTTTGAGACCAGCCTGGGCAGTATAATGAGACTCCCATCTCTATAAAACATTTTTAAAAATTAACCAGGCTTGGTGGTATGTGCCTGTAGTCCCAGCAACTCAGGAAGGCTGAGGCAGGAGGATCACTTCAATGCAGAAGTTCAAGGTTGCAGTGAGCTATGATTGGGCCACTGCACTCCAGCCTGGGTGACAGGGCTAGCCCCTGCCTTGAAGAAAAATAAAAGTAAAAGTATTTTAAAAATATATAAAAGAAGGAGATATTGAGTCTTGAGGAGCAAAAGCTTTTGGCCTGAATAACTGGAAGCTTGGAGCTTCTTTTATTGAGACTGGGAAGACCGCAGTAGAGGCAGGTTCTCTTTCATATAAACAAGGTGCCCCTCCCTAAGCCCTCCAGGTATTGCTTTGGGATCCACAGGGAAAGGAGGGTCCTGCAGATATGCAAATCTGAAGATGTTATGCATTCTTGGACAGAATATCATATAGATGATGTTGTGTCTTTCTCAGGGTAACACATCTGGAGGCATACCATATTTTAATTTAGCTGCCCTTCATTGGTGATTTTAATTTAGCTGCATAGTATTCCATTGTGTGGATGCACCATAGTTGATTAACCAATGTCCTATGCTTGGACAAATACTACTGCAATAAATAACATTTTGCACATGCATTTTAATATTGTTAGAGGTGTATTGCAGTGTAAATTTCTACAAGTGGCATTGCTAGGTGGAAGGGTAAATGGATATGTGGCTTTGTTAGATATTGCCAAATATCCCTACATAGATATTGCACAGTTTTGCATTTCCTCTAGCAATGAGAGTGCTCATTTCCCCACGGTTTACCAACAGAACATGTTGTCAGGTTTTAGTTGTTGCCACTCTGACAGCTGAGAATGGTGTCTCAGTGTAGTTTTAGTTTGCATTTCTTTTGTTATGAATGAAGCTGAGCATCTTTTTGTAAGTTTAAGAGTCATTTTTGCATCTCTTTTTGCGAACTGTCTGTTCAGGACTTTTGCACATTTTTCTATAGCATTTTTGGCCTTTTAAAACTCAACTACAAAAAGTTCTTTGCATGGTAGGAATTTTAGCTCCTTAGCTGTAAGATTTGTTGTAAATAATTTCTCCCAGGGCGAGCTTCTCCACATAGGGCAAGAAGAGCTTCTTCTTGCACTTTGTGTTTTGATTTTCTTTACATCATTTTTTTGCTGTGCACAAGATAGGTTAATTTTTATGTCATCAAATTTATTAATCTTTTCTTACATCTGCATCTTGAGTTGTAGATAGGAGGCCTTTCACTATACCCTACAAATCATTTTTACTTGGCAACTACTATGTCCAAGGCATTAGATGAGACGTTAAAAGGAAAACAAAATTGAACAAAACTCAGCCCTTATGCTGAAGAAAGTATGGATCATAGCTTATTTTCCCTCAATTCAAAAAGAGAATTTTTATATTCAGGATTTGCGTACGAATAGGTTGCATGTAATCTTGACCAGAACTCCAGAAATCATTTTTTCTAAAGCAGAAACCAACATACATCATCAGACAAATGGGATGGGTTTAGTTCTGCAATTTGCCAGCTGTGCAAATTTGGACAAGTTGCTTAACTCTGAATCTCAATTCCAGAATCTAATAATAACACTTGTCTTGTAGGATTGTTTGGGGAATTAGAGGAAATTATGTACAAAAAATGAAAAAATGCTTAGCCCAGTGCCTGACACACAAGAAAAGCCCCATGAAAGAAAGCTCTGTTATTTCGCCTATTCAGCTCTACTTTCTTCTAATTGTCCATCTTAGTACCCCATCCACCCTGGCCAGATATATGAACTCATAACCCAGGCAAGGGCAATCAGAAACTTTCCTTGGGATTTAAAACATAGGATTTAAGAGAAGGCATCTTTTTTCTTGTAGAAGATGGAGGTGGGGAAATATGAACCCCAAAGTGGCCAGCGGCCATGGTTTCTTTCTCATAGGAAGAGCCAATCTCAAGATAAAAGAGAATGAAATTAGCACTGATGAAAGATGGAGAAAACTTTGATGCAACTTAGCCTCTTGGTTCCTGTCCTCTCTGAGATCTAGCTGCACTTCTGATCTTAATGTTGATTAACATGAGCAGATAAATCCTCCCTTGGTCAAGTTGGGTTCCATTACTTGAATCCAAAAGGGTTCAAGTGATAGATGTTTGAAACCAGATTTTTTTTTTCAGCAGAGAAAATGTTTAATTAATACAGAGCTAGCGAAGCAGAAGGATTTGAGTTATTATTTAAATCAGCCTCCCTAAGAACTCAGATGGTAGCGTTTTTATGAATAATTTGGTGGGCAGAGGGCTGGGGAATGGGTGCTGCTGATTAGTTGGCGATAAAATCATAGGGGTGTGGAAAAGTCCTTGTGAGCTAAGTCTGCCTCTGGGTGGGGGCCAAAGGACTGTTTGAGTCACGAGTCCTGAGTTCAGGTGGAGTCAGCCGGTTGCTAGAATGCAAAATGAAATCAGAAATGTTTAGAAACCTCTAAGAATGTAGGTAGTCCCACCATGACCCTTTGATAATGGGATGAATTCAGCTATAAAGAGGCTATGTAACAAAATGCCTTATAAAGTACAAGGTGTGACATTTGTAGAAGATGATAAAAATAATTTTGAAAGTAAAAACTAGGGAGAGAGCAAATATTGAAGCATTAATATCGATGTTGTTTGCGGCCTTTCATTTCCAGTCATTTCCATTTGCAAAGTATTAATTATAACTGTGATTAAGTTTGCCTTGTAGATTGCATTTGGATTAACTCTAAGGCAGATGTCCAGATTCATTATTTTATATCTCAGTTAATTTACATGTCCCTAGGAAAGCACATTAAATCATACAACTAATCTTTCATCAGAGTTGAGCACTTGTACTTATTTATTTTAAATTCGTATCTTCATGCAAAGCCACTGCCTTCCACCTCCCTAAGTGAGAACTGTATTTTGTTTTTCTTTCCTGAAGAAACAAACTCAGGAATCTAATAATGAACCCAAATTGGTTTACTGGGAAAGGACAGGGAAATAAGTGGAGATGCTGTCCAAGTATGCTGCTACCCAATAAGAACCCTGCTCCCAAGAAGTTGTTTTATTTCTAGGCAAATTGTCCTGAATATATGAAGCTCACAGGCCCTCTTCCAAACCACAATTTTCTCTCAGCAGGCATCTGAAATGGAATTGTGATTGCTGCCTGTGCTATCCCTCGTCTCTCTCATCCAACACAGAACACAGAACCTAGCCTGGTTCAAACGGCCAAAATCCCAAGTTTGGCTTCCCTATTTAATGTGTAAAATGTTTCCTTTTTTGTTTTTTTGTTTTGAGATGGAGTCTTGCTCTGTCGCCCAGGCTGGAGTACAGTGGCGTAATCTTTGCTCACTGCAACCTCTGCCTCCTGGGTTCAAGCGATTCTCCTTCCTCAGACTCCCAAGTAACTGGGACTACAGGTGCCCGCCACCATGCCCAGCTAATTTTTGTATTTTTAGTAGAGATGGGGTTTCACCATGTTGGTCAGGCTGGTCTTGAACTCCTGACCTGGTGATTTGCCCGCCTCAGCCTCCCTAAGTGCTGGGATTACAGGCCTGAGCCACCATGCCTGGCAAAAATGTTAAAGTCTGATTTACATGGAGCTGGAACGTTTCCTTTGAAATTAAAAACCAAAAATTACAGACGACAGCAGAGGGCACCCTTCCCTCTCATATGCAGTTGACACTCTCGCCACCTGGGGAAAAAGCTTTTGTTTTTCTGGGTTTCTTGGGGTTGATAATGGACACACACTCCAGTTTGAGATGACACACCCATTACTGGTTGATCCTCTCTCTCCCCGTCCCACTTTCCTTTTCTCTCTGAGCTGAGTGACCTTATCTTTGGAGAACCACAGAATAAAAGGAGTGGTTGCCGGCAGAATCCCTTAGGAATGTATGTTTTCTGTACAGCTTGCAGTGCTCCAGAAAGGACTAGAAGTCTTGCTTCTTTGTGGAGGCCTAAATGCGTAGTTGAGATTTGTGTTGGGTCCAGTCCCCCAATTATATTCCCCTAAGGGAAAGCAGACAGGAAGCTATAAAGTTCAGAACATTCATGCCCTTAGCCTCCATTTCTCATTGTGCAATCTCCTTGTTTGGGGCCCACACTGTTCCTGCTATCAGCGTGTAGTAATGAATGCACACAGCACATGTTGGGGTCAGAATGAAGGATACTTGAGAAACATCAGTTTAGATAATCGTGGGTGAATGTTAGCCCACATAATCTCCCCCAACAGAAGAGCTGTTTCAGCAGCAGCTGGGAAATGCAGTCAGCATCATGGCTAGAAGGAAAATGAGTGAAATTATTACAGGAAAATGGCAGATTCTAAATATTTTCCTAGGAGTCCTTTAAGAAGCAATGCATATGAAAACATTTACTTCTTGGGTCAATATTTTATATTTAATCTAGATAAAATGCCTACTTCCTTTATCTGACTCTCCATTGTTGTTCACGATTGTGGTTTTGATGTGGACTTTTCAGCCTGCCCCCACTAGCCCTACAAAGAGGGCTCAAGATTCCCAAATAAGGCAATAGGTTCCTGCCTATCACCACATGTGGTCATGACTGGGCTATGTGTGGAGGGAGCCAAGGAAACAGGAAAACTACAACCTTTTTTGGAAAGTCTCCTGTCTTTCTGCCTGGAGAAACGTGAGAATTGCTTCAGTGACTCATTCCCTCAATGAGTTGCAGGGAGGATGAATTTTGGCTTAAATGCCTTTTTAATTTGCAGGTTTAATGGTGAAAGTTACCAATCAGAGCCGGGTAGGTATTCATCATCATTCATTTAAAACCTTTTCTTTAATTTGGAGAGCCACCATGTAAGAAATGTATTGACAGTGAAACCCTGTCTCTACTAAAAATACAAAAAATTAGCCAAGCGTGGTGGCAGGCACCTGTAGTCTCAGCTACTCGGGAGGCTGAGGCAGGAGAATGGCGTGAACCTGGGAGGCAGAGCTTGCAGTGAGCTGAGATCGCGCCACTGCACTCCAGCCTGGGCGACAGAGACTCCGTCTCAGAAAAAAAAAAAAGAAAAAAGAAAAAAAGAAATGTTTTGTGGTCAGCATTCTCTCTCCTTGGACTGCCTGGTATTCTCTGTTAGTAACATCGTGTGCTAACAGAAGACAAATGTGCCAGGATGATGGTGATGTCCTAAGTGAGAATCATCTATTCAATCTCTTACTTCAAAATGTTTTCCTAAAAACACTACCCTTTCCTGAAAACTCTTGCCCCAAACCCCTTCAGATGTTAGATGGCAGTTGACAATAGAATGGGGGATTGGTAGGAATTATGGGGCAGCACAGACAATCTATCTAGAATGCATGCGTGTAGTTTTAGACCTTATCAGATATGCATGGACTGAAGAGCTATATAAAGGAAAAGCCCATAATATGGGTGATTTTTGAAAATCATAGCTAAGATGAAATCTGGGCTCTGAATGGATTAACACACACACTAGGCTTGCCCCAGACTTCAACTCTTTTTAAAACCATATTTTAAACTTTGCTACCAAGGACCAAGCACTTGGTGGTGCAAAGTAGTGATCAGGGCACCACCTCTTTTCTCCATCTGTCCTTCTGAAGCATTCCCCTGCCTCTGACTAGATTACCATCTGTTTAAAGACAAGACCAGATTTATGTTTTTTGGATTTCCATTCACTGTCCACCACTTACATATTATAGGTGCCCAATTAACATGTGTTAAACAAATATAATTGGAAGAGCCATCCCTGCTCTTTGCTGTGGACAAGGGAATATATCTCTATGCTTTTTCCTTTCAATTTCAGAAACTAGAAGGGGGTGGTAACCCTGCCTTAGGATTTTTTCTGGTCCAAGGTAAAGAATAGTGTCTGATTCTGATCTTGTGCCAAGCCTTTGTATACTTCATTTCTAAAAGTAGAAATTAAAGGTAAATGGCTCTGCTGTTTGAAGTGGTGCTATTATAGGCTTTGCTTCTTGTGTACTACAATGCCCCTAGCAATGTTATTCTTAGAAGCAGGACAATGTGAATAGAGAACCCACCTTCTACACAGCAGTAATATATGTTGGTGTTTCCATTGTGGGAAGGAGAACCAAGGCAGATTCAATTGTCCCTTCATGGATTGAGACTCCCCAGGTTCTGAGAATCACTGTTTGTCCTTTGAAAGTATGTGTGTGAGTGTACGTGTGTGTACATGCACATAACAATACATGTCCACCAAGAAGTAGTTACTCATAGGAAATTGAGACGCTGCAGGAAGAATGAGAGTCTCCTTCCCGCCACTGACAGGTGCTTCAGAGGGTTTTCAGAGTAGCCCAGACTGTGGCTCCTCCATACTGAATGTTTCTAGGCATTATTATGTCCTGAGGGTGGCCATGGTGGAGAAAGGACCTAGACAACTCCAAATATTGTCCATAGGGAGAAAGCTTGAAAATGGAAATGTGAAGAATGGACTCTCTTGAAGAGAGAAGCAAGGCAGGGAGCTTGGTTTGCAATAACAACTCTTAACATTCATTAAGGGCTTGCCATATGCCAAGCCCTGTGCTAAGCACTCTATGCTCATTTATATATTGCAACCACCCTATGAGCAAAGTGCTGTTATTGTCCTTGATGCTCAGATGGGAAAACTGAGGCACGGAGCTTTGAAGCAATTTGCCCAAGGCCACATAGGAATGATAGATTAGACTTAGATTCATGCATTCCAGCTGCTTCAGAGCCACACCCGTAAAGACTATGCTGCCTGCCTCTCACATTCCTGAAGGTACTCTGGTAAAGGTGTCACTTTATCCTTATAATTTTGTTAAACTCTGAGAACAGTCTGATGTTAAATCCCCATACAAGCTATTTCCAGGCTGTCATTTTTCTACCTTTCAATAAGGCAGACAGCACACACACAGCCTTGTGTTAATGTGTGAAATTAAGGAGAGAGTGGAGTAGGAGAGCTTGGCTTTACCTGACTTACATAGGGAGGGGAAGACGCCGTCTCTGCATTCTCAGAGAGAAAGTTCAGTCAAGGAAGAGCTGGGGGCAGTGTTGGAGAGATGGCTGCCATACGGATAGATGGGGGGTGGGCGCTTTCACTAGGGGAATGGGACCTAGGGAGGTGATGCAAAAAAAAAAAAAATAAAGATCACAATGAAGCAACCCCTAACACCTGAGCGAGGGCCACAGAAGGAAACGGCACTTCTCTTGTTGAAGCAAGAATAGTATGGCTTCTTTGTCTGAAACATAGAGATAGAGATAGGGGTAGAGAGAAAATTTAAAAGTGGTATTAAAACTCCCTAACTGGGTAAGAGTAACTTGGCACCTTCAATAACTTACTGTACTCAATTTGCAATTTCAGTGCATTGTGTAATTGCAACAGTCGTGGGCTGTATTTAGTCCCACTACCTTATTCACATCTAGTCAAGCATATTTCTTAAATAACTTCCTGTTTTTGGTACTGCAATTTAGTGGCTCTGCAGAGTGTCAGTGGAAGGTCTAAAGACCCTTGCTGAGATGGGTCAGGACGTGGGTTCGCGCATGAAGACTGGAGATGGGTGGGTGATAGAGGGGTTGCCTATCTGCCCACACCCCTCCGGATTTGTACTTTCATTGTCCCAAACGCCTTGGTTAGCATTTCCTCAGAAAACCTTGAGATATAGATTGAAGTGCAAGTCATTTATTTGAGGGGTGACCCCAGGAAGTACTGGGTTGGGAGTGGGAACGTGAGATAGGTAATGGAAGGAGGCCAATACAAAGAGCTTTTATCAGGCAGTTTTCACTGTGGGCACCAAGGTCTCAATCCCACTGGGGCACCAGTGTGGAATATGTGTTTCGGACTTCTTAAAGGTTGAGGGAGGTCAGTCATACCTGAAAGCTACTTCCAGGCATGGTTATTTTCAGGTACTTCCAGCCCGCTGTGGCTGGGAGATACTTGGGCCACCATCAGGCAAAGAGCTGAGATACTGGCAGTTGGAAGTCAGGCAAGAGTGCACGAGGGGTATGGTTGGAGCCCTAGCTTCTCCTTCTAGATCCCTCTCAGCCCCATGACTATGAACCCTCAGGTCCTCACCCCCCTCAAACTTTGCACCTTCTCAGCACAGGGCTGGGTTGTGGCTCGGAAGAGGAAAAAGCTCACTACCGTCTGTGCCCACATCTTGCTTCCCTCTTCACACTCGTTGAAACAGTGACATACGTAGTCATTTGCTTTCTGGGCTAGCCAAGAAAGTCTTTTTTTCTTAAGGTTTCTGAGATGGTGGGAAGATCATTGTTTTATTGGGTGTGGTATTGGTTCTGCCTGTGCTCTGGGGTATGTGTGTCCAGGGTGTCCTCTCCATTATCACAGTGGCCCTTTGGTTGTCTGTATTTGGATGAATGGGGTGGAGCACAGGATAAAATGCTTCAGAATTTGAGGCCTCCGTTCCAGGATTTTGTGGTGGAGGAGAACACCTGTTCTCTACCATCTATTCAAGGGGAGCCATCTTACCATCCCAATGTATCCAATGTTCTTGAAGTGTTTTGGACAGAGGGCCAAGCTGCTCGTTAATCTGGGACATGCTTTTCTTGGGCGGTGGTGATTTATTGTGGGCGTGCATGTGTTCCTGCCTAGGCAATAAAAGAGGTGCAGTTGAGCTGTTGAGTTGATTTATTTGTCTCTTTCCTGGTATTGTCAAGACAGCAGACGCCTTAGAGAACTTATGTATAACTCAAGGAACAGACTGAAGGTGAAGAAAGTTCAAAAGGCAAGAAAAAAATCATAAGATGGATGCCGTAAGGGGAAAAAACAAAACAACACCAAACCCATAAGAAACAGAGCCAAGGCAAACTTGTGAAATCTCAGCCTCCCTTCTCATTTTCCATGTCCTGCAAGATCCATCCAATACCTAAACAAAGGATTGTATGAACCGGACCACAGTGAGATGCGACTACAAAATTACAGACCAAACAAAGGACCACAACTGCCTAGGGAATCTGTTTCCCTCTTCATTCCTGTTCATTTAAATGTAATTCTTAGTCACTCTTGTGAGACAGTTTTAAAAATAGAAGCTCTGCAATCCATTGGCAGGCTACCTGTTGACAAGCTAAAACTGTCAGATGCTTGATTGCTCCAAAGAAATGAAGAAAATCAACAGAGGCTACAAAATCTAGCCCATAAGTAAGAGATAAAATCCATAGAGGGTTCTAGCGTATATGGCAAATGCGATCTTCCTTGCATATTCCTCTTTCTATAATCATTCTTGCTTCCTGAGTCCAAGATTTGATGGAAAAATTCGTTTTTATGGTATGAGGGAGCCTTCTGGTGTGCTCCAGAATACTCTGTAACAGAGGTCGACAAACTTTTCCTGTAAAGGACCAGATAATATTTTAGGCTTCACACACATGTGGTCTCTGTCGTCACTACTCAACTCTGATGGAAGTGCAAATGCAGCAGCAGACAATACGTAATGATACATAAACAAATGGGCACAACCGTGTTCCAGTAAAACTTTATTTACAAAAAGCAGGCCGGATTTGCTGTTTGTGGGTGGGAGGTTGCTCATCCCTGCTTTACATCTTGAGCTGAATGATAATTTCATAAGCATATAGATACAGCAAATTTCACCAAGCTCTGGCCCACTTAGGATTTTGCACATTGGTATTTAGGTTATGCCTCCATTTTAAAAAATGAGATACAACTTTTCTCTTTAATAAGCATGGTGTCACAGATTTTCTGGTGAATTCTTTTAAAGTTGGTGTCTGCAATAGATAGGGTATTGATTCAGCAGCCTGTAACAGGAATTCACCACAGTGGCCTGAGAGTTGATTTATCTCTGCCTACTGTGTACTGTGGCTCCACACATTAGGGACCCAGGCTCCTTCCCCCACTTGCTCTGCTGCTTCAGTTTGTTATCTTTGTCTCCCTGGAAAGGAAGAAGGAAAAAGCGGAGGGGAGGGCACCACCTTTCTTTTTTTAAAGATTTTTAAATCATTATGGATATACAATAGTTTTTGGTTTTTTGTTTTGTTTTGTTTTGTTTTTTGAGACAGTCTCACTCTGTCTCCCAGGCTGGAGTGCAGTGGCGCGATCTCGGCTCACTGCAAGCTCCGCCTCCTGGGTTCACACCATTCTCCTGTCTCAGCCTCCCGAGTAGCTGGGACTACAGATGCCCGCCACCATGCCCGGCTTATTTTTTGTATTTTTAGTAGAGACAGGGTTTCACCATGTTAGCCAGGATGGTCGCGATCTCCTGACCTCGTGATCCGCCCGCCTCAGCCTCCCAAAGTGCGGGATTACAGGCGTGAGCCACTGTGCCCAGCCATAGTTGTACATATTGATGATGTATATGGGATATTTTGCTATAAGCAAACAATGTGTAATGATCACATGAGGATAGGTGGCATATCCATCACTTCAAGCATTTATCATTTATTTGTCTTAGGAACATTTCAATTCTACTATTTTAGTTATTTTGAAATATACAATAAATTATTAACTATAATTGCTCTAGTGTGCTACCAAACACTAGATCTTATTCCTTCTAACTGTATTTTTTATTTTTTTAATTTTTATTTATGTATTTTTTGAGACAGAGTCTCACTCTGTCACCCAGGCTGGAGTGCAGTGGTGCGATCTTGGCTCACTGCAAACTCCTGGTCTCCTGGGTCCAAACAATTCTCCTGCCTCAGCCTCTTGAGTAGCTAGCATCACAGGTGTGCACCACCATGCCTGGCTAATTTTTGTATTTTTAGTAGAGACAGGGTTTTGCTGTGTTGGCCAGGCTGGTCTCAAATTCCTGACCTCAGGTGATCTGCCCACCTCAGCGTGCCCGGCTCTAACTGTATTTTTAAAAATACAATTAACCTTGAGGAATTGCCACACTGTCTTCCACAATGGATGAACTAATTTACACTACCACGAACAGTGTCAAAGCGTTCCTATTTCTCCATATCCTCTCCAGCATCTGTTGTTTCCTGATTTTTTTAATGATCGCCATTCTAACTGGCGTGAGATGGTATCTCATTGTGGTTTTGATTTGCATTTCTCTAATGACCAGTGATGATGAGTTTTTTTTTTTCATATGTTTGTTGGCTGCATAAATGTCTTTTGAGAAATGTCTGTATATACCCAAAGGATTATAAATCATTCTACTATAAAGACACATGCACATGCATGTTTATTGCATCACTATTCACAATAGCAAAGACTTGAAACCAACTGAAATGCCCATCAATGATAGACTGGATAAAGAAAATGAGGCACATATACACCATGGAATATTATGCAGCCATAGAAAAGGATGAGTTCTTGTCCTTTGCAGGGACATGGATGAAGCTGGAAACCATCATTCTCAGCAAACTAACACAGAAACAGAAAACCAAACACGGCATGTTCTCACTCATAAGTGGGAGCTGAACAATGAGAACACATGGACACAGGGAGGGGAACATCACACACCAGGGCCTGTCAGGGTGTTGGGGGCTCGGGGAGGGATAGCATTAGGAAAAATACCTAATGTAGATGACAGGTTGATGGGTGCAGCAAACCACCATGGTACGTGTATACCTGTGTAACGAACCTGCACATTCTGCACATGTATCCCAGAACTAAAAGTACAAAAAAAAAGTTAACAATTCCCTTTTATCCCCCCATCCCCACTACCCTTCCCAACCTCTGGTAATCATCATTCTACTCTCTATTTCCATGAGATCATTTTTATTTTAGCTCCCACAGTAAGAACGTGTGATATTTATCCTTCTGTGACTGACTTATTTTGTCACATCATTTCTTCTCTTATCCCTCTGGCCATGAATCAAATAAAGGCTGGGCATTCTGTTATTATAGAAGAAAGGAAGAACAAATATTGAAATATTGAGAGTCTATCAGCAGTCTGGTCTTTGTCTCCCAGGGAATATGGTATCTGTTTCCCCCATGGCTTTTAACAGACTGTTACTTGTCCTCTGTAAGTGCCGGTGATAAGTTAGGGGTTCTATAAAAATGATGACTTTCCAGATTCTAAATCAGAAACACTAGAGAAAATTAATCGTGCCATGCTATTTGTTCCTCTACCTATATTTACACATGTGGAACAATATTTTAATTAAATCTGACATCCTTCAGAATGAAACAGAGCCTGTTCTATTACAGGGGATTTTTTTTAAACAGGTTGGATAATTACTGGTGTGTGGGCAGTCACCCATATATAATGACTCTTCAAGTTAGTGATGAGAGCGTCTTAGCCCAATCCCTGGACAAGCCCTGGCCTTCCCATGATCATGGTGAACTCTCAACGCTACAGAAAAGCAGAGGGCGGCCTGGGAAGTGCAAGTGGTGAGGTATCTGAGCAGGGACGTCTTCTCTGGTGCAGCATGGAGGCTTGGCTTGATGAAAGCCAGCCAGCTGATGGCAGGATCACTGGGCTGCTGGGGAGAAGGCCTGGGCTTCATTCACTGATAATTCCAGCGTGATCTTGATCCAATTGCTTTACTTCTCTGAGTCTCAGTTTCCTCATCTCTAATGCAGTGATTCTTTGCTCTAGCCTTCTCTTGAGCCAAACATTCACAGCTGAAGTTATTTTGGAACCCTTTCCCCTTGGTTGTCTTGCAGGCTATGCCAACTCCACTTGTCAGAACGGAACTTACTGTGTACCTTCCTAATCTGCTCCAGTCTAGTAACCACTCCTACTCATTGCTCTGAAATGCATCCAGCTGTATTACTTGAAGTGTCATTGTGCCTTTCTTTTGCTCTGGTCTCTGCCTGGATACCCTTTCCTTCCTTCTTTTTGGGATCAATTTGCAATCTTTCTTCCAAATAGGAATCACCTCCTCCATGAATTCTCCCCTGATACCCTCTCTTCCTCTCAGGTTAAGTGCCACTCCTCTCTGTCCCCAGAGTCTCATGGATACGTCATGTTTGCCTCTCGGTGTTGACATTCATTGTGTACCTCTCTATTTCCTCTTGGGAGCAACTTGAACAACCACTTTCTTAATTCACTTTGTATCTCCAGTGTCGAGCACCGTGCTTGCTACTGGTAGGTGACTATGAACGTGTGTTGCTTTTGAGCAATCTGTTGATATGAGGAAACTCAATGACTTGTAGGGTCTGTGCCAACTGTAAGATATTAGGACTCACCATCTCCAGCATCAAATATCTGAAATATTGTTGCAGGTGTAGTGGTGAGAGCAGAAGTTGGGATCTTTATTGCAAGAAAAGCAGTCATGATGATGTGGGAAATACAAATTCACTCCCAAAATTCTGAGTGCCAACTGCACCAGGCAGCATACCAGGGCCTGGAAATACTGCAGAGAACAGGCAGTCTCTCCCTGCAGGGCTGTTCCATTCCCCTGGGGGAGATAGCAGTTCCTGTTCCCTTGGGGAGACTGACATGAGCCAATAGATAAAGAAATAGAATATCAAGTCATCACAAGGGGCCGGAGGCACAGAAAGCAGGGTCAGGGAGTGGAGACACTGAAGGGAAGGAAGGTCTTTGTAGACAGCTGACATGAGAAGAGACTGGAATGAAGCGATAGTGAGAATCGCGTATCAGGAAAAACTCGGGGAGAGGTTGGTGTGTGGCGTGGATGCAGAAAAGCTTGGCACCCAGGCTGAGCTGAGTGCTGGACCTCAGCCTATTCAGTGTCTTGCAGGAGTGATTGAATGAAGAGAGATGAATGGTTTCTGCTGTTTGTCCCAAGGGATCCAACAGCATGAGAGCAACAGGAACAAGGACTTTATGGCCCAATTCTAGCTCTGGCATGTCTTAACTGAGGGTTTGAGCAAATTACTTGACCTCTTTGAGCCTGTGTCTTTGTATGTTAAATGTCAGTAATTACACCTGTGTCAGAAAGGCTGTGGGGATGACATGGCAATGTTTACACGAGTGGAGAGGCAGCACAATGTAGTGGTTAAAGCCTAGACTTGGGAGCCAAATATGGTTCAAATTTCAGCCCTGTCACTTACAAGCTGCGTGACCTAAGGCAAGTCACTAAACCTCTCTGTGCCTCAGTTCCCTTATCTGTAAAGTGGCCATAGTAATCATACCTTCCTTATAGGCTTGCTGAGAGGCTTAAATGAGTTTCCATGCATAAAGCACCATCCTATACTGCCTGGCATGGAATCCATGCTGTAAAGGGTTGCTATTTGCTCTCACAATGCCTAACATGGGGCCTGGTCCATAGCTAGAATTTAGTAAATATTGGGGTATTTATCTCCCTACCAGGTTCCCTAAGGAGATTATAGACTAGCCCTTCTCTTCTAGCATGTTCTCCCTTCCTCCCAGTCCTATCACAGCCTGCTAGCTATACCCAGTAAAATTTCTAATGAACAGACTTTTTTGGAAAAACTTTAAAGCAAAGAACAAGAGAGTCTTGCTTTCTTCTTCTTTTCTTCTTTTTTTTTTAAGATAGAGATGGGATCCTCACTATGTTGCCCAGGCTGGTCTTAAACCACTAGGCTCAAGTAATCCTCTTGCCTCAGCCTCCCAAAGTGCTGAGATTACAGGTGGAACCACCACTTCTAGCTATTTCTTGCTTCTTGTCACCAATCTGTCTGCCCCAGATATGTTACCTGCCAACCCCAACTTTCCTTTTCTCATGGAAACTGCTCCTTTTCAACATCCATTCTTAATCTGGGAAGCTGCATCAGGTAGATGGGCTCAGGAATCAGTCAACCCAGAGGCCAGCCAGAGCCTTAAGGTGTGACCTGCTGGGAATAGATTAACTGGGCCAGGCAGATTTCACCCTTCAGGATTTTGAACTGGTAATACAGAAAGGATGTACAAGTTGCAGGCACAGAAAGACAGATGAGGTTATCTGTGGAGACCAGCTGGGTTGTGCTAATGGTGGAGAACTTGGATGAAGATCTGGGGACTGGGAGAGCAGCCTGAGGTTCTAGAATCCTCCTCCACCTGAAGGCTCTGAGATGGTCAGAGAAGTATCTTGGCATCTAGGACCCTCCATCTCCCTTCCGTGCTCCAGGTGCACTCCAGTATTAAACCTCTCTTATTTCGGGAGGCTGAGGGAGCATCTGTTTCTTGCATCTAAAAGACTTCAGGCCAAATAATTTGAGGGGTTGAAAGCAAACCTGCTAAAACATATTCCAAGGGAATTTAACTCCGGGGCAGTAGATGGAGGCTCTGTGTAGTGCTCTGATTTCTCCTGACAGCCTTTAAGAAACCAAAGTATTAAGTCAGCTCTTGCCTAAAGAGACATTCAGCAATTTCCAAGCCCATGATGTAGGGTTTGTAATGGGGGGAAGATTTTCCACAGACAGCTCATGCCATATCTGCGCACGGTGCCAGCGAGTGGCAGTCATAATGAAGACACTGTCTGACCTGAGTGTCCTGCCCTTATTCTAGATGGTGGGGATCAATGATCTCTTTTTCTGGGTGGTAGGGTTTCTTGGATTTATGGTCTTCATGCATGGAAGAGCTCTCACAATGCCTAACATGGGGCCTGGTCCATAGCTAGAATTTAGTAAATATTGGGGTATTTATCTCCCTACAAGGTTCCCTAAGGAGATTATAGACTAGCCCTTCTCTTCTAGCATGTTCTCCCTTCCTCCCAGTCCTATCACAGCCTGCTAGCTATACTAGACTACCCCTTATCAAAATGGTGGAGGTGGCCTTATTGTCTTGGAGGCTTTGGGGTCAGGCCCAATCAGGGCTGGATTTCAGCTCTACCACTCACTGGCTGGGCCTTTGTAAACCTTAGTAACTTTTCTGTTAACTGGTAATAAAAAGTTCTTCCACTTAAGTTTGATGAGAAAACTAAATGAGAATTATTTTAAAAGTAAAGTACCTGGTGAGTATGGGTAATGTAATAAGATTGTTTAAGGTCTAGGTGACCGTATAAGGGAAAATGCACTTTCATAGTTGAGCAAACAGCCTTGGATTTGCCTGGTACAGATATTGCAAAGTCTTTATAAGCATAAATAAGTAGTGTTAAAATAAGATTTGTCTGGCTGGGCACAGTGGCTTACACCTGTAATCCTGGCACTTTGGAAGGCCAAGGTGGGCAGATCACTTGAGACCAGCCTGGCCAACATGGTGAAGCTCCATCTCTACTAAAAATACAAAAATTAGTCAAGTGTGGTGGCACATGCCTGTAATCCCAGCTACCAGGGAGGCTGAGGCATGAGAATCGCCTGAACCTGGGAGGCAGAGGTTGAAGTGAGCCAAGATCACACCACTGCACTCCAGCCTGGGCAACAGAGTGAGACCGTCTCCAAAAAAAAAAAAAAAAAAAAAAAAAAAAAAAAAAAGATTTGTTTGTGGGGTCAACCTGATAATATCCCTATTATCCTTTGGGATAAATAGATGGTATGACTACAGAGTTGCTGAGATATCCATGCACAAAACTGTTAACTGCTTTATCAGAATGTTCTTGCTAGCAGTAGATTTAACATCGGAATTTTAAGAACTGGGTGTGTTTCCTTACTCTGTTACACTGCACCATTGCTAGTGTCGCACTGATGTTTCAACCATTTTTGTTTCATAGTGCCAGCCTTTGTTTCTTCAGAGCTGATTCATCTCTGAAAGTTGTGGATGTCCAGGCCTCAAAGGTGAATCTCTGAAAGTTGTGGATGTCCAGGCCTCAAAGGTGAATCTATCAAAGATGGCCCACGATCTCTTGGAGGCCTGACTCCAAGGATCATCAGGATCATCCCATTAGGGACAGAATGGAGGTCACTCTGCACGCACCTATTTGGTCTTTGATCATTCTCATGCCCCCAGCCAAGGGGAAATTGAGAAGGTTGTCTGGGTGATCAGAACAGTTGTCCATGACAAATTGAATGAAGATCACCTCCTCTTGGGTTTCTGACAACTGGGAATAAATCCAGGCTGACAACCCAGACGGGAAGGCTGCCCAGTATGTAAATGGTCAGTCATCATTCTTGTCTTGCTGGACAGCTTCACGGAGATTAATCTCCCTAAGCTGTCTGGCACCCCAAGTGAGGTGTCAGTTCAGGTGATTTCCCCAGTGCCCCATTCTGTTCTCTGCTCTCCACTTGCAAACTTTCCTAAAAGGATTCTGCAACACAGGCAAAGTATTTGTTGCAAGAGTACAAAGGCAGCAAATGCAAGGTATTTGTTTGAGGATTGATACCATTAGAAGAAGGAAGAAGAGGAGAGGGATGGAGAGGATGACAATGAAGGAGAAAACCCTGGACACTGGCATAGTCAATGTTCTTTTTAAAAGAAGAGGAGAGTGTGTGTGAATTTCTGGTTTTAGATCTGACTTATCAACTACCAGTGAAACTTTACAGAATGGAATTCCAAAGCATAAATGCTCCATTTTGAGTGAAAGTCAATAAAACAAGCCACACATATTTATTGCCCCTTGTAAAAATAAGATTGTGTCTTTATTTTTCAATACAAATTCTTTTTAATGGAGGCTCTGCAGCCTGTGTAACCCTGTCCCCAAGCTTCCCTACAATCTCCCATAGCTGTTCTGAAATTTACATTTAGGAATGTGGATTGTTTGCTGTGATAAACTGTTCAGTTGTACTCCATTGACTTTAGACCATTTAACCTCAAGACAGCTGCCTCTCCACCACTTCACCCCAAATATTCGATATTTTAATTTCATGCTAAGATGTAAAGAACAATTTACATTTTTCAAGTGTTGAAGAGAGAAAATACCCTCAAATGGCGATAGTAATGTTGCTTAAAGGAACTAAATATGATAGAAGTTAGATAGAGGATGAGAACCCTATTTTGTAATCCCCAAAACTATGATCTTTCCATTAAGTTGTTATTTTATATGGAACTTACTGTCAATTTAGACCTCAAGTCCTACGTATTGTTACTAGGTGACAGCTTCCCAATCTGATCCCTTTGCACTTAATATTTTCCACCTGAAGTGAAGGACCCTGAGTTGGCGGTTACCTGTCATCTGGGTAACATTGGTGCCTGAATTAAGCTTATTTAGGTTTACTTTGATCAGAGTTCTTTCAGAGACTCCCTGTGCCACACCCAGCTTTGTGCCACCTGCAAATCTTGTAAACCAGTATAATAAGGTGATCCTGGTTAGGACTGGACCTTAGTCACAGCTTTGGGGACCTCAAAGAGCAAATACTGAGTAACTAGGTAGTTAAATGTTGGGGGGGGTGTATTTTGCTACGTAAGAGATGGAAATGTGGATTTATATTTGAGGCAAACTATCCCTTTGTTTTGAGAAAACTTTCTTTTAGTTATGTGAATATAAAGCAAGTGGTACCTATTGTTATTGAGGAAGGCTTTTGCTGTGGTCAGGTAACTAGATTTTACTGGGAAATCTCCCTATTTCAATTTGATTGCATAAATTGCATACATTTTAGTAATAGAATTTGTGTACATCTTTTAGCCGTGTTATGTCTTTTCGGACTTCAGTTTTCTAGGGGAGGAGCTGCTACTTTTCTCAGTAAATTACATTGTAAGTTATGTTTGGGAGGATGCATGTGTGTTCTTGTCCTAGGAGCTGTTTGCAGGACATCCAAAGGGAAGAACCTGAGAACTGCAATAAGGCCTGACAGCATGAGTTCTATTTCAGCCTGGACCATTGCCATTATTTAACTCTGAATCATCCTGATGACCTTGGGAAATGGATAATTAGACTATTGCCTTCTGATGATTTTGGGGGCCCATGTTTCTAGGGAGTGGTCCCACTGTATTTAATCATGGATAGAGTTTAATTTTAGAACACAAAATAAAAAATTAGGGAAGGAGATCTTGAACTTGGGTGATGGAAAATATTCCTTTCCTTCTCAGCCCTCAACTGGATAAGTAGTTGTCTGTATCCCTCTGTGCATCACTTATTCCCTGAAACAGTGGTGTCTGTTTTGCTCATCACTTTACCCCCACGCCTAGCATGATGTCTAACACTCAGCAAGCAATGAATATAGATTTTTTAAATGAATGATAGAATGAATAAATACTAAAAATGTTCACCAAAGGATGGATAAAGATACAGCATTCTTAGAATAATTGTACCTTAAATTACAAGACGTCTTCCTTACTGGAACATACGGTTTTTGAGGGAAAAACAAAAAGATACGGTTCAGCTTGTCATCCAGCTTTTAATGAACCACCATTTGGGTCCTATTTATAGTGTGTTCTCTCTAACTGGGTGGAAATGGGTTGGTTTTACTTTCCAATGCATGCATGGGGACAAGCTGTGAAAAGTACGTATCAAGATTCATTAAAACAAAAATGAAAGCAAGTTCAGTCTCCAAACCATCTTCTTTCCTGCATCGTAACAAAGAGTTTGCGTTTAATGTTGGATCCTGAAACAAAAGTTTGCCCGGTAGGCAATTGTCCCTCTACCTAAGCCTGTTTCCTTCCAGAAGCAGGCAGTTTGTCAGGCTCCCAGAGGGAGGCTGGATCCCTGCAGAAATGGCTTTGAGGGTAGTTCTTTCAGCAAGTACACCGTGTCTGTTTCTGGTTTGGCTTTTTCAGTTTCCTGGAGTTGTTCTTTTGAACAGAGTGGGCAAAGCCTTGCTAAATACTGCAGCTCATTGAAACCCCAGTGTTAAATCCCCATTTCGGATTGTTTTTAATGTATTGAACTCCCCTGGCTCTCATGAACTTTCCCTTGGTTCACTGTAGAGGGTGGGTCTTTGAGTCCTGGGAGACTTCTCACATTCTGTTGTTAAACAGCTGTTTCCAGAGGCCTGCTATCCTCACACCCACACAAGTCTGAAAATAGCAGCCATGTCCCTCCCTGTACGGTCTGTGCTTTCAAAGGCACAGTTTGCTCAGTTCTGCCTTGCAGTTGCCTTCATTTCCCTTTCTGGTAAACAAAGAATCAGGCTATTTTGTTTAGTTGGTTAAAAGTTGTTTTCAAAACACTTCAACCATGGTAAGCAACAGAATACATAAATGCAATAGATGTGAATCAGGAAAACAGCCAACTTTTCTCGATGCTTGCTTTTTTTGGAAAATGTTGGCTGTTCTGGCATAAAGGAGATTGTTTTGTTGACTTAATAGTCCGTATCAGAGTTACCCAGGGCTTACTTATGATAACTTCTAGAAGAATAACTCCCTGCTACAGAGGCGAGCTCCTCTTCTGACATTTGCTTTTCAAAACTTTTTCTTTCACTGATCAAGTTTTTAGTTGTTTTTAAATTGAGCTGAAATATGCATAATATAAAATTAACCATTGTAAAGTGAACAGTGCAGTGGCATTTAGTACATTCATAATACTGTGCAACCACCACCTGTGTCTAGTTCCAAAATATTTTTATCACCCCCAAAGAAATCCCTGTACCCGTTAAGCAGTCACTCCCTATTCTTCCTTTGCCCCCAGCACCTAACAGCAACCATTCTTCTTTTTGTCTCTGTGAATTTCCCTGTTGATATAAATGGATTCATATAATATGGGATGTTTTGTGACTGGCTTCTTTCACTTATGTTTTCAAGGTTCATCCATGTTGTAGTGTGTGTCAGTATTTCATTCCTTTTACCGCCAGATAATATTCGTCATATGTATACACCACATTTTGTTTATCCATTCATCTGTTAATGGATATTTGGATTGTTTCCACCATTTGAATATTGTGAATAGTGCTGCTGTTTACATTGGTGTACACTTATCTGTTTGAGTGCCTGTTTGCCATTCTCTTGAGCATATACCTAGGAGCAGAACTGTGGCATCATATGGTAACTCTACATTTAACTTTTTGAGGAACTGTCAAACTGTTTTCCACAGTGGCTGTACCATTATACATTCCTACCAGTAGTGTACAAGGGTTTCCATTTCTCTACATTCTCATCAGCACTTGTTATTTTTATTCTTTTGATTATAGTCATCCTAGTGTGTCTGAAGTAATCTCTCATCATGGTTTTGATTTGCATTTCCCTAATGACTAATGATGTTGAGCATATTTTGGAAGCTTGTATATCTTTGTATGTCTTTGGAGAAATGCCTATTTAAGTTTTTTGCCCATTTTTTAAATGGGCTATTTGTCTTTTTTGTTGTTGAGTGCTAAGAGTTCTTTATATGAGTTCCTGTATACTAGACCCTTATCAGATACAAGATTTGAAAACATTTTCTTCTATTCTTTAGGTTGTCTTTTCACTTTCTTGATAAATGTCCTTTGATGCACAAACATTTTTAATTTTGATGAAGTCCAATTTCTCCAATCCATTTTTACACAAAGGCATGGAGGTGCAGATGGAGGAGGTCTAGTTGTTCCTGGGTCTAGCTTACCAACTGTCTAATTTGACCCTCACAATACTGTTGGGCTGTTCTTGTCCTGGCTACAGAATTGTACCCACAGGTTTTATTTGAAGATGGTTTACTTAAAACCATTATAATTTTGTATTTTACTTGTCTACAGAGTTTCTTTATGTTAGAAAAGAGTACTATTATAAATCTAGATATTCTTGGCAGGAATATGTTATTTACCACTGGAGCTTAGAATATGCTGTTACTTAGAAAGAGTGGAACATATAATTGGTGCCACTCAATATTATGTCTCCAGCTCAGACCTCTCTTCTGCATTCTGGATTCATGTGTCCATCTTCCCACGGGTGTTTACTAGGCATTTTGAGTTTAGAATATTCCCAATCAAATCCTTGTTTTCTACCCTCCTTTTATTAACACATGCTGGCCTCCTCAGTTTTCTACATCTCAGCAAACAGCAGCTTCATTTTTCCAGTATCTTAGGCCAAACACACTGGATTCATCCCTGATTCTTTTCTTTCACATCCAACATCCAGATCATTAGCAAATTCTGCTTATTCAACCTCCGAAATATAGACATATCTCTTCACCTGCAGGGGTATCAGCCATTTAAGCCACATCTTAGTAGCCTAGATTCTTATCCTCTCGCTCGTCTCCTGTTTCCCCCTTTTTTTCCTCTACAACATATTCTCCACATATAGCCAGAGGACTCCTTTCCAAAGGAGCATCAGGTCATGTCACTCTGGTGCCCCAAACCCTGCAGGGGGCTCCCATCTTACTGGAGTGAAGCCCTAGCATGTACTGCCCACCTTCCTCTCACCATCTGCTCTGATGCCCTTGCACGCCCCTCACCCCAGGCTCACTCTGCTCTAGCCCCCAGGCCTCGCTGTTTCTCAAGGATTCCACTGGCTGTGTACTGCTGTCCCTTCTGCCTGAAACACTGTTTCTCCTGGAAACCAAAGAGTTCACCCCTCACTGCCTTCAGGGCTCTGCTCAAAGTTCTGCATCTGGGACTCCGGCTTGACTCTCAAGCAGACAGTCCTGCTGGCACAGCACTCCCCACCCTCCTTACCCTGCTTTTCCTTTATCGCACTTTGCACATGGCTACTTTTACATAGCAAATAG
Organism: Macaca mulatta; assembly: GCF_049350105.2. Lineage (NCBI taxonomy): Eukaryota > Metazoa > Chordata > Mammalia > Primates > Cercopithecidae > Macaca > Macaca mulatta. The sequence goes on along the minus strand of NC_133426.1, from coordinate 13,118,750 downwards.
ACATTTATTGTTTGTCACTATTTATTAGGTTGATGCAAAAGTAATAGCAGTTTTTGCCATTACTTTCAGTTTCTATTTCACGATGACCTTCAAGGTCTGCGTTGCAGTGCCCATTCTGAATTACCCACTTAAAATTTTATTGATTTTTAAACAGGAGTGCCTCCATTTGTGTGATGCAGTCCACTGTGCTCCTAATCCATTCATTAGGGATTCCCAAGTTACCTTCATACAATGGACCACATCTCTTTGAAGAAACCATTATGGATTTCCATGTGGAGTCCCAGAGGATTAAAATAAAGCCTTGAAGGTTAGAAGAGTGCCCCAGTCTTGTGATCTGTCAGGCCCTCTGAGTCAGCTTGGCAATTGGTTATCCCAGTTCACAAGATTCCAGGAACTGTGATTGTATCAAATGATAGCATCTAACACGAGAGCAGTGACTCTTTGTTTCCTCTTTTTGTAACACAAAGGAAATTCAAACAAGTGTTTTTAGTTGTTATTGCATTTTCCCAACTCTTTTCAGATGGGGAGAAAGAGTTTGGCATTCATTTTCTGGGTCATCAATATGTTCCATGTAGAACGCTCAAAGAAGGCTAGGTGGAAGTGCCAGAGGGATTACTGAATGCACTGTACCCATTTACCAGATTAAGAAACTAAGGCCTATGACCCATGTGGCTTGCCCGGGGTCCAGGGCTAAATACTGGTAGAACAACTTATTTAAGGGAACTGAAGCACAGCAAATTGAGGTTACTTTCCAGTGACTACACAGCCACTCAGGGAAGAGCAGGAACTAGAACCAGGCCTCCTAACTCCCTAGCCAGCAATTTTCCCCACTCAACCGCTGGACTGCTGGTTTGTCTCCAGCCCCTCCTTTTTTTTTTTTTTTTTTTTTTTGAGACAGAGTCTCACTCTGTCGCCCTGGCTGGAGTACAGTGACACCATCTTGACTCACTGCAACCTCTGCACCTCCCAGACTCAAGCGATATTCCTGCCTCAGTCTCCTGAGTAGCTGGGATTACAGGTGTGCACTACCACACCTGGCTAATTTTTGTATTTTTTGGTAAAGATGGGGTTTCACCATGTTGGCCAGGCTGGTCTCGAACTCCTGACTTCAGAAGATCCACCCACCTTGGCCTCCCCAAGTACTGGGGTTACAGGCGTGAGCCACGGCACCCAGCCCCTCCATTCTTTAATGACACTCTCTTTAGAGAATTGGGGTTTATGGTGCTGTTCAGAAGGCAACAATTGTTTAACTGAGCCAATGGCCTGATAAGATCAACCTGTCTTCCTTTTTGATAATCAGACCTCACTTTATTTAATCTTTGTAAATATGCTGATGCAAAGACCGAGTGAGTGAAGACGTCCCTGAGCTAGCTTTCCAAACGTGATTGATTGCTTTTAAAAAAAATGTTAGCTTTGCACAGTGGTTCTAAGCTGTAATCTCAGCACTTTGGGAGGCCAAGACGGGTGGATCACGAGGTCAGGAGATCGAGACCATCCTAGCTAACCCGGTGAAACCCCATCTCTACTAAAAACAAATACAAAAAACTAGCCTGGCGAGGTGGCGGGCGCCTGTAGTCCCAGCTACTGGGGAGGCTGAGGCAGGAGAATGGCGTAAACCCGGGTGGCGGAGCTTGCAGTGAGCTGAGATCCAGCCACTGCACTCCAGCCTGGGCAACAGAGCGCGACTCCGTCTCAAAAAACAAAAAAAAAAAAACAAAAAAAAAAACAAAAAAAAAACAAAACATTAGCTTTGCACAGTGGTTCTAAAAGCATGGTCCCTGGACTAGCAGCGTCAGTATCACCTTGGAGATGCAAATTCTTAGGCCTCATCCCAGACTTACTGAATGAGAAACTGGGTGAGATGCAACAAGTTGTGTTTAACAAGTGCTCCAGAGGACTCCGGTGATCACTCAAGTTTGAGAAGTGCTAGTTTAGCAGCTGCTGTTGTCTTGCCTGATACCCTTGGAGTTCCTTTCACTAAATTGCTATAGGTGCTGCAGCTAAGAGCTCACACCTGAAGCCTGCTCCTGAAGCTGTCCTTGGGCAACTGAAGCTGCTTTCACTGAAGATGCTTGGGGGTCTCCTGACCCACATGAATGCAGGGTGACTGGAAGCCAATGTATGACAGATGCAGGTTACCAAAGCCCTCTTGCCTTAAGATGGGACAGACTCTACTATCCTATTTATGTTCCAGAGCTCCCAGTGTGATTAGGCAGAGAGATGCTGGACTTCTCCTGAAACCACATCCTTGCTTTCTTCCAATCCTGCTTCCCTCGCTCCCATGCAGATTTCTCCTGTAAGCCATCTGCCAATAAATTACTTGCCCAAGAACCACCATCTCATGCTCTGTTTCTGAGGAACCCAACCCAAGACAATTAGCAGTTTACCTCAAAGATACTCCTCTTGTAGATGAACCTGTGGGGCTGGGCATATGGAGAGAACATTCTCAGCAAGTTACTCTACTCCAATTTGGGCAGCCCATTTTCTACATTGCTTTAAGACTTATATCCACAGTTGTCACATCCCACCTATATTTTTGAAAGTTTCCTTGACTAGTTGGTAATTCAATCTCCTACAGATTGATTCTAGGTGAGAGAGATTCTAGGCAAGAGAAACTGGAAGATGATGTTCTTTTAACCAGACAGAATTGCTGGTGTAGTATGTAGTTTGGTTTTGTTAACATTGGAAATAGTGGTGGATTCAATATGGTCATTAGAGAGATCTGTTGCAATTGTTTTGGGTCATTTGGTCTTTGGAGGCTCATATGGCATGTTCAAAGATCTCATTCCAAGAGTTAGCTCTTCTGTGGGAAAGGGCCACAGAATGTCCAAGCTTGAGCTCGAAAGGTGCTTCTTAAGCCCCTCCTCCAGCCCTGAAATCAAGTGGAAAGGCAGCCCTAGAGAGCTCTCTATCATGAAGTGGAAACAAGATTCAGTGAAGGGTCTATTCCTAGGATGCGCTCCCATTTCCCTGGGCTCTGGAATTCTTGGTTCCCACAGAACCTCAAACAGATGCAAGTTTGATTCTAGGCTTATGAAACTTGAGCCAGCCCCCAAATGAAATTTACCTCTGGGTTGGCCAGGAGCCACTTTTTCTAATATGTTTCCTTTTGCACCTTCTACTCTACCCAGCATAGGAGTTGATGATCATCATTAAATGTCATATGTTTTCACACAATGGAAATGAATTGTCACAATCACTATGTTGTAGGATTGGGAAGGGCCTTATGCAGGTTTTTCTGTCCTTTAAGACTTAATAATAAAAAACTATTTTTCAAAAATCTTCTGGGATGGGCGTAGTGGCTCATGCCTGTAACCCCAAAACTTTGGGAGGCCAAGGTGGGTGGATCACACTTGAGGTCAGGAGTTTGAAACCAGCCTGGCCAACATGGAGAAACTTCACCTCTACTAAAAATAGGAAAATTAGCCAGGCATGGTAGCGCATGCCTGTAATCCCAGCTACTTGGGAGGCTGAGGCAGGAAAATCACTGGAACCCAGGAGGCAGAGGTTGCAGTGAGCCGAGATTGCGCCACTGAACTCTAGTCTGGGTGACAGAGTGAGACTCTGTCACCAAAAACAAAAACAAAAAAACTTCCACTAGTGTTGTGTGAGAGAAAAAAAAAATCTGTTCTCATAGGAATCCACTGTAAAAGCCAGTTCTCTCTCTCCCAACATTCTTTGTAACAAACCTGAAAGTCTTATATTGCAAATTAAGCTAATTTCCTTTTCATTTAGCCTTTGCAGAACTGTCTACTGATATTTCCTGTTTTAACACATTATGATGAAAAGATGAACTCTGTTGAGAGAAATGATATTAATGGAAGTTTATTTTAAGGATGAGCTGACTATTCATCTCTGGACACTCTACTTTTGATTCCTGGCAGACCACTAGAGAGCTAAACATTTAGATCACATTGTCGGAGGCCTGCATGAAAAATTGCTTTTGCCGGGAAGTGCATTGATATTTACTCTTGTTAGCTTCAGACAGAGGGATATTTTAATAAACACCCCTAGCACAGCAGCAATCACATTTATTCTAAAAGTGATGAAGATGTGTCCCATATGAAGACCTGCATGGAAATGTTCTTTTAGATCTATGTGCTAGGAAAAACTTTATTTCCTCAGAATTACTGGCAGGCTTTATTTCTTAGACAACATGAATCAAGCACTTGACTATATTTTCCCTTTTTGAGTGGGCCATCAGAAAGCTCAGTGCCAAATTTTGGGTTCATCTTTGGAGTGGAGCCTGCATAAATTTTTTTTTCTATTTTTCCCTTGGTTTTGTCCGTGTGTATTTTTGCAAGGCCCAAATTTTAAGTTTTAAATCTATTTCATCTTAGCAAATCTATGGTGCCATTTAGAATATGTATCAAGGCAGGGAGTAAATATAGCATAAACATTCTAATCACCCCTAATCTTAAAAAATTTTTTATAAAACCACCCCTCACTTACCTTTAATAAAAGAAAAAGAACTAAATAAATCATGTGGTAGCTTACACTTTGAAATGGGGTCAGAATTTATAGGACAATTAAAATGTCAGCTCTGGTTCCAAGATGAGGGAAGACCCAGACACAAGATCACTGAGGAAGCCAAGATAGTATTTGCCAAATGTACAAAAGCAAAATGAGCAGGAAACGTTTCCACCTATTTAAGAAAACATTGCAAATGAGAACTGCAATGAGGTCAGAGGAGGACTGTGGATATACAGAGTAGCTAGGGGAAAAATCCTGTCAGACCTTGTAGCATGGGTGTCCTGGATGACCCCACAAAAGCCTGTAAGACATCAAGAGTGCCCTGACTATAACAACAGTGTGTAATTAATCCCAAACAATTTGTGTATCTCTCAACAGATATTTGTGAGAGGTAGTCTGATAACCTTAGTGTGGGACATATTTTCCTCTTCATATACCACTACTTTCAAATGATTATTTGAGGAACCAGAGCCCGTGAAAAAGGAACTCTGGAGGAAGAATTATGAGAGGAAGAGAGTTGGGGAATTTATACTTTGCAGTGAGCATGAATGTTTTTCTTTTTTGCTTGTTTTTCAGCACAGTACTCTGAAAATATTTTTGAAGAAAAAGAAAACCACAAACAAGAATGCTAATTAATTAAAATGCTAAGCAGGTAACAGTTCCCACATGGAATCTAACCATAACCAGTGATATGGAAACTCAACTTTTGGAAAAACTCAGGCCCCAAAATACATTTTGATAGTTTTAGGACATAAAGGAACTTTAGGTCTTTGTGATAGAATTGGGAAGATGTGAGCTATAAATGGTTGCAAAGTTTCATCAATGATGGTCTTTGTTCATCAGATTCAAATTAGCATTTTTTCTGCTAGTCCCTGAAAGTGCTGCTGAAGCTAAATTTAAAGACTATCTATATTAGTCCATTTTCACACAGTTATAAAGATACTACCTGAGGCCGGGCACGGTGGCTCACTGTAATCCCAGCACTTTGGGAAGCTGAGGTGGGCAGATCACTTGAGGTCAGGAGTTTAAGACCAGCCTGGTCAACATGGTGAAAGCCCGTCTCTACTAAAAAATTAGCCAGGCGTGGTGGTGTGCGCCTGTAATCCCAGCTACTCAGGAAGCTGAAGCAGGAGAATTGCTTGAACTCGGGAGGTGGAGGTTTCAGTGAGCCAAGATTGCACCATCGCACTCCAGCCTAGGCAACAGAGCAAGACTCTGTCTCAAAAAAAAAAAAAAAAAAAAAAAAAGTGGAAGGTGAAGGGGAAGCAAGGCATGTCTTACATGTTGGCAGGCAAGACAGAGAGAGAGAGAAGAGAGCAAAGGGGGAACTGCCAAAAACTTTTAAAACCATCAGCTCTCATGAGTGAGAACAGTATGGGGGAAACTGTCCCCATGATCCAATCACCTCCCACCAGGTCTCTCCCCTGACACATGGAAATTACAATTCAAGATGACATTTGGGTGGGAACACAGAGCCAAACCATATCACTATCTCTTCCATAGCTATTTTCCCTCACATTGCTTTAATCAAGCCTCTTTCTCCCTGTGGGTCATCCTTACTTATGACCTCAAGAACCCAGCCAGCCCAGCCTAGCCTCTCCGTGACCTTGTGCAAATGGTAGGAAGCCTGATGGTTTGCTCTGCCTTAAGGTCTTACCTCATCTGCCCAGAGAACTCCAACCTGGCAGCAGGGAAGGCTGAAAACCAACTCAAGTCAGAACAAGAACCCCCAACAAATGCTCAGGAATTCATGGAACTAGACACCTCTGGAAATGGAAGGCAAGTGCTGCTTCAAGCAAGCAGATTTGTTAAACATCTGTATAAGAAGCAGTTAGAACCCCCAGCAGAAGGTAGGAGTTTTGTACTCTGGAAACATTGACTCAGTGGGACTAGACTCTGGAAGGACACTAAATTCAGTCAAGGGTAATGGTACTGTGCTGGCAACAGGAAAATTATCTGGAAGTCTGCACATTGTTGGGTAGTACCCAAGCCCCTCCCTTCAATTGGGATCTCAGATAGTCAGCCAGGTTTACATTCCTCAGACAGGATATGGAAAGTACCCTCTCTGGAAAGCCTCTCTCATAGCCTGGCTTCTGCTTGGGGGCCTAAGCATACCACACAATACAAACAACAAAAATTGGCCTATGTGCATCAGTTACTGATAGCTACAATAATGCCACATAACAAATCACCCCAAAATTCAGTGACATAAAAATCAACTATTGTTGCTCATGAGTCTTTAAGATGGCTGGGTGGTTATTTTTGCTGTGTTTATGTACACATTTGTGATCAGATGTATGTCAAGTCAGTGGTTCTGTGATCTTGGCTGGGGTTTCTCATATGTCTGTCAGCTGCTCATTGACTAGCCTGAGCATGTTAACATGGTGGATGCAAGGTACAATGTTCCAAGAGAAAGAATGGAAGCTCCAAGATCCCTTCAGGCCAAGGCTTGGAACTGGTACACAGTCACCTCTGCCATATTCTATTGGCCAAAGCAAGTCACAAGGGCAGCCTAGATTCAAGGGATGAGAATAGACACTGCCTACTTAGAAAGAGGCATAGCAAAGTTGCAGGTGAAAGAGCAAAGGGGTGAAGAATTGGGGACATTGTTAAAATAAATCTACCATACTAGGTTTGTATATTTTTCTATAACTTTGGATGTGTCATGTCTCATTTTAACCTTAAAAGGAAAGATCCAGTAATATTAAATGGTGGCAGATATTTTACCTAAAATTCTCATTGATGTTTTGGGATTTTTCTACTAGTAGCAAAGGTAGAAATTAATACTTAAACTGAAATAAGCCTGTGAATTTCCCATGTGATGAATTACATGACTAATGTCTCCATCTGTACCTAAAATACATAAGCATGTGGCATATGGAAATATGATAGGCAGATGGGGGCTTCAGACAGGAAATACATCCTGTATGTAAACTGCAGCTGGGGAAAGAAGGCAGTCAGCATTAGAACAGGGAATGGAATCATTCATCAAGTAACCTAAGCAGGGGGACAGCTGCAGCTTTGGGGTCTGATGCAATCAGGAAGGCTAGACCAGAGTCAATACTGTCATAAAACCCTTCAGAGAGTAGCCCAGTCATTAAGAACATGCTCTTCAACACCAGGGAAAGGAAAGGGGCTAAATGCTTTCTCATTTTTCCTGACTTAACAACTGCAGTCTAGAAAGTTTCACCGTTATAGGAAAAAACAAAAGTCACTCCTGAAAAACAAGCCTACAAACAAGGCTATTTTGGGAAATTTAGCAAGTGGGAAGCATCCCTTCTGAATCAGGACATCTGTGCTAAACTTTTCTTTTCACAGCTGAGTTATTGGCCAGATTTTCCAGGGGCTTCCAGTATCTATGTGAAAAAATAGAAGATCCTGGGAAATTAAAAAATTAAGAGGCCTTCTGCCCATTCCACATAACAAGTGAGCTGGGCTGGCCCTTGGAGTCATAGAACTGGGAGGGTTCTGGAGCATCTCCTGATGTCTCTAAGATATCATCTGGTCTTCTGTGAAATGGGAGAGTGTATTAGTTATGTATTGCTGTGTAACAAAATACTTTCACAATCTACTGGCTTTAACACAACAAACATTTATTATCTCAGTTTCTGTGGGTTGATAACTGGGGAGCACCTTAGCTGAGTGGTTCTGATTCAGGGTTTCCTTTTGGTTGAAGTTGAGATGTCAGCTAGGGCTACAGTCATCTGAAGGCTTGACCGGGGCTGGAGGTTCTGTTTCTAACATGGTTCACTCATGTGGCAGGAGGCCTCAACTCCTTACCACATGGACTCTATAGGGCTGACTGAGTGTCTTCATGACTGCCACTTCACTTCTCCTGGAGCTTAGTGATACGAGCATGAGCACGAGCACACAGTATCTTTTAGAACCTAATCTCTGAAGCAATGTATTATGATTTCTCCTGTATTCTGTTGATCACAGGAACCAACACTGGTACAATGTTGGAGGGGACTACACTAGGGTATTAATACCAGGCAGTTGGTTCCATTGCAGCATCTTAGGGGCTACTATGATAGAGAATTAGGCTAGATGAACTTTCTAGTTCCATTTAGGTAAGTAGTTATGTGGTTTTGTGCAAAGGGGACACAGATGCATATACCACTGGTACCAGAAGGTATAAATATAAAATAGGCTTTACCAGGGTGGTTGCGGAGAGGACTCCAGAAAAGTAAAAAGTAGATTTCCATCCACCTGAGCTCTCCTGATCTCACAGAGGTGGTACATAGCTGAGATGCATATGCTGGGGAAGGGGCCTCATAGAGTGGAAGCTGATTGCACTGTATATTTGTATGGAAGAAAGGGAAGGGAATATTTATCCTGTTTAATCCTGTTCAGAGAAGTGGCCTTGTTTAAAAGGGAGAAATTTTTGGAGCCAGTAACAGATATCACTCAGAATCCTATTTCTAAAGGCAAAGAAATATGTAATATGTTCTTTATGGACAATTCCATGATCTAAATGCTTTGAAAACCTGAAGTGTTTTTTCATCGGTGATTTGTTAACAAAATTTGACTTCAATTATCCTGAGGCTATTTATAGTCTTTTTCCCATGTAGGGTGAATATTCATACATTACATTGCCAAAATGCTAATGTGTTTGATTATAGGGTGCTACCCCAGGACCTGCTGAGGGAATTAATAATAGACATTATATACACTGTATTGTCTTTTTCTAAAATATAAAAATATTCATCTCTATATGGGTAGGCACTGCCTTTATACAGTTAATTCTAATGAGGCAAATTCTGAAAAACACCATAGTTATCTGACCTCATAGCAGAAAATAAACTCTATTACCTCACGGCAGGACTTTCTACCTCACTGAAATCTAACTCCTGGACCACCAGAAATGTAAGTGGGAATCTTAATAAAATACAGGCCAATGATCCTTTACCCCAAATCATTGGGGCCAGATATGTTTTGAAATTCGTATGGTTGGAGATAATTACATATATAGTGAGTCACATGTGATAGAATGGTTTGAAGCCTGATCTGCCTTTTATTAGTTGTGTAGCCTTAGATAAATTATTAACCATTCTGAGATAGAGTTTCTTATCTGTAAAGTGGGAATGATGATGATATTTACCTCAGGGGGTTATGGTAGGAATTCAATGATATGGCAGTCAGTGTCAGATAAATGATAGCTATTCTCTTGTCCTCTGCATCATTTTTATTTCAAGTTCAAAGCTGGATCTTGACTCTGAGAAGATTTCTGTGTATTTTGTCCCTTTTTATTTATCTCAATTGATAAAATCATTCTTTCTTGTTTCAAGTATACCATGTGACCACACAAACGGAGATAAGATGTAACTGAATATACAGAAATGATGATTAGTTAAATCCAAACCAACAAATTTCCAGTTGGTTCAGATAGTTGCCTTTACCTTATCAACAGACTTAAACTTTTCTGGATGCTGCTATATTTCCTGACCCACAAAACAGCTCATATCAAAGAAAGAATGATGAAAAGAAGAACGAGTATGTTTTAAACCAGGTAAGTCTATCATTTGGCATTGAATTTAGAATGTGAGGCAATTGGAGTCCAAACCCTGATTTCTTAAATAATGAGTAGTGGTTTTTGGTTGTTGGCCCCAAGTTAGAAATTAGGATTTCAAAGAGCTGCCTGGTGAGCAAAGTTTAAACTTGTGAGCTGTAATTATTTTTGTATATATCTCATCTGGTTAAACTAATTTCCTCTTTTCTTGGTGGTGATCTATGTCGTAAGCAACATATTTAACTCCAACCTACCCCTGAACAAATCTTTCCTTCCTCCCTCTCTCCCTCCCTTCCTTCTTTTCTTCCTTCTCTCCCTCCCCTTCCTTCCTTCTTTTTTCTGCATTTTCTGGTAGTACACAAAAAGGGTACCATCTAAGAAGCTGTTGAAACAGCTTTACAATTTTTCATACCATAAGTGCTCTCTTTGCTCCAGAATTTGCATTATTTCCATTCTATATTAACAAAAAATCGAATCACCTCCTAATTTCTTCATTTCACTTTTCCCTATTCCATTTTTATCCTTGCAAAGGATTAAATCCAGAGTTGAATGAGTTCTACTAAGGAAAACAGCCTCATTGCATTAGAAAGTAAAGTATGTACCAGTTCTCTGCTCAATCACCAGTTAGATAAATGCAACACACTGCTGTTTAGAATTTATAATCAAAAAGCAATTGAGTTTGTTGCTCCTGTGAACTTTCTAATTCATATCATCTTATGATCAGAGACGGTATACCCACAGAACGCAGAATGCTAAGTTTGTGTAACTAATGTGGTGTAGGTTAAGCATGCTGGGTCTGGACCCAGAGGATAGGAGTTTGTCTCCTAGTTACATGCTATTCACTAAACCTCACCAATGCCATGCTAAGCATAGAAAATGCTATGTTTATTCTTGTTACAATTACCTTCCAAGATAGTATAGGTGAAGTATGTTGGCTCTAGGGTCAGAGTGCCTGGATTTGAATTCTGTCTCTGAGTTTCCATCAGTAACCCTACTAGCTGTGTGAGCTTGGGGAGGTATCTTAACCACTCCGTGCCTCAGTTTATTTATAAAATGGGCTAATACAATATTTTATTGAATCTAAGATACAATATATAGATATTGTAGGATACAACATTATTTTATATACCACCAACAAAATAAAATGATGCTCTAGAGGGCATTTCTCATGGTCTCCATGTTGAAACATGGAGGCAGGCCTTTGAAGGATGATGTCTTAGTTTCAGCTAGGATATATTTTAATCTGAACAAATGGAATGCACTCTGGGGAGGAGGAGTATTTGATTTCCACGAGACATCTGCTTTATGGAAGCCATTGCCCAGAACTGATCTTTTTACTCCCACATGGCGGCCTTCCTGAGAGCTGAATGTATAGTCCTTCTATCTATCTACATGGCTGAATGGTCAAAGAAGAAGCTGCTGCGGAACAGAGGATAGGATGACGGTCTTCTTTGAAGAGATTAACCACATTTCTGCAGAGCGTTCTACTGCTGCAGCCCAGGGCAAATGTGCAGAAGGAAATGGAGGGAAAAAGGGAGTGCACAAGGATTTGCAGCAAGGTACAGGGCTCAACCAAAAGGTGCTAGTAAAATCTAGGTCTTATGACCCTTCCATTTAAAACCCTCTCAAGGCTCCCATTTTTGTTCAGGGCAAAAGCCAAAGTTCCACCAAGCCCTTACACTGCTCCCCTTCTCTCTCCAATCTCATTACCTTCCATGCTGCCTTTTGCTGTCCCCACCCCAGCCCACAGTGGCCCTCTTGCAGATCCCTGGACACTCCAAAAACACTCCTATCTCAGGGTCTGTGCCCCTCTTGTTCCTCTGCCTGAAGCCTGCTCCCTTACTCCCTTAGGCAGCTCCGGGCCCACTGCCTCTGTGAGGCCTCCTAGAACCATCCTGACAGTTGCAGTCCTCTCCACCCTGGGCCCTTCCCTACCGCCCCTCTCCTCAGCACTGCCCAGCATCTTACCTGCTGCAAATATTGCACTCCTTACTTTGTTCATGGTTCATGTTTCCTGACTAGAATAGAAATTCTGGATAGGAAGGGAAATCTGTCTGTTCTGTTTGTATCCTAAACCTTAGAATATTTCCTGAGACATAGCAGGCACTCAAAAATTTGATTGGCTTGAATGAGTGAATAGTAACATTAATATGGGCCATTGAGGCAGTTACAGAGAATGTTTCTGTCTGTGCCATCCAATATGGTAGCCAGTAGCCCCACTGAGCACTGGAAATGTGTCCAAATCGAGACATGCTTTAAGTATCAAATATACATGGGATTTTGAAGACTTCGTGCAAAAAAGATGCCAAGTTTCTCACTAATCCTTTTAATATTGATTTCTTGTTGAAATATTTTTGATATATGAGGTTAAAGAAAATATATTACTAAAATCATATTTCACCTCTTTCATTTTACTTTTTAAATGAACTACTAGTTTTGTTTTTTGAGAGACAGGGTTAGAAAATTTAAAATATGGCTCTTGTTATGTTTCTGTTAGACAGCACTGGGCTATATGTTTGTCATCAGGTAGCCATGTACTCCTTTTCAATGAGTTAGAAAAACAGAAGCATTGATTGAAGGTGTGGTTTTTATTTTTTCTTCATTAAATATTTGTACCAGGTACAGTTCTAGGTATTGAGCAAATAGTAATGCCTAAAACAGAAAAAAAATTCTTGCCAGATTAACTGATACTTGGCCCTCTCTCCAGCAGGTTAGTAAAACATTGCCTACACCTCGGAGATGAATCGATTGCTGGTAAAACTAGAGTTTGTAAATATAAAGTTTATTTAGATGTATGTGTAGTTAGTTGCACATGCTTACTGCATGTGGCTGCACTTTTATGCATGCTACAAGTATGTACCAATTATCAAAAATATTTTGTCATTAGTAACCTAATCTAAAACCCTAAGTAGATTTTTTTTTTTTTTTTTTTTTTTGAGACGGCTTTACTCTGTTGCCCAGACCAGACTGCAGTGGTGCGATCTGGGCTCACTGTAGCCTCAACCTCCTATGCCTCAAGTGATCATCCCACCTCGGCCTCCTGAGTAGCTGGAACTACAGGCACGTGCTACCACACCTGGCTAATTTCTGTGTGTGTGTGTGTTTTTTTTTTTTTTTTTGAAGAGACAGGGCTAATTTTTGTATTTTGTTGTTGTTGCCCAGGCTGGTCTCAAACTCCTGAGGTCAAGAGATCCAACCACCTCGGCCTCCCAAAGTGTTGGGATTACAGGTGTGAGCCACTGCCCCTGGCTAGTAGATATTTAATGTGCAATTGGATATAAGGAAATCTGGATGGATCCTAATCTGCTTAGCATTCCTCATGCTTGGGTGGACTTGTAGTCCTTTTCAATGGGTTAGAAAAACAGAAGCACTGATTGAAGCAGGTGGTTTTTATTTTTTCTTCATTAAATATTTGTACCAGATACAGCTCTGGGCGTTGGGGATATAGTAGTTTAGAAAGACAAAAATTCTTGCCTGCCTAGAACTTTCATTCAATTAGGGCAGACAGATAGTAAACCAATACACGAATAAAGAAAGTGTCTTGAGTGGGTTATAAGCAGCATGGAGAAAACCTTCCAGGAAAAAGTGCAGCGAGTGCTGTGGCAATGGGGAGAAGTTGCTGGGGAGGCTTGTTGGTGAAGGCCTACAGGATGAAATAGACTAGAGCTAAAAGTAAGTCCTGACCATCTAGGGAGAGGAGGCCCGCCAGATGGAGGGAATGGCCTATGCAAAGGCCCTGCGCAGATAGTGGCCAAAGACGGGGCAATGGCTCTGAGTGAAATGAGGAACCATTGGAGGCTTTTGAGCAGAGGTGTGATATGATCTTTCTTCCTTCTTAAGAGAATCCCTCTGCCCGCTCCACAGAGAAGAGGCTGCAGGGGGCCAGGGCAAGAGCAGGGCGACGGCTGAGAGGATTGTTGCACTGACTGAGTTGGAGAAGACTAGGGCTGGGACCAGGGGGTCCCAGTGAGAGTAATGGGAAGCAGTTGGATTTTAAATATATTTGCTTCTCCTTTGATTTCCTTAGAAGCCAAAAGGAGGAAGCAAAAGTCTGGGAGAAAGGTGTCATGAATGATATTATCTTGGGGTAAACTTTGGATGTCTTTGTCCCAGGAAAATGCAGCCATGTCCTACTGCAAGCTAATGGTGAGATTTAGAATCAAAGCTTGCTTGTCCTATTCATAGCTCTGCATTTGTCTCTTCAATCATGCACCTGTTTTCAATGATGACGATTTAAATTAAGCTCAGGATAAAGAATATTTAGATTTCATGCATGACAAATCATGGCATTTGATAAAGGCCACAGGAAAGATTTTCATGTCTACTTGCCTGGAATAAATGTGCACTGTGTCTAGCAAAATGCTAGGCCTCCATTAACTTCTTAATATCAATTGGTGACAAGATGCTAATTGATGACTTAATATATTTTGAAACAGAAGTATATATGTTATTTATAGAATGAGGTTTTCAAAATACCCATGAATGGCCTTAAACTTGATTCTTCTATCTTGTTCCTATACTCTCCACTATGTAGACTGGTGCATACCAAAATTTTTAAATTTTATGTATTTGTACTTTTCCAATAATTCATTTTCTAAGAAGCTTGAGGTTTTCTAAGATATGTTTTTTTGGAAAGAAGGAAAGAAAGAAAAGGAAGGAAGAAAGAAAAAAAGTAGGAAAGAAAGAAGAAAGACACATGTAGAGTAGGCCCTGTTTATATTTGTGAATTTGGACTGCAAGAGTCTCCCCGCTTCCAAGATAGGGATTTCTACACTGGGATGCGGTTCTCAGCACACACTGTGGAACAGCCTAAGGGGAAAAAAACTTTACGTTCTGCTTCTTTCAAACTCCTTGTTTTTCCCACCTCCTGACATTTTTATTCAAGTGACAGGCAGATCAAAATAAGCATAAAGGGCTTATTATAAAGCAGAAAGGCATCCAATCACCATGTCTTTTGGAGGTGTGGGAGGTGGGTGCAGATGGGACTGCTGGCTTTTTCTAGCTATTAAGCAGGTGAGATTGTCATTATGAGCTCATTGTGCCTCGAATCTCGTTTAGTCCCAGCCAGGACCCCCTGTCCCCAGTGATGTCCTATCCTGATTTGGTGATGGCCAAGGAGCTATTCATCTAAGCAGCTTCAGGCTTCCAACCTATTGTCCTGATTTTCCCCAACGTAGGGCACAACCTGGCCGAATCTGCAAGATGACCTTTGCCTATCTGAGTGAGTGGAATTGGGAGTAAATGTTATTTCAATGCTTGCTCTAAAAATGATTTAAAGACTTTTAAAAAGAGAAAGAAAATTCTTCTGGATCATTAGTGGGTAGAGTCCCCATAAGAACGTCTAAGAAATAATGGTTCTGTACCTAGAATTATTTTCTAAAACATCATACCTATTTCAGGCTTTCTTATATGAAGAAAATACGTAGATTAGGGTTTCTAAACTGTGGCATTCGACATTCTGGGCAGGATGGTTCTTTGTCGTGGGGATGTCCTGTGTGTTGTAGGATGTTTAGCAGCAGCCCTGGCCTCAGCTGATAGCACTTCTCAGTTGTGACAACCAAAAATGTCTCCAGACATTCCCAACTGTCCCCTGCCGGGCAAAATCAGCCCCGGCTGAGCACCACTGCTCTAGTTACGGATGTAATTACAGATGTATAGATATATTCCCAGAAAATGAACTGAAAACTCTTTTAATAATTTCCCCCGGAAAATGAGATGAAGGAATCATTTGGCAAGCAGAAGACTCACGTTTTATAATTTCTAAATCACTGTTTTGAATATATTTCAAAAGCCTGTAGTACCTCTGTAATTTAAAAAAAAATTCAAGAAACTCTAAATCAGCTCTAATTCTTTCCTCTAAACTAAGATTTCCAAGTGAAAGCAACCTGTTTAAATGCCTGAGAAAGAAGATAAGAACCTCATCTGAGACTTGGAATTTGGAATTGGTCGTTCTTTAAAAGTAATTAAATTTGCCTGCAGAATCATCTCTTTTGCCTT
Organism: Macaca mulatta; assembly: GCF_049350105.2. Taxonomy (NCBI): domain Eukaryota; kingdom Metazoa; phylum Chordata; class Mammalia; order Primates; family Cercopithecidae; genus Macaca; species Macaca mulatta. Next base: position 13,102,771 of record NC_133426.1, on the reverse strand, counting down.
GGTAATTCTCCAGGCTGCTGAAATACCACATTTGCAAAAGTACACCCACGATATAACCTATCCAGTTTTTTCCTTCCTTTAAGCTCACCCACGCAGGCATATTGTGGGTGAACAGACAGCAAAAGCCAAAGGCACTAATGGGGATACAACAGGACAGCCGTTGAGTCCTGCCACCAGGTAGAGGGTCATATCCCTTTTAGTATACAACTGAAAATTGCCTAGCGAGACCCACTATTGAATGATGACAAAAGTAGCAAACTTGATGGTAATACTGATTGGCACTTTCCCTCCCCTCCAGGATATACTACACTGGTTTCGTTCCTTCCACTAATGAAAACCATAAGCTTTCTAATATTTTTAGTAAAATTCTCCATGTCCTCTCCATTACACTGCTAGCATACTACTCACAAATCACAGAACACGCTTTGAAAATTACCGTGCTATGACTCGTTACAGCTCTGGCTCTAATCAGTTTTTTTTTTTTTTTTAAACATACATATAAGTTGTCCAACTATTTTTTAAAAGTAAATTCTTTACAAATTAAAAAATTATATATACATAAATATACATTATAAATACATATATACACACATTATGTATGTGTGTATATATATACTTTCTCATAAAAGGATATGTGTATGTGTGTGTATATATATAGTTTCTCTGCTTTTCCCTTTACTATTGAAAAGACGAAGAAGTAACATTAGGCAACCGGGATGGGGACATGTTATGAAATGCTCAGGGAAATTCTTAATGAGTAAGTGGGCAGACTTTTGGTGATGATAGCATTGAAAGTTGATAGTTTGAGGGCTCCTTGGCTCCAAACATTTTACATTAAGTAAAATACAAAAATAATATTAAAAGATGTAACACTACACTAAGGATAAAGTAAGCATCTCTGGGGTACAGAAATCAAGCAGAAGTACACACTGGTGATCCAGGTTGAGCCTGGGGCCAGAAGCAGAGGGAGACAGGAGTCTGGGGGTATAAGGGAGCAGAAGTGCCCATGGAGGCTGAGGACCAGAGCTTGATTCACTGGTGGGTGTCCCAGTCAAGCAAGGCAGATCCAAACCTGCAGTATATCAATCCCAGCCCAGGTGAATGAATGCACGGAGTTGGCGTTTGTCTCTAACATGTTTACCAACTTCCTGGAGTTGCAAGATTATCACCTAAGTACTTTTCTTCCTGTCAGTTTCATAGCCCTATTCATATCACCCTAGTTCTGAGCTACTTCAATAGGCTTGAAGTGGTTTCCCTGCTTTTCAAACTTTCTCATAAAACTAACTCAATTAATTCCTTCAAAATATCTTGTTACACCAATACATGGCTCCAAAGCCTTGTTACTAGTTCTCTATCAGTAACAGAAAAGTTCAAACTCTTTCTCATTTTCTTGCCATTCAAAACCCTCTGCATATTGGCTCCATACCTTTTTTTTTTTTTTTTTTTTTTTTTGAGATGGAGTCTCGCTGTGTTCCCCAGGCTGCAGTGCAGTGGCGTGATCTTGGCTCATTGCAACCTCCACTTCCTGGATACAAGCAATTCCCCTGCCTCAGCCTCTCGAGTAGCTGGGATTACAGACGCCTGACACCACTCCCAGTTAACTTTTGCAGAGACAGGGTTTCGCCATTTTGTCCAGGCTGTTCTCAAACTCCTGGCTTCAAGTGATCTGCCTGCCTCAGCCTCCCAAACTGCTGGGATTACAGGTGTGAGCCACTGCACCCAGCTTGGCTTCATACTTGAGCATATAAAAATGAAGGCTCACATGGAACACTGCTCCTGCCTCTCAGAAAAGCAGACACATCCACTTCCTCAGTGAAGAGAGGCTGAAGTGGACCTCTGCGGGTGTCCTTCCCAGCTTCCTTCCCTTCCCCTCGGTTGTCTTCTAGGGACTGCCACTGTGCCACTCCCCAGTTTAAGAGAGTTAGGTAAGGTCAACACCACTGTAGCTCCCAGGGACAATCAGGGTTTTCTACACAAGAGTGAATGACTTGGGGACAGGCAAGACCAAAGTCAATTTTATTAAATCCAATCCCTGGACTTGGGTTTCAACTCCTGGGAGACAGAAGTTCTCTTTTGACTAGGGTTGCTATCCTGTGAAGACATAATTTGGCAAAGCTTGGGGCCACCAAGAGCGTGCCTGAGGATGCAGGGAACACGAAAGAGAGCAGAGCCAACAGAGAGAGAAGGCTTGCTAACAACACTGTTGAAAGTGATGTCATATAATAGTATGTTCAAAGAGTAGAGAGCAATTAAAATAGGAAACACATGAACTCACTAAGGCTGCTACTCACCAGGACTCAACTGTTGTCAATCTCTCTGGTTTTTTTTTTTTTTTTTTGAGTTGGAGTTTCGCTCTGTCACCCAGGCTGGAGTGCAGTGGTGTGATCTCAGATCATTGCAACCTCCGCCTCCCAGGTTCAAGTAATTGTCCTGCCTCAGCCTCCTGAGTAGCTGGGACTACAGGCGTGTGCCACCATGCCCAGCTAATTTTTGTATTTTTAAATAGAGACGGGGTTTGCTATGTCGGCCAGGCTGGTTCCGAACTCCTGGCCTCAAGTGATCCCCCCACCTTGGCCTCTCAAAGTGCTGGGATTACAGGCGTGAGCCACCATGTCTGGATGTCAATCTTTACCTATGTGAACTCTTACTTTCCACTTGCAGTATGACTTTGATTCCTCATTGCCCTATCTAACTTCTCCTGCGTTGCAAACCGTTTTTATATCTAAAACAGCTGTTCAAGCCAGCCTGCGCTTCTGAACAAAGTCGAGTCACCATTAATTACAGCTTCCCTGAGAAGAAGATATAACTTGTCTTCTGTTTCTCATATTCTGAGTTTCAATCTAGTGCCTACAGGCACTGATTCAAATTGCAAAGTAACGTCTCAGCCTTTCTTTTTTGCTCTCATTCACTTGGACAAAAATTTAGGAAAAGCATCCCACTCAACAGAAGGACAGAATTGGTCTTCATTGGACCCACCACATACCCATTCATACTCCTCTCCTTAGTCACTCAGAGCTCATCAGAAAGTCCACTTTTACAGAATGCCAAAGATAATACTTAAACTCAGCAGCTTTCCAGCAATATTCATAATGGCAAAGACATAGAATCAACCCAGGTGCTCATCAATGGTGGATTGGATAAAGAAAATGTGGTACATACACACCATGGAATACTATACAGCCATTAAAAAGAATGAGATCATATCCTTTGCAGCAACATGGATGTAGCAGGAGGCCATTATCCTAAGTGAATTAATACAAGAACAGAAAACCAAATACTGCATGTTCTCATTTAGAAGTGGGAGCTAAACATTGGGTACTCATGGACATAAAGATGGAAACAACAGGCACTGGGGACTGCAAGAGGCGGAGAGAGGGAAGAGGATAAGGGCTGAAAAACTATTGGGTACTAGGCTCACTACCTTGGTGACAGGATCATTTGTACCCTAAACCTCAGCATCATTCAATATACTCATGTGTATTATTCCATTCTCTCATTACTATAAAGAACTGCCTGAGTGTGGGTAATTTATACAAAAAGAGGTTTAATTGACTCACAGTTCCACAGGCTGTACAAGAAGCGTGGCTCGGGAGACCTCAGGAAGCTTACAACCAGGGCAGAAGCAGAAGCAGACACATTCTACATGTCTGAAGCAGGAGTAAGAGAGCAAAGGGGTAAGTGCTACACACTTTTAAACAACCAGATCTCATGAGGACTCACTCACTATCACGAGAACAGCAAGGGGGAAATACGCCCCCATGATCCAATCACCTCCCACCAGGCCCCTCCTCCAACGCTGAAGATTCCAATTTGACATGATATTTGGGTGGGGACACAGAGCCAAACTATATCACCATGTAACAAACCTGCCCATGTAATCCCTGAATCTAAAATAAAAGTTGAAATTATATTTGTATTAAAAAGAACCAACTCAGGTGTTCTCAAAGTGTGGTCCCTGGCCCAGCAGCATCAGTATCACCTGCTGTGAAATAATACAAAATACACATATTGGTCTCTGCCCCCAGTCCTTGGCACGGAGCTTCTAAAACCCTTGTAATTGTCTGAACAATTGGAGTGCTGGGAGGATCTTTTGTTCCAATATTTGATCTTTGACCCAGGTTCCTGACACAGAGCTCCTAAATCCCTTGGAATTTCCTGGGTGATGGGAGCATCCTTTGTTCTAATGAGGAGTCTCTTGGTGGGCTCCTGTAGTGTCTCAGGTTGAGGGCTGGTTGCCAGGGGAACCAATCATGTGATTAGAGGGAACGAACTTTCAGGGCCACCTCCCTGGCCTCTGGGGAGAGGAAACGACTGAACTTTACGTTGATCACCAATGGCCAATGATGTAAACAATTATGCCTATGTAATGAGACCTTCATAAGAACCCAAGAGGACAGGGTTCAGGTGGCCTTCTGGATTCCTGAACACATGGGGGTTCCTGGAGGGTGGTGCACCCGCAGAGGGCATGGAAGGTCCATGCCCCTTCCCCATACCTCGCCTTATGCTTCTCTTCCATATGGCTGTTCATCTGGATCTGTTGTAACATTCTTTATAATAAATTTATAATAAATGGGTAATTTATTTATAATAAATGGGTAAATGTAAGTAAAAGTGTTTCCCTGGGCTCTGTGAGCCACTGTAGCAAATTAATTGAATCCAAGGAAGGGGTTATGGGGACCCTGGTCAGTCAGAAGCACAGGCTATAACCTAAACTTGTGAATGGCATCTTAAGTGGGGGCAGTCTCGTGGGTCTGAGCCCTCAACCTGTGGGATCTGACGCTGTCTCCAGGTAGTGTTGGAATTGAATTGAATTAAAGGACACCCAACTTGTGTCCTTTAATTCAATTAAGGAGAATTATCTGCAGAATTGCTTGGTGTGTGGGAAAAAACCCTTTACACATCTGGGGTTATAGAAGTGTTGAGTAACTGTGTGAGAGTAGAGAGTAGGACAATCACTTTGGTTGTCATTGCATCACTGTATCTGGGAACCTGTTAGAACTGCAGATTCTCAGGCCCTGCCCACACCTGCTGAACCAGGAACCCTGGGTGAGGCACAGCAATCTGTGTTTTTACAACCCCTCCACCTGATGGTGATGCACCAACTAAAGTCTAAAACATTTTATAGGTTGTTGCAAGAACTCAAGTCTGCCATAGGCATTATGTAAATGATGAGATCAACTGTGTTCAATAAAGCTTTATTTATTATCCCAAAACAGGTGGAGGGCTGAATTTGACCCAGGGCCATAGTTGGCTGATCCCTGATGGAGAACAATGGTTCTACAGTGTGGTATAAGCCCAGCTGCATCACCATCACCTGTTTACTTATTCAAAATGCAAGTTTTTTAGACTTATCCCAAACCTACTGAATTAGGAATTCTGCAGGTAGGACAGAAGAATCTGTTTTCTAAAGACTTCTAGGTGATTTAGGTGCCTGCTCAATTTTGAGAACCACTCATCTAGAAGTGTTTCTCGGCCTTAGCTGCACATTAGAACTCTCTGTACCTACCCCAAACAGCTGACGTGAGACTCAGGCTCGGTGTTCTTACAGTTCCCAGTGATTCTGACTGCAACCAGGCTGTGACACAGTGATCTCAAAGCACTGTGAGGTGCCCCTTTATTCTCAAGGCTTACTGAAATGAGCTACTTCAAGCATATTTGTGCCCTAGTCATGGTCTCTTTCCCTTTTTGAGGAATTAGCTTCAAATCTTTTGGACCCATTCATTGATTCATGGGGCATATTTTTCAACCACTTAATGTGAGCTCTGAAAGATTAAAGCTCAAAGCCATCTCCGGGCCCATTTGTGGTCATTTTCTGTGCTTGGCAGAAGGTGAGAAGACATATGCCACCGTCAGGAAACAGTCTCGAAATCAGAGTAGGAGAGTGGGATGTGCTTTCTCTTCTGAGCACAAACAGAACAACACTTCTGGGATCCCAGATGTATAAAGGGTTCCCCCCCGCCCCTACACCAAGCAATTCTGCAGATGATTCTCCAGCGGACACCAGGCCCTCTCCAAAACTCAGCCTCCTCCAAAACCCAACACTTGCAACCAGGAATATAAGGTAGGATCCTCTTCGGCTTAACAACAGCTTTTGCTTTTAAAAGGCTGATTATAAATGAGACCAACACTTTTTCTTGGAATCCATCACCCACAGGACTCCTCTATTCAGGTGATGCCACAACAGGTGGTGCTCACAGGGCAGTCAGGGATGAATTTCAGCATCGAGAGCAGGCTTGACAGTTGAGATTGGATGGGAATCTTTCAAGAGGCTCATCTGAGTTTGATTTTGTAACTGGGCTTGGCATCTGTCCTTTAAATCCTTTCTACTCAAAGTGTGGTCCCTTGATCTGCAGTATGGGCATTACTTGAGAGCTTGTCAGAAATGCAACCCTTGGGCCCCACCTCAGACCTATTGAATCAGAATCTGATTCCACCGAGATCCACAGAGGATGGTGTGTTTATTAAAGTTTGAAAAACACTGCTTTAAACCAATCTTTGCAGAAGTGCAATAGGTGAGGGATTTTGTAAAGCAAAGACAAAAATATAGCTGTGAATAGAATTTGAGAGCTACCAGATTGAGCAGGGGGGTGCTATGTTAGGAGTTATATATATCCCCAAACTGAGTAACAAGCATCACATTTCATAGCTTTCTTTGGGCCCTAGAGGTTACTATGACTAAATGCTTTTAAATACTGGCACTGGACTGGGCTTGGTGGCTCATGCTTGTAATCCCAGCACTTTGGGATGCCAAGGTGGGAGGACTGCTTGAGCTCAGGAGTTCAAGGCCAGCCTGGGCAACATAGTGAGATCCCATCTGTATTAAACATGTTTTAAAAATTAGCCCGGCATGGTAGTGTGTGCCTGTGTTCCCAGCTACTCTCGAGGCTGAGGCAAGAGAATCACTTGAGCCCGGGAGGTCAAGGATGCAGTGAACCTTGATCGTGCCACTGCACTCCAGCCTGGGTGAAAGAGTGAGACCCTGTCTCTAAATAAATAAATAAATACTGGAACCATTATCATGACTCTAGTTTTAAAAATGAAAAAATTCTAAAGGAGACAGAAAATGAAGGATAAACACGAGGCTGAATTTCATGGTCAGAATGCAGAAAAGGTGACTACCACTGTGGATATGGGTAATTTTACATTACAGGCCAGGCATTCTAGAGGCTGACTACACTCCTAATGAAAGATGAGGGACTGAGAGTCTTCCTCCTTATTTTTGAAGAAGGAGAAAATAAATTGGCTGAACCACATCTATTAAATTCTGTTTCAATTAATTACAGTAATTGTTGATCAATATAGAACTTTGTAATGCATTAGATCCCCTTATTTTTATTTTTATTTTTTGAGGCCGAGTCTCACTCTGTTGCTCAGGCTGAAGTGGAGTGGCGTGATCTCAGCTCACTGCAACCTCCGCCTCCCAGGTTTAAGTGATTCTCCTGCCTCAGTCTCCCAAGTAGCTGGGATTACAGGTGCCCACCACCATGCCTGGCTAATTACAAAAATTACTAAAAATACAAAATTTTTAGTAGAGACGAGGTTTTGCCATGTTGGCCAGGCTCGTCTCAAACTCCTGATCTCAGGTGATCCACCTACCTTAGCCTCCCAAAGTGCTGGGATTACAGGCATGAGCCATTGTGCCCGGCCAGATCCCTTTGTTTTTAACAAGAGAAAATGTTTGAGACAGCCATGCACTGCATTGCTAAGGCTATCACAATGGCATTGTCAAATACAGGAACACATGATGAAATCTGTGAGTGGCTCTAGACTAATTTGGTTGATGAAAGAGATGGTCTAAATATACACTTAACAGGAACCCAATCAATACCTGTTCAAAGAATAATAGTAGGCCGGGCACAGTGGCTCACACCTGTAATCCTAGCACGTTGGGAGGCCGAGGTGGGCACCTGAGGTCAGGGATTCAAGATCAGCCTGGCCAACGTGGTGAAATCCCATCGCTACTAAAAATACTAAAATTAGCCAGGTGTGGTGGCACATGCCTGTAATCCCAGCTACTCGGGAGGCTGAGGCAGGAGAATTGCTTGAACCCGGGAGGCGGAGGTTGCAGTGAGCCGAGATCATGCCTCTGTACTTCAGCCTGGGCGACAAAGTGAGACTCTGTCTCAAAAATAAATAAACAAATAAAAAATAATAGTAGTGGCTACAATGTATGCAGCACTTACTGTGTCTAGATACTATTCTAAGCACTGTCCATGTTGCAACTCATTTCATTCCATCAACTCTTCAAAGTAGACATTACTAAGATCCTATTTTACAACCAGGAAGCATTCACAGAGAGTATGAATAATTTACCTGAGAAGGGGTAGTACAGGGATCAGAGCCAAGCAGTGGGTAGCAGAGTCCATGTAAGTAATTACCACGCTACACTACCTCATGGATGAGCAATACCATCAGATCTTAGAAGTGAAATGCAATCTAGCAAGGAAAATTAATTGGGTCTTGTAATCAGTAAGGTCAGAGATGGGGCAGGATGCTTAAACTTTTAGAGAGGAGATAAGTCTGTTTTTCCCTCCTGTTTCCTTATTCATTTCTCCAACCAGTTCTGGACGCCTCCTATAGTTTCTGTCCTTCCCTCATTTTTGTATTTCCAAGGGCTTTATTTTCCAGTGCTTTTATTTTTGAAATAAAAAGAATTTAGGCCCACAATTCCAGTGTTTTGGGAGGCCAAGGTGAGAGATCACTTGAGCCCAGGAGTTTGAGACAGCAGTGAGCTATGGTCTTACCACTGCACTCCAGCCTGGGTGATGAAGCAAGACCCTGTCTCAGAAAAAAAAAAAGAGAATTCAGACACACACAATTATTATTTGAGCTGGCATAGTGTTAACTTCCCCTGTGAGTAGATTGTCTCCTGATCCATACAAGGGAATAGTCTTTAGTTCTGCTCTTTCTTGATTGGTAAGTTATTACAGCTGAGATGTTAATGGCCAGTAATGGTTTAAGACTTTGCTTCTCAAACTTTTCTACCTATGGCAGACAGATTCTAGGGTGGCCCTCGTGATTTCTACCTCCTGGGATTCACACCCTTGTACAATCCCCTCCCCTTGAGTATTGGCAGGACAGGTCTCATTTCTAAGCAATAGAATACAGCAAGCATGACAGATGTATGTGATTTCACATATGTGATTATGTTACATAAGCAAGATTTTAATGTGTCTTGCTAGAAGACTCTCTCTCCCTTGCTGGCTTTGAAGAAGCAAGCTGCCATGTTGTATGCTGTCATATGGAGAGGACCACACAGTGAGGAGCTGAGAGCCCACAAGAAACTGAGGTCCTCAGTCCAGCAATCCACCAGGAACTGAATGCTGCTGACAGTGATGTGAGGTTGGAGATGGATCCATCTCCAGTTGAACCTTCAGATGAGAACCCAGGCCCAGTTGACACTTTGATTGCATTCTTGCAGAGGATCCAGCTAAGCCATGCCTGGACTCCTTACCCACAGAAACTATGAGATAACAAATGTATGTTGTTTTAAATTGCCCAGTTTGTGGTCATTTGTTATATAGCAATAGAAAACTAATACAGATTCCAAGCAGACCTAACAGCTGAGGAGCATGAGGTATATGTCTGGAAGGCTAGAGACTACCAGAAATGGTTTCTCACAGCAATAAATTGCTTTTATTTTGAAAATATGTGCAACATTTGCATTTTACCAATAACTTATGTTTTTGATTGCTTATCACTTAAATACCTTTAATTTTTCACCAATGGTTCAAATAAAATTGCTCTAGTAATTTCCTTTTTGTTTATTCTGGGGATTCAAATTCCCTCTCTTGTTTCTTGGGGAATGAAAATTCCAATTGGTTATACCTCTCCGACTTGCATTTTCATGAGTCCCATGGCCATATTTCAGAAGGTTTGGCTGAATAAGATGTTTAGAGAGAAGTATCACAGGCCCAGGGGAAGAGAAAGAAACTGGAAGGGCTTAAGGCTAGAATTATATGAATTAATAGGGCTGAAGAGCTGGTCCTCAAAGTGGATAGCCAGTAGTACAAAATATACTCCCCCACGGTGAATCAAACTTGGACTTTTTTCAGACTTTTGGTAAAATTATTGGCTGTCCTGTTCAGTGTGTAGGGCAGAGCAAGAGAAATATCTCCATTCAAATGGGAGTGTAGACAGGGCAGGGTCATGGTTGTTCAGGAGACTCCATCACTGTCAGTGTTAAGTGATGCAGGATGGGAATAAAGACCCTGGCTTACTGGGGTTTAGAGATAAAGTTTATTTCTGGTAGAGAAAACTGGAGTGTTAATTAGGAAAACAAAATCCAGAACATTGTAGGCAGACTGATCTGACACAACTGGTGTTGGAGAATGGCTATAGCTTAATGAACATAAAAGCCATAGCAGAGTTTATCCTGGGCACACCCACAGGACCAAACTCAGGCTTTAACAGCCTTGATTACTATGGCTCAAGAATCATGCAAGATTAAACTTACAGGCGATAGGGCCCAGGGGCAAGTGAGACTGCAAAGGATAAGTAACTGGAGGTTTAGGAACCAAGAAAGAGCCTGGGAGAAAGATATCTGTGCACTTGGAGGACTTTGTGAATTAACCTCAAATCACACTACGTGTTCATCTGTGAAGATGGCCCTGTGAGTAATTCCTAAATGACAACTCTTTTTTTTTTTTTTTCCTTTTCTTGAGACAGGGTCTTGCTCTGTCGCCCAGGCTGGAGTGCAATAGCAGGATCATGGCTCACTGTAGTCTCAACCTCCCAGGCTCAATCAGTCCTTCCTCCTCAGCCTCCTGAGTAGCTGGGACTGCAGTCATGTGCCAACATGCCAGGCTAATTTTTGTATTTTTTTGTAGAAACAGGGTTTCACCATGTTACCAAGGCTGGTCTTGAACTCCTGGTCTCAGGCAATCCACCCACCTCGGCCTCCCAAAGTGCTGGAATTACAGGTGTGAGCCACTGCACCTGGCCTCTAAATAACAACCTTTATCACTCCTTGAACCTTAAGCCCACCACTCTTGATTGCAGCCCCCTCAAATAGACCTTTATCTATTTAGAGAAGCTGGAGATGAGAAGAACACAGGAGAACATGAATACTGTCTTCAAATACTCTATAACTTTTCCCACATCAAAAAGAGAGAGAGAGAGAGTGTGTGTGTGTGTGTGTGTGTGTATTTGTGTGGCTATATGTGTGTGTATATTGTGTGTCTGTGTATATGTATATACATACATATATCTGTGGGTATATGTATATATTGTGTGTCTGTGTATATGTGTATACATACATATATCTGTGTGTATGTGTGTGTATAAAATCTCATGACTAGTGAATGGCAGAAAAGAAACTAGGTGGATAAGATGTGTTGTCTAGAGTTACTGGAAATGCAAATATCTGCCTAGCTTCCAAAGGTCACCTTCTTCCAGTGAACTTAGAAAAAAGACAGAATTTATCCCTTGTTCACTCTGGGGCAGGCCAAGATCTCCATGGCAACATGGACTTCTAGCCACACTTTAGGCTTCTGTTTGGTCTGCATTGACCATGAACTGGAACCCTGGTACTACCATTCTCTCTAGACACAATGCTTAATGCCACACTGGGCTCCAAGCACTGATGATACAGAGAAACTTGTCACTCTTCTTGTGTCTTGCATTATTGGCTGTTGAATGTTTTAGGATAATAAGATGGATTTACAGCTTTGGAGGTAGAGGACTTGAAACCAGGGTCACATTACGTAAAATTTATGGGAGGTCATTGTTTTGGATTGAGCTCCTGCACTAGGCTCCAAAAGACTAGACCAAACAAGCATGGAGTCACTGTGCTAGGTGCTATATTATCAAACTGAACTTAGAAATGGTCCAGTTTTCCAAAAAATTGGAGATTCATAGCAAACAATCATAAGGGTCCCAGTCAATCTGAGCTGGCATGATAAGGAAGTCTCCTCTGCTTTAACCCTCTAAGGAAAGTAATTTTGAAATGGCCAGTCTGCTTTTTTTTCCACTATGCTATTTCCTTGTTCTAGTTCAAGCTACCTTACAAAAACAAACTGTTCTGCCATGCCTGGTGAAGCACCCTTTTCTTTCATAGATGAGATACTGCCTGATTCATGAATCACTAATAAAAGACAATGAGACCATTAAACTCAATTTGTTGAAATTTTGGTTTTTGGCAGTTAATATGACCCTTTTGAGAGTCCACTGAAAACCAAAATGTTAAACTCTTTATGGCAGATTTGTACATCCCATTTGGGCATCCCAGTTCCCAGCCCAGTATCTCAATCTTCTCCTTCCATCTTCAGAGAGCTTCCTCTACTTACTGTGTGAATCTCGACCACCCCTATTCCAAGGTAACTCCTTTCTTAATTCATAAGGTTTGGTTTAATTTTACAATCCACTGTTATTTCCCACCTGCGTAGCCCATAGATAAAATATGCTAAACCAAAATAGTTCCCCCAGGTCTGATCTTCTCAGTTTAAATAACACTAGAGGAGGGTACAAGGCTTTAGTAGAACAGTCCAGAATGGATGGACTTTAGCACTCATGTGACACACTTCCCTAGGATGAGGTAAAAATACATTTCCACAGACTTACTTCTAGCCCCCCGTGTATAGCTCTTGAACAAAACATGTTTCCCAAGGATAAACAAAGTATATCATAGACATTATACTTCAGATACATTTTAAGAAAGAAAAACATTTTCCCAAAGTCAATACAGTCCACAGGATTTTCCTTTCCCTCAGTGGTGACAGACTAATATAGTTTGGCTCTGTCCCTACCCAAATCTCATCTTGAATTGTAGTTCCCATAATCCCCACATGTGGTGGGAGGAACCCAGTGGGAGGTAAGTGAATCATGGGGGCAGTTTCCCCTACACTATTCTCATGATAGTAAGTTCTCACGAGATCTGATAATTTTATAAGGGACTTCCCCCTTTGCTCGGTTCTCACTTTTCTTCTTCCTGCCGCTATGATTATGTTTCCTGAGGCCTCCCCAGCCATGCTGAACTGTGAGTCAATTAAACCTCTTTCTTTTATAAATTACCCAGTCTTGGGTAAGTCTTTATTAGCAGCATGAGAACAGACTAATACACAGACTTTTACTTTATTAATCAGAACAATTTTGTTTCTCACATGCAGGTTCTAGGGTTACACTTTGCATAGCCAGGTGTTGCTGTCAATAAAATAGCCTCCAACACCAAGTGTTGATGCCCCAGCAGCAGAAAAAATCAGCAAAAGCTGTGAAATTAAAAAAAAATTAAACATGATCAAGAATTTTTAGCTAAGATTTCCTTCCTGATACATCTTTATAGGTAAAAGGGTGACATTACAAAGATTGATCATCCCTAGTCCAGACCAAGTCACCAAGGAATGTGGGTTTGTTCCTCTCCCACTTAGAGTTTTCACTAAACCATACCAAAGTCATGCTATGTATATAAAATGTTCATATTTCATCTTGTTATAATTACCTTTCAATCAGCAAAAGAAACTGCTATTGTCTGAATGTTAATGTTCCCCCAACCCCCCTGCAAATTCAAATGTTGGAATCTAATACCCAATGTGATAGTATTAGGAGGTGGGGCCTTTGGGAGGTGATGAGGTCATCAGGGCTCTGCCCTTATGGATGGGATTAGTGCCCTCATAAGAGAGGCTAGAGGGAGCCCATTCGCCTCTTCCACCATGTGAGGACACAGCTGGAAGGTGCCCTTTAGGAGGAACAGGACTCCACCAGACACTGAATCTGCTGGCACCTTGATCTTGAACTTCTCAGCCTCCAGAACTGTGAACAATAAATTTCTGTTGTTTATAAATTACCCAGTCTAAGGTATATTGTTATAACAGCCTGAATGGACTAAAACAGAAACTATCTTAGTAAAGATGTTAATAATTTGTTTAATTCTCTTTCCCTTCCTTGATCAATAGGAAATCAGTATGGAGTCTCTATTTTGCTAGGACCCATAATCTTACAGTCTGCTAGGCCAATTTGACTCTTAAAAAGTGGTAAGTGGGTTTTAAACTTTCTTCCTACAGAGCATTTCAAACATACCAGAATAAAACAGAGTACTTTCAGAGCAAGTTAGCCAATAATTGTCTGGAATCTTTTTTCACACAAGGAGGAAAGCAAATCTGTCATAATTACATAGAAAAAATGCAGAGATGAATTTCTACTCTCTAGTAACTCTTCCTTCTGAAGCAAGCAGTGCCATTCAGTAATTGTATGAGTGTTGCAGTTGTACTCCTTTTGTAGTGCATTTGAGCTTTCTCATTTATATTAATCCTTAGCATGATGATAAGACTCAGCAACATCTGGCCCATATTTCCTTGTTGTTTTGCTCTATAGGTTCACACCACATTGACCTTTCAGTTCCTTAGTCATTCCTTTCTCCTGCCTGCTGCTGGGCCGAAGTGCAGTCTTCCCACTGCTGGGAATTCCCTGGTCTAGGTCAGCTTCACGGAATAATTTGTTTTCTTCTTGTTCAGTTGCAATTATACACAGGTTTGTGTATTTAATTAGTTAATGCTTGGATCCCTCATGAGATTGTAAGCTCCATGAGAGCAGGAACCAGATTTATATGTTTTATTCTTTTTATCAGCACATTCATAGTAGGTGCTGAAGAAATACAGCATAAATGAATGATTGAATGAATAAATGACTGTTGATTTGGGGGATGGATTTTTGCATTGGACTACAAATTATGTACGATAAAACTAAATAACAGCAGAAAGGATATAATGAGGACAAAAGGAACAGATATAATGAAGACAAAAGGAACAGAAAACTGCTAAAACTTCTTGCAAAGGAAAAGGAATAAAGGCACGGTAACAGCAAGAGATGGGCTAAAATGAATCAGAGAAAGAATGAAGGAAACGTTGATACGCAAGAGACCCTTGGCTTTTTCAGTTATTTTATAGGTTGTTACCAGGTGAGATTAAACCAACAGTCCACAGAATTAGGGAGCTTCCAGCAAGGCAGTTTCAGCCTGGATTATGTGGTCTTGTCTATGACCCACTAGAAAGAGACTAGACTTTCTCATCCTCAGGAGTGAGGTGGAGTGAAATGAAGATGAGCCAGGTCAAGACTGGCTTTGTAAGTCATTCAACAAACATTTATTGAGGGTCTTCAGGGCATCGTATGACATTCTCTAGTGAAAGATAAATGAATGAAGAAATGGTCTCTGCCTTGGGAAATTTAAATCCTAGTCCAGGAAAGGAAAAAACTATGGAATACACACACACACACACACACACACACATTAATACACATATACACATACAAGCACATATAAAACACAAATATTTATAATGCACCTTAGTGTTGGAGTTAAATATGCTTAAGGTGCTTTTAAGCACTAAGGAGAGAGGGTTCGGTCCTTTGGTGCAGTGGGGTGGAACTATTAAAGTTTTCCCACACATGAAACCATTAAAGTTTTCCCACACATTTGGTTCTGAAACAATGCTATTTGCATGAACAACCCTAGTGTCAGCGTGAGGAAGTCTGCTAATCTTTCAGCTTTCATCGTGGTTGAAGTGAAAATGCCCACATAATTTTGGAAGCCCAGTGTCCCTCCTTTCTGGTGCTTAGGGCTCTGCTGAATCCTTCACCTCTCTCTGTTATTCATCCCTGTTCATGACTACTCATTTCTGAATTTGGTGGTCCTATTCCCTTCCCCATCCAAGTGCTCCCAAGTCAAGGATCTGTTTGTAATAGATTTTACTGAATGCTATAGGCAATGGCAGTGTGTGTGTGTGTGTGTGTGTGTTGGTTACATCACAGACCAGTAGAGCAAACAACTTAAAATGGAATATTAGAACACCTCATCCTTAAAACTCCTATCCTCTACTTGGCACCAAGGAGCCGCCACTAACCAGCACTTTATCCCACTTCTAGCCTCCTGCTATGTTTCTGGGCCCTCTCTCAAGAATTTCTGGATGACTTTCTTTTTCCTTTCCAGCTTGTAGGCCCCCCCTCCCAAGGCTTTAAACATCCTGAGTAATTTATCTTATCATCTTATCCCAAACCATTTTGACTTTTATTCCCAGAGACTTTTGCTTAATAGCCAATTATGCCTATTTAGGAGTTAGCTTAAATTGTGCTGTCTCTGGAATGAAATCTTGGGGTCAGTCTTTAAAGTAACACTTGTTTTTTTAGTTCACACTTAGAATTGCTTGCCAAGTGCTATATAATGTCAAGTATAGTTTTCAAAAAAGTTAAAAACATGGTCTCATATGAATATTTAATAAATATGTGTCAAAGATGTATTTAATTCACTAGTGAGGGAACCAACAGGTTCAAAGGTTCAAGGACAAAAGGAAATGGTAAATGAATAAATGAATGACTACATATCTTCATCTAAAACAGAACACTGGAATAAGATTGCAAATTAAGATACAAAATTGATTAATTAACCAATTCCTGCAGTGGAATAAAACTGTAACCTTTGGGGTTATCATTCTACCCAATAGAAATCATATTTGCATTTTGTCCATCTTCTAAAAATTAATATCTAACTTTACAAAATCTTTGGGCCGGTTAAGGGATAATTTTTTAAAGGTAAAACCGTAAGTTTTGAACAAATACAAAATAATCTCATTAATTAGTGAGGGAATAAGTTAGATGTCATAAGAATTTCAAAGGAGAATTTAAAGAACACAAAGATATATTGGCAACCAGGAATACTAAGATGAATATATAAACAGATGCAAAACAGATCAATATCCATAAGGCAATGATCAATTAAGTTGCCTGGACAATTTTATTTGCATTTCCATGAACAAGCATAATTTGGATTATTATCAGTTTTCTGCAATGCACAGAGTCGTAAAATAGTTCAAAGACAATGAAAGGCACATATAGCCTGGAAGAATAAGCTAGACAGTACATCCAGAAATCTTTCTTTGTCTGTTTCAAAGTCTTTCACCATTCTTCCTGACAGATTCTAATCAATAGTAAGTAGTATGTCAACCAAAAAGCTACCTCTCCCTAGAGCATCAGCTGATCCTAAGGGGGAACTTATCAGACAATGCTCTAGTATGACTTTGTAAAGACATGCAATAGACAATCTGCTTTTTTCCATTTGGGATAATTCTTCTTAACAAGAGTTTGTACCATAAATCCTTTCCTTTTAATACAACAGGTCACTACACCTTGCAAGGCTGGCAAATATCCATAGTGTAGGAGGAAGGCTGCTGATAAGAAATTGGAGAGTGTAGTTGCTCTTCCAGTGCCACTGCCAGAAAGGGGTGCCTATTTCCCAGGGCACTGACTATAGAGGGGACCAGTCAGAGGGGACAGATTGCCTTTCTCCTGGGGGCAACCTGTTACTCTGTTGTACCTTTCACAGGACTACAGATTCCCATTTGTTTTTTTCTTTTTAAAGAAAGCATGCTTTGATTTGCCTTTTATTTTATTTTTTATTTGTATACATTTCTGGGATACAAGGGCAAATTTGTTACATGCATAGATTGCACAGTGGCTACATCAGGTGGATGTTAGGGTATCCATCACCAGAATAATGTAGATTGTACCAATTAAGTAATTTCTCATCATCTACCAACTCCCATCCCCTCACCCTTCTGAGTCTCCAAAGTCTACCATTCCACTCTCTATGTTCACGTGTACACATTTTTAAACTCCCACTTATGAGTGAGAATATGCAATATTTGTCTTTCTGTGTCTGACTTGTTTCACTTAAGATAATGGCCTCCAATTCCATTTATGTTGCTGCAAAAGACATGATTTTACTCCTTTTTAAATGGCTGAATAGTATACCATTGTGTATATATATCACATTTTCTTTATCCAATCATCTGTTAATGGACACAGGCTGGTTCTGTACCTTTTGTATTGTGAATGACACTTGTTTTTTCTGACATGGAGATCTGGTTATGCACCTTAGAATATGCACGTTTTCCCTGGCACCTGAAGCAGCACCGAGGAGGAAGTAGAGAGAGCCAGAGGAGGCTCGGTAACTCTTTCCTCTTCATCAGGTCACTATTTCATACATGGTAGAACCATCAAAGATGCCACTGGTGATCCGAAAGAGTTAATGTTTATAAACACCTGATTTACCCCCTGGGAGAAGCTTAGTTAGATCCAGGCCCCACGGGGTAGCATCTGCTTTACAGGAGGCCTCACAAGGTTATTTGGTTTCTTGAATGTCTAATTCTCTGCTATGGTAACGTATGCGGTAAAAATGGTGTGTGTATTTGTATATGTATGATAGAGATGCAACACACAAAGACAGAACTAAGGAAATCTAGGAAGACAAATAATGAGTCTTTGCTTTGTTTGAGAACAATTGTGCACTTACACACTGTCCTTCAGAGTTTTGGCTGATGAAGACTAACATAACTGCATATTACTGCCTCCTAGACATTGTGTGTCTTTGAACCACTCCTCCCCCTGCCCTATTTTAACCACAAAGCATCACTAACAACCTGGGGAAAGACCAAGGGCAGCTTTGGGCCCTCCAGTTTTGTGTTTGTGGGGGTAGATGTTGGGTTTTGGGGGGTTTTGATTTTTGAAGGTTCACAGATTGCTGCAAGGCACCTCCCTCCAGCACAGCACAAAGAAAGAAGGGAGGACACCCAAGTTGAGAGCACACACAGTGTCCCACAGACGACATCTCGCCTTCATAAATTCCTTCTGAACAAGTCGTGGTGCACTTTCCCTGTGGTGGGAGACAAATGGAGCCTCAGCTTTCAACACCATAATCGGGGCTGCTGCTGCCTCTCTTCTGTACCTCTATTTACAAACTTGGGAAGAAGCTGGACTGTCTTTTCCAGATTCCAACCATCTCTTCTGAATATCTACTCTAGAGTCCTGAGGCGAGTTGTCTGCACCATGCTCTCTGCCTCCTTTGTTCCTGCTGCCATAGTTCACAATATTGTCATTTTTTTTTACATTTCTTCCTCATATTCTCCATTCATGAACTTTTTAAGGATTGGAAACAGTGTTATTAGCAAATAGCTTTAATAGCAAATGCTCATTTAGTATTTCCTAAGTGACAGCACTGTTTGGTTATGCACCTTAGAATATACACGTTTTCCCTGGCACGGGGATCAATTATATATATTTATGTATATGGTTGCCAAGGCCTCTGTTGGAAACCTTCAGGGCTGCATGCGCTCAGACAGCAGGATTTAGGGGATTTTTGAAAGATAATATGGTGCCTATGCCTATTACCAAATACCACTGGCAAGATCAGGTGCAACACCATAGAGTCAAACACATTAATATTTCTCTAGTTTCATGCATGAATTTTCACACTAAGTAAGAAGAATAAAAATAGTAAATAGCCTCCTATCAGTTCACATCAGGTGTTGCCACAAGAAGGAGTGATGAGAAAGCTTTTGGCTTATATAACCTTTTGATTCCAGAAGGGCAGATAGAAGCAGTGAACCCATAACGGTAATTCCGAATCATGGCTGCATTAGAGTGCCCCCTAAATCCTGAGAAACTTCAATGGGAACAACGGCCAGTAAATACGGAAAGTCTTGAGAATAACAAAAACCACATGATGTGACTTATTCCTTTACCTTTTCTCAGTTTACAGTGTTAAGATGCGTTTTTTTGTTTTGTTTTGTTTTTTGTTTTGTTTTTTTTTTTTTGAGACGGAGTCTCACGCTGTTGCCCAGGCTGGAGTGCAGTGGCGCGATCTCGGCTCACTGCAAGCTCCGCCTCCCGGGTTCCCGCCATTCTCCTGCCTCAGCCTCCTGAGTAGCTGGGACTACAGGCGCCCGCCACCGCGCCCGGCTAATTTTTTGTATTTTTAGTAGAGATGGGGTTTCACTGTGGTCTCGATCTCCTGACCTTGTGATCCGCCCGCCTCGGCCTCCCAAAGTGCTGGGATTACAGGCTTGAGCCACCGCGCCCGGCAAGATGCGTTTTTGTTGTTGTTCTATTGCAGGGTGCAAATTCAAGTGTCTCCATGGCAAGAAAGTGGCATAAATGAGTGAAGTTCTACCTATTGTTGCTTTGATGGAGCGTCTGCCCATTGTGACAGCTTCTGATTACTCAAAAGAATCCAGAAATCTGTATTTTTATTGAAAGACTTCTAATTTTTCAATGTTAGCTCTTTTTAAAATAATTATATTGTAATAAAACACAACATTTAGCCATACTTTAATGGTCTACAGTTTGAGACCTAAGGGACTGAGATCTGTTAGACTTGGGGACTGATGTCCTACAGTTTGGGACTTCTGGTTCTTGGTTCTGTTTTCAGCACCATCTGATGTTCAGGCTGTCTCATATGTGAACGTGAGGAAAATTAACCAAAGTTTAGAGTTAGAGCCATCTGGTAAACATTTTACTGAGTTAATTGATGTGTGGGGAGGGAAGGCATGAGTTAAAAGAAAACGACCTCCCCCCCATGCCAAACCACTCATTTAGAATAGTTTGTCTTAGAGCAGCTCTTTTCAAGTGACTGCTATTGGCAAACGTCAGTTAGCAAGCACAATCTGAAATTCATATGTGATTATCTAATCTAGCTCTCTTGTTGGAGAATAATAAAGTAATTGGAAAAAAATGGCTTGATTTGATATGAGACAATCACAGATGATTGAAGTGATTTTATCTGAGGTATATATAGATGTTTTTCACATCCAGTATCCCCTTTCCTCTCTAGTTTCAATAATTTCCCCTTCATCAGTGAATTTAGTGCTTGACTGTTTTTCCATAAAAGAAAATGAAGTATATTATTCCACCTTTCCTTGAATGAAGGCATTATTTGGTTTCTTGAATTTCTAGCAGTCTGCTATAGTAACTTATGTAGTAAAAATCGTGTGTGGTGTGTGTATTTGTGTATGTATGATGCACACACACAAAGAGAAAAAGGGATAGAGAGAGACACAGAAAGAACTGAAAGACAGAAGCATACAATTGTGTTGGAGCAGTGAAGGTGATTTTCGTTTCTTCTGTAGGATGGCTGGCTGCTGCTGGCTTAGGTTTAAGTGGTTTAGGCCTTGCCTTTTCAGGTTACAGAAGTAGCATCATCATTTTTTTGCAATATACAAACTGAAGATACCATGGATCTTTTCATTTAAAAAAAAAATCTGTTGGCCGGGCACGGTGGCTCACACCTGTAATCCCAGCACTTTGGGCGGCCAAGGTGGGCAGATCACGAGGTCAGGAATTCTAGACCAGCCTGGCCAACACGGTGAAACCCCATCTCTACTAAAACAAAATACGAAAATTAGCTGGGCATGGTGGTGGGCACCTGTAATCCCAGCTACTCGGGAGGCTGAGGCAGGAGAATCACTTGAAATCAGAAGGCGGAGGTTTCAGTGAGCCAAGATTGCACCACTGCACTCCAGCCTGGGCAACAAGAGTGAAATTCCATCTCAAAAAAAAAAAAAAATCTATCTGTAGGATTCAGTTCTTGAACTCAGAGAACTTGTGTTTCTGCTCCTGTTTTGTAACATGCATCTGCTATGTTTTGAATGTGTCTCTCAAAGTTCGTGTATTGGAAACTTAATACTCAATGCAAGTGTTGTGAGGTGGGGCCTAATAAGATGTGATTAGGTCATGAGGTCTCTGCCCTTGCGAATGAATTAATGTCATTATCATGGGAGTGGTTTAGTTGTCTTGAGAGTTGGTTTGTTATTAAAGTGAGTTTGGCCCCCTCTTGCTCTGTTGCTCTTGTTCTCCCTTGCTCTTCCGCCTTCTCCCATGGGATGATGCAGCACGAAGTCCCTTGCCAAATGCTGATGCCATGCTCTTGGACTTCCCAGCTTCCTGAACCAAACCATGAGCCAAATAAATTTCTATTCATTATAAATTACCCTGTCTATGGTATTCTGTTATAGCAACACAAAACAGACTAAGAAAATGTCTTTTAATCCTCAAGTTTTCTCATTCTTGGAGGTATCTAGTGGTGTGCCATTAAATGTTTAGGAACTGGTACTCAAGAAATAAACAACACAAACAACAAAGTAAATAAACGAACTATGTAGACTTTGCCAATTCTCATGGTATAAATGCTCACACCATGGATGATTTCAAACTACTAACATAATGTGACTGCTGAGCTGTGCAGAGACACACAATTGGCTCTCATGAGTGGGTAGGATCTGGCTCCATCACACTGGGTGTAGCCAAAAGAACACTAAACAGAATTAAGAAGACCTGGGACAGTGTCTCATCTGTAAAATGTGCATAAAATAACAGCTCAGATTACCTCATGGGGATATGTAGTCATTTTCAAGTGGAAATACTAAAGAAAAACTGTAAAGAACTTTGAAAATATTTATACAAATATAAATATCATCATTACCATCCTTGGAGAGCCCCAAATTGCTCAATACCCAAAAGTTTTTTTTAAAAAAAATGACTTGGACTGCATTAGGTACTGCTTTTAAAAATGTGTTTTGTATCTTCTGGTCATAAAAGATTCAAACTATGTGAAAAGAGCCAACAGCCCATTTGACTTTAAGAACAATGAACTCATCAGAGTTATTTTTACATGGACTGTAGTTTGGCCTAGAGCCACTGGTCACAAGAAAGCATGAGTGTGTTCTGGGCAGCATTTCTGCCTTCAGCAGCTTCAAGGCAACACCTCCAAGACAAGGCGGTTCCCTTTGCAAATCTTTTCATGGTTTACAGAATTTTAACTAATTAATGTTTACCTTGGTTTTGCAAACAATATTACACAAAGAGAAACCCTCTTAATAGGGACATCCTCTCTAGAAGTATCTTTTTTAGAAGAGTGCTGTCCGATGAAATATACTGTGAGCCATGCATGTAATTTTTCTTTTAAGACAGTCTGACTCTGTTGCCCAGGCTGGAGTGCAGTGGCACAATCTCGGCTCACTGCAGCCTCTGTCTCCTGGGTTCAAGTGCTTATCCTGTCTCAGCCTCCCAAGTAGCTGGGATTACAGGTGTGCGCCATCACGCCTGGCTAATTTTTGTATTTTTGGTAGAGACAGGGTTTCACTCCATTGGCCAGGCTGGTCTCAAACTCCTCACCTCAGGCAATCCACCCACCTTGGCCTCCCAAAGTACTAGGATTACAGGTGTGAGTCACAGCACCTGGCCATGCATGTAACTTTATTTGTTTAATAGTCACATTTAAAAAAGTAAAAGAAATGGGTAAAATTAATTTTAATAATATCTTTCATTTAACCCAATATATCTAGAATATTTCATTTAGCCCAATATATCTGGAATATTATTTCAACATGTAATCAGCAGCAGGCATCCCTTACCTGGCCACCCCCACCCTTTCCCTCAAACTGCCTTTGAAAAATCTCTACTAAAAATACAAAAAATTAGCCGGATGTGGTGACGGGCGCCTGTAGTCCCAGCTACTCGGGAGGCTGAGGCAGGAGAATGGCATGAACCCAGGAGGCAGAGCTTGCAGTGAACTGAGATCACACCACTGCACTCCAGCCTGGGCGACAGAGCAAGACTCTGACTCAAAAAAAAAAAAAAGAGAGAAAAAAGAAAAGAAAAGAAAAGAAAAGAAAAGAAAAGAAAAAAGAAAGAAAGAAAGAAAGAAAGAAAGAAAGAAAGAAAGAAAGAAAGAAAGAAAGAAAGAAAGAAAGAAAGAAAGAAAGAAAGAAAGAAAGAAAGAAAGATCCCTAACCTACAAGCTTTGGAAAAGAGTGATTTGAGTACTAACTCTGTATCCCACGTGGCGTGCCCAGCTTTGTGTCTATTAAACTCTCTACTACACGCCATGGTCTTTCCTATTGCAGTGGGTAAGAAGAACCCCTTGGGTAGTTACAATAATCTCTTGATTCCAAGAAAACCCATTGTTTAAGGAAACTCTCTTATTCTGACTACAGGAGCTTTTGTTATGGGAATTGACTATGCAGGGAAAACTCTCTCTAACTTTTCCTTTTCCATTATCCATTAATTGGGTTGTCAGGGCAATCTAGATTGAGTGTACCTATAGTTTGTAGGATGACCAGCCATACTGATTTGCCCAGGACTGAAGGTTGTCCCTGTACATGGACTTTGGTGCTAAAACTGGGAGAGTCCCAAGCAAACTGGGATGAACTCATCACCGTAAATTTAGAGAAAATGTTTTAAGCACTGCTGGGAGAGCCTATGTGGTGTGTCCTTACAGCAAATATTTGGGTAACAATCTCAAGATTGCTTAAACTCGCCATGCCTCAGTTGCCTTCCTGGCCTCAGTTCCATATTGGTAAATAAAGATCATAAATATAACCTATCTCATAGGGTTACTGTGAAGATTTGACGTATATTTAAGGTGTCTAGAGAAATGTAAGTTGCTTTAAACAGACTTGGCAGATAGTCAGTGCTCAGTTCATGCTTATTATTAGATTTTTAATTTGTTTCTTGAGGTCAGGATGCACATCTAATATCTCCGCATCACCCCTTCCCCAAAATGCTTAATACGCTGCCGTAAAGTAGAATAAACACTCATCAAATAGCCATTGATGGCTGAGCCCAGCAATCCCAGTTGTCCTGGCTCTGGTCTGGATGTGGAAGCCAGTCTCTGAGGCCTCCCAAATATGGTCAGTGTGGTGCTTCCCAGTTCAGAATAGGCACTGACTGCTTCAGGTCCTGGTTTCTGGCCTGTCTGTCATCCTGCTGTGAAATATGACATCATTAGATGGTGTCATCTCTGGCCAGAACCCGAGTACTATCTCGAATTGTTTTCCCATGATTATCTTTGCAAAGCCGTTGGGTTCTGGGTTTTCCAAACAGCACAGCCAAAAAGAAGGCTTCAACATGGGATTTAAGCTATATGGCATCAAGACTGGTTGCCTTCCCACTGCCAGCATCCTTCTGCTCTTTTGTTTCCAGCAGAACCTGCCTCCACCATGCTGGAGACAGATAATACCAGAGACTCACTTTCCCAGCTTCCCCTGTGTCTAGAGCAGGTGACCCATTCCTGGCCAATGGGACCAAAGAGAATACCTGCCAAGGGATTCTGGGACAAAGTTCCTCCCTCCTTTTCTGATATTTACTACTTGGAGCTGAGGGGGCCATTGCAAGACCATGACAGAGAATCAAGAGAACTACAAAGAAGATGGAATTGGATGGAACATAAAGAACGAATATGTGAGTCACTGCTGCTTTGAAGTCATTTAACTGCTGAATTAACCAAGTCTGGAACCTCCTGCCTCCAGACCTCTTATTATGTGAGATTTATCACTAGACCCCTGTTATTTAAGTCATTTTTAGTTGGATATTTAGTTTCTGCCCTGGAAAATATTCTAACTGACACAAATGAGTTCTTTGATGGCCCTAGGAAGAATTAGTCCTTAATTAGGCATAATCCCATGTTCTTTCTTCAAGACCCCTGCTGCCAAAAGCCAAGGGTAATCTGTCACTTCTAGAACTTCTCTGGCTGGCTCCTGCAGACAGTATAGTTTGATGGTTATGAGCACAAATCCAGGAGTCAGATCTTGGCAAGTGTGAGCTTTGGCAAGTTACTTAAACTCTCAGTATCTTAATTTTCTTCATCTGTGACCTGGGACTGATGATAATAATGCATCTAACTTGTAGAGTTTTGTGTTAAATGAATAAACACACAAAAAGTACTTGCCTGGCTCATAATATGCACCATAGGTGAGAGCTGTTTCGCTTATTTACCATTCATTTTATGTAACCTTGTGCTGTTATAGATTTACACACACATACACACACACACTTCTTCCATTACTCTTTCATGTCTCAATGGTTGTACTTATCATCCATAAAGAGAAATTCCATTTTCTAAAACAGCACATTTCTAGGAGCCAGGGAATATGCTTTTTCACTCGCTAGCTGTGCCATGAGCACTTCACTTATTTTCTCAGTATTCAGGTTTCTTCATTTGAAAAAGAAAGCTGGCCAGGTACAGTGGCTCATGCCTGTAATCCCACCACTTTGGGAGACCGAGGTGGGTGGATCGCTGGAGTCCAAGGTGGAAGGATTGCTTGAGGTCAGGAGTTCAAGATCAGCCTGGGCAATGTAGTGATACCTCATGTCTACTAAAAATAAAAAAAAATGAGCCAGGCATGGTGGCATGCACCTGTAGTCCCAGCCACTCGGGAGGCTGAGGCTGGAGAATCACTAGATTTAGGGAGGCCAAGTGAGCTGTGCAGTGAGCTATGATTGTACCACTGCACTCCAGCCTGGGTGACACAGTGAGACCCTATTTAAAAAAAAAAAAAAAAGGAAGAAGAAAGAAAAAGGAAGGTATTGTCTTTATTTCAGTTTCCCCCAAAAAAGACCCTGATAAAGTGATAGTCATTTACTTGGGAGGTGATTCAAGGAAACTCCAATAATGGAGTGAGAAGGTGAGCCTGGAAAGGAAGGAAAGGCAGGGAAGCCATTAAAAGGTACATTATCAAGCTAACTTCCTGCTATGGACAAAGGGACAACAGGGCTTCATCCCACGAAGAGCTCTCAGCATAGACCACCCCATGCCTCAGAGGTACGCCCGCAAAGGAAGAGCCTGCTGGCTATTTAAGCACCATCTCCCTTCAGGCATTGGTTGAGAGCTGCTGGGGATGGTGGTGCATTCAATCTCAGGCTCTCCTCCCTCTGTGGGTGGGCTGAGCAGGCCCAGCCTCCAGAGGAAATTGGCAGTCAGCTGAAAGTGGGGCAGCACATACCACAATGGGAAGGTCTGAGGGGGGGCCTCTCTAGGCTAAAGCGGTGATTGATTCAACTCAGTAAATATGTTTTTGCGGGGGAGAGAGGGAAGTGGCAGAAGCTATTCTGTCCAAAGAACTTTGCTAGCTAAGCAACAGGATACGAAGATGAGTAAGAAATGGTTCCAGACTTTAAGGGTGTCACAATTCAGTGGCAGAGACAGGCATGTTAACAAATATTATGTTAACAATCTTTACCGTGTGAGGAGTCCAAGACTAGAAGTTTGTTTATTTTTACCTAACAGATTGGTAAATAGTGAGGCTATGGGAAAACAGACACTCTCATGTATGGTTGCTAAGAGGAACGATTTGCCAATGTTTTTCAAAAATACAAATGTGTTTGTTTACCCTTTGACCCAGCAATCCATCTTCTGGGAATTTATCCTATAGATCTGCCTGTACATGAACAAAATGATGAATGTACAAGGTGATTCACTGCAGCATCATTGTAATAACAAAAGACTAGAAATAATCCAAGCGACCATCAGGAGGGACTGGTTAAATGCAGTGGAGTAATTTGCAGCTGTATAAAAGAGTGAAGGAGTCTTCCCCAGAATATATTGTTAAGTTAAAAAAAAAACAAAATGAAAAGGCAGAGTATATATGGTGAGATAGAGGATTCAGAACTGATCAAGGAAAGGACATGACCACAAAATGACAGTAGCACAAATGAACTTTGTTTGGATGGTGCTTGGTTGGGATACATGAGTGAAGTTCTTCACACCAGGAGACCTTCTAGAAAGAGCAGCATGGAGCCACCACCCAGAAGAGGAGGAGAACAAGGGCATTCCCAGGGGAGAGGGAAATTGGAGAAGTGGCTCCTGCAGGTAGATGATGTTACCCAGTAACAAGGTGGGGAGTCTTTGGGTGACAGAGCTTGAATGGGCAGCAGTGGCTTGGTGTCTTTCGTATCCCCAAGGTTCATCTTATCTATGGCTTGCAGATGTTGGGTACAGCTTCATGGGATGTGCAGGGCAGGCAGGCTTTAAATAGCTAAAAATATGGTTATTTGGGCTACATTTAAGGCAACCAGATGTATATGAATTTGAGTTTAGTGCCAGAGGGCTTTGAGCTAATTGTCCTAGCCTGCTGTGAAGAAGTAAACAACATGGGGACCAATATCCAGGGTCCCCCACTTTTAGCCCATTTATATAACAGCATGTAACATGTTAACTCTATGTAAGAATGAGGGAGAAATCAGAACATATATGTGTTTGTACATAGTTCCATAAAGAAACATTGGAAGCATATGCAAGAAACTAATAAAAGGAATGAGGCAAAAGGATGGAGGACAGACCAGCTTATGGATGCCAGTAAGATTTCTAAATATATTTTTATACCATTTTGACTTTTGAACCATGTGAACGTCTCACTTTAAAAAACAAGTAAAATTAAAGCAAACAAAGAAGAGGGTTGTCCAAAGTTCACAAGCATCATGGAGGCAGGTGGTTAACACTGTTGGAGGGATGGGAGATTATGGTTTTAATGCAATCACATCATTCAGGTATTTATTTGCTGTCCACCTTG
This sequence comes from Macaca mulatta, assembly GCF_049350105.2. Classification (NCBI taxonomy): domain Eukaryota; kingdom Metazoa; phylum Chordata; class Mammalia; order Primates; family Cercopithecidae; genus Macaca; species Macaca mulatta. Next base: position 13,074,665 of record NC_133426.1, on the reverse strand, counting down.
TCCTAAAACTTTAGTTCTGGCACATAGTAGGCACGTGGCAAATATCTTTTTGAATTAACAAGTAAGCAATGCAGAATTTGAGAAGCTAGTTTTCTGCATCTTTCTTTCTTTTTTTTTTTTTTTTGGAGAGACAAGGTTGCAATCTTGTCTAGGCTGGAGTGCAGTGGTGTGATTATAGCTCACTGCAACCTCGAACTCCTGGGCTCAAGTGATCCTCCCACTTCAGCCTTCCAAGTAGCTGAGACTGCAGGCATGCCACCATGCCCAGCCAATTTTTTAAAATTTTATAGAGAAAGGGTCTCACTATGTTGCCCAGGCTGATTTTGAACTCCTGGCCTCAAGCAATCCTCTTGCCTCGGCCTCCCAAAGTGCTGGGACTATAGGCGTGAACCACCACACCTGGCCAAGAAGCTAGTTTTCAAGTTCAAATGCAATTTCTAGGGGCATTTTATAAAGTGTAAGTTGCTATTCAAAGAAAATAATTGTTTTTATGTTTCTTACATTCCCTACAGAGCTTAACAAAAGTATCCTGCACTTCTTAGACCCTAAGATATTTATTGAACAAATGATTTAATTAAGAAATAATTTCCAGATTTCTGCTGTGATGGTACTTTTCCACTTAGGAGGCTTAGTTTTAAGTAAATTTCAGTTTCAAAAAGCCCTTTTTTTCAATTATTGGTTTATTCAACAAATATGTGTTCAACGCTTACTATGACCATGACTGACTGAATAGCCACCAAATACATGATTAAATCTCAGTCTCTTTTTTTTTTTTTTTTTTTTTTGAGACGGAGTCTTGCTCTGTCACCCAGGCTGGAGTGCAGTGGTGCGATCTCAGCTCACTGCAAGCTCCGCCTCCTGGGTTTATGCCATTCTCCTGCCTCAGCCTCCCAAGTAGCTGGGACTACAGGCGCCCGCCACCTCGCCTGGCTAGTTTTTTGTATTTTTTAGTAGAGACGGGGTTTCACCAGGTTAGCGAAGATGGTCTTGATCTCCTGACCTTGTGATCCGCCCATCTCGGCCTCCCAAAGTGCTGGGATTACAGGCTTGAGCCACCGTGCCCGGCCAAATCTCAGTCTCTTATCACACATCAGATTTTCATATCATTTATGGCATATGTAGGTGTGTCAGGCAGTAAAGAAAACCTGTAGAATTTATTCTTTTTTTTTTTTTTTTTTGAGATGGGGTCTGCTATGTTGCCCAGGCTAGAGTGCAGTGGCACGATCTGGGCTCACTGCAAGCTCTGCCTCCCGGGTTCATGCCATTCTCCTGCCTCGGCCTCCCAAGTAGCTGGGACTACAGGTGCCCGCCACTACCCCCGGCTAATTTTTTGTATTTTTAGTAGAGACGGGGTTTCACCATGTTAGCCAGGATGGTCTTGATCTCCTGACCTCATGATCTGCCTGCCTTGGCCTACCAAAGTGCTGGGATTACAGGCGTGAGCCACCATGCCCGGCCAGAATTTATTCTATCCTTATGAACAGTGCTTGCTTAAATGTAATCCTGAAGTTTTTTTGTTTTGTTTTTGTTTTTTTCTTTACTGAGTACAAAAGAATATTCGTTTCTGGAAAAAGATATCTGCAATACATATATCCAAAAAGGATTTATAACCAGAATATATACAAAATTTCTCCAAATCAATAAAAGAGGACAAAAAACAATTTAAAACAGAGCAAAAGATTTAAACAGGCACTTTATAAAATAGGATATCCAAATGGCCAATGAGCATGTAAATATGGTGTTCAACATAACTGTTAATAGAAAAATGTAAAGTAAAACCACAGCAAGATATCACTACATACATGAGAATGGGTAAAATTTTAAAATCTGACAATGTCAAGTGTTGGTGAGGATGTGGAGCAACTGGAATTCATATACTGCTGGTGGGAATTTAACATGGTACAGCTCCATGGAAAAATGTTTGGCAGTTTCTAATAAAATTACCACTTGACCCAGCTATTTTAAATGAAAACGTGTCTGCAAAAAGATTCATATATGAAGGGCAACAAAGGCCTGGTCCAAATGTCCCTCCCTCCTCTGGGCTCTTTGTGGGCATTTGTTTCATACCACTTTCACCAATACACTTGATTGGGTGTCTATTTCTTAGCTGGATTACGAATTTTCATAGAGCATAAATGTGATGTGTGTTAGCTACTGCAGCTACCAGGCATTCTTTTTAAAAAATCCCCAGAGTGTGGCCGGGCGCAGTGGCTCAAGCCTGTAATCCCAGCACTTTGGGAGGCCGAGACGGGTGGATCACAAGGTCAAGAAATCGAGACCATCCTGGCTAATACGGTGAAACCCTGTCTCTACTAAAAAAAAAAAAAAAAAAAAACTAGCCGGGTGAGGTGGTGGGCGCCTGTAGTCCCAGCTACTTGGGAGGCTGAGGCAGGAGAATGGCATGAACCCAGGAGGCGGAGCTTGCAGTAAGCTGAGATCTGGCCACGGCACTCCAGCCTGGGCGACAGAGCAAGACTCCGTCTCAAGAAAAAAATAATCCCCAGAGTTTAACTTATGGCCTGCTGCCTAGTAGGCACTCAATAAACGTTGAATTAATGAATCACCTCCATTTCAAACTAGTCATTTAAAAAAAGAGCCAGTGCCATGTTTTTACCCTCTGCTAGCATTGCATGTAGTGCCCCTTTAGGCTAGTCTGTGCAGGATGGGAGCATTTTCATTGAACTATATAGGTTTAAATAACCATATGCACGATGCAGAAATTAGAACTTGAAAGTGATAAACAGTGTCTGATTCAATACACAGTAGCCTAAATGTAAGCCAGTCATGGTGAGTTATGCCCTGTCATATACATACGTAAATATACATATACATATGTATGTAAAACGAAGCAGAATCAGTAGTTCTTATGGGCAACTAACTGTGCTTAGCAGCTGCCAAAAATTCACAGGAAACCCCTAAGCGGTCAGACTCGTGGTGCCTGGAAAGCAATCCAAAGTAAATTAACTAGTGATCATACAATATTCTTATTCTCCCGGATCATCTGTTTGCTGGCATGAAGAGTGGGTGGGAGGAATTGTAAAAGAGAGAAAAATAAAGCATCAGAAAAAGCTGTAGAACACAGCAAGAATATCTTTCCCGGAAGGTCTCTGGGCCCCATATCCTAATTATTTTGTTCCATCCTCCCCACTGAATACAGAATTTCTGAAATAATGCGGGAGTTCAGTTGGTGCAGTTTAGTCCAGCCTGAATTGAGAATAACTCTTTGTTCTTAAAAGACTCTACAGTGTACCAAGAACAAGGAAACACTTTGGAAATAACAATTCTGTGATGCCTCCCAGGAATAGATGATAATCCTAAAAGCATATTTCCATTTCTAACTCCAAGGGCACTTTAATAATGGAAGTCATGTAAGTAGCTAACCTTGGAACATTTAAAATCTGAGTACAATGTCTATGGCATATTCATATTTTAACAATCATTTTTAAATACTCAAGATTCTACCAAAGTCTATTTTTCTTTCTCCACGATAGATAACATTGGATTGTCACATCACGCTTCATTTATTTCACATACGTGTGAGATAAAATTAAACTCAGAATGATTTTCTGCTATTTATTGTTTTGACATACTATTTTTACATTTAGTACTGAATGTGAAAAAAAAAAAACTCTAATGCCATTTTCTTTAAGAAACATCACACGATCTTGCTGAAATGTTCATTAATATTGGGTTAATGGAGCTTTGGATTAGGATCCTAAAAATTTCACTGTTTTAAATTTTCAAAATGCAAACAACGACCTTTCCCCTTTGAGTATTTTCAAGAGATAGCTATGAATTAATTAGTCAGTTTTATAAACACGAATGTTCTTCTCTAATTTGTAAGCCAAAGAAAAGTTACTTTTTTTTTTTAACAAGTTCCAATCAACCATACAGTTTTAAATTCGGGGCCCTAAATCTGACTCTTAAATTCTTGTTCCAGGGTATGTGACAGAGCTCCCTCCTGGTGGTTTTTAAAGATGCTGGAAAGAGTGGTGGGGACATGGAGGCCTTAGAAGAAGCCCTTGCAGTGTTGTCTTGCGCTTTCCTGGGGACCGTTGGAATCTGCTGCAGGGATGAGTGAGTAATTAGACTGTGTCTCCTCTGAGCTCTTTGACTGAGCTGTCATACATTTTGCCTCGTTTCCAAATCCTCCTCTGTGTGGTGCGTGATGTGTACTTCCTGCTGCTTGGCCTGCCTGCCTGAAAACCACCACACCATCACAAACTACCAGTTTTAATAAAATTACAGAATTCAAGTGACAAGCACAACTGGCCTACTCAGCTGTGGGAACCAATGCAACTGATTTGAAGTAAGCATACAGCCCAACTGGTGAGAGAGAAATGCTCAAGGTTGACAGAGAGAGTGGCCTATTGGCTATAGGTGTTCAGTGTTCCCTACCAGTGTGCAGAAGAGGAAATGGAGGCTGGTGAATCCCTGGTTTTGGTTTGGCAAAGTGTCATACCAGAGCTTCTGATGTACTTAAGGCAGGGCTGGTTTTGGAGAAAATTGTAAAGAAATGTGCTCTCTTCATGTTTTGGGGAGTTTTATTGAGGTATAGTTCATAAATAAGGATTATATATATTTAAGATACACAACTTGATATTTTGATACATGTAGACATTGTGAAATGATCATTGCAATCAACCGAATTCACTTATCTATCACCTCATATATTTTCTCTTCTTTCTTTCTTTCTCTTTTCTTTCTTTCTCTCTCTCTCTTTTCTCTTTCCCTTCCTTCCTTCCTTCCTTTCTCTCTTTCTCTTTCCCTCCCCTGCCCCCTGCCCTCCTCCCCTCCCCTCCCCTCCCCTCCTCTCCTCTCCTCTTCTCTCCTCTCTCCTTCCTTCCTTCCTTCCTTCCTTTCTTTTTCTTTCCTTCTTTCTTTCTTTCACTGAGTACACTTGATATCTACCCTCTTAGCAAATTTCAAGGATATAACACAGTATTATGACAACACAGTAGTCACTCTACTGTATATTAGACTCTGAGCACTTATTCAACTTGTATAACTGAATTTTTATCACCTTTGACCAATATCTCCCCACTTTTCCCCCACCTTAGCAACCGCCATTCTACTCTCTATTTCTAAGAGTTTGACTATCTTAGATTCTACAAGAAACATGCTCAGTTGGTTTTGATGCCCTGATCTTGCAGCATTCTCTGCCCACTGGCAGACACTCACAGTCCTTGAGTTTCCCTAGCTTCTCAGGGCCTCCCACCAAGTCTTTGCACCCAGGACAAGACGCTGCCTCAATGCTTCTAGATCCCATTTCAGTGGATGGGATTTTAGGGCCTGAGAGTACAGAATTTTAAAAAATAAAGTAAGTGCAGAAGTATGAGTCTCTAGAATGCATTTCCTTGCAGTGTACTGGCTTTTGCTTGATCACCCTTCATTATTTGCTAGATACAGAGCTAAGTCCTCATACAAGGAAGAGTTGCAGAAAGAGAAAATGAAAGCATCCTTGCCCTTTGGCAGCTTACATTCTAAGAAAATTTGAAATGCATGTATAATTTCTAATTAACCTTTAGGAATAAAAACAAACACGGAAACGAAGTAGGAAACATACCAGAGAGAACGTGGCCGTTTTGAAATGCCCTTTTCTCTCAACAGTCCTTGTGATTTCTAGGATTATTGGGTTTTCTTCTTAGGCTATCCCATTAAACCATGCAAGGTAAGGTAATGGAGAACCAAAAATGTCCCAGTTTCTTCTTCAATAAGTGGGTCTTTGTAGGTTGAGTCCCAAGGACCTTGCCAACAGTAAATGATCATATACTTGTTGATGTGTATTATGATTGTGTGTGCTTATTTCTTTTAATCTTGCCTCCTTGGCTAGACTACTATTTCTTTTTGTTTGTTTTGTTTTGAGACGGAGTCTCTGTCACCCAGGCTGGAGTGCAGTGGCACAATCTTGGCTCACTGCAACCTCCGCCTCCTGGGTTCAAGCAATTTTCATGCCTCAGCCTCCTGAGTAGCTGGGATTACAGATGCCAACCACCAGGCCCAGCTAATTTTTTGTATTTTTTAGTAGAGACAGGGTTTCACTATGTTGGCCAGGCTGGTCTTGAACTCCTGACGTCAGGTGATCCACCCACCTGGGCCTCCCAAAATGCTGGGATTACAGGCGTGAGGCACCGCGCCAGGCCCTAGACTATTATTTTTCAATCATAGTACCTTTTCCATTTAGAGTCCACACAACTTCAGATCTTTGTCCCTAATGGGTGTATATTAAATGCTAATTTACATATGTATGTTATGGCAAACTGAGCAAGTATGGTCATTACAGGCAAATGCTTCACCTGTGGCTGTGATTTCCACATTGCTGTATACACAGCACATCTACTCCCGGGCTTGTTCCATTTTCAGACCTTGTGTGATGACCCTCAGCGCAACAGAAAGTTCTCCAACTGGTAAACTTTCCCTATGTGACTCCTGACCCGTGGCCTGCCAAGACTGGCCCAGAGACTATCGCCTGCCCTTTCTTTCTTTTAAGCCCTCCTAACAATGACCGTGCTGTCTCTCCTAGTATTCTGTGTGCTTCTAACATTCTGCTTTAGGAATACCGTACTGTCTTTCAAGAGGCTAATTAGAAGGAAACAGAAATTGGGCTGTTGAAGACGATTCCTAGTCATGTTCTAAAAATAACAGATTGTTGAGGCTGTGTTGGAAGTAGGCTTCTTGAAATGCACACACTGCCCTTGTCTGATCATTGTCTATTGTGTTGAGTAAGGTGCTTTATGTACAAGAACATACAGGCCCAGAGAGATCCATTGCCACCATTTTTAGTTAAAGGTCATAATAGCGTAGCCCCAAGGGTTTCACTTTTGAGTCTGTCTCAGTGGAACTGATCTTGGAAATTGCTTCCTCCCACAGTCTTGTCATTATCCCATTTTCAATTCGCCCTGCACACTGGCAGATAGCATCTCTTTGGAAGATGGATGGGGGCTGCAAATGGGTAGGGACTGCGGGCTGGGGGTGAGCCCTTTCTCTGAGCTCCTCTTGTCTTCACCAGGCTTTTAAAGTGCACAATCATTTTTTCTTTTATTATATAAAGGTGGCAGGTTTATGTACAGTTAAGGAAGAATCCTTAGCAGGTGGCTAGATTTTTATTTCTGCTCGCTGCAGGTGGAATGGGGAGAACTAAAAGGATAACATAAATTAAAACCCAAGCAGGTGGTTTCATGCTTGGGGACCGAGTTGGAAACATTGCTACTTGGAGGTGATACAAAAATTAAAATAAGGAAACATGGACAGGCTTCGATTACTGTGACAGATAATGTCAAGAACTTCTTTCCTGGCAGGGTAGATTCTGATGTGGACTAAAATGGATTTGTGTAGTTATTGCCTTATGGTCTGTGGAAAAGTAAACATCCAGACCAAAATAATCTCTCTACCTATTTTGGAGTAGTGAAAGGAGACGCACCACCCCTGGCCTTTGGAATTGTGTGTCAGGTTGGAGCCACAGTCTTACTCTTGGGAGTGGGCAAACCCTATCATCAGGCCCTGTTTGGAGGGAGTCATCTCCTCCACAACCCAGGACTCTTTACACAGGGAAGAATACCACCTTTTGGCAGAGGCAAGAGCACTTCATGTTAGTGACCCTTCATGTGATGGGGGATAAAGGGACAACACTCTTGTCTCCTGGCGTCCAGTAATTTTCATCATGTTAGAATAAAAGGAAGATGCCATCGAGACAAACGAGGAATTATTCTTAGTTTTGGCAAGCCCTAAAACAGTGATAGGGGGGCTGAAAAGTTCACATGGAGTAGAAAGTTATTGCCAAAGTACTTGATCGCACAGGCCCATGATCCCACAGTGCATAGATTGACTCTGTAATTCGGTCTCCATAGAAGTTGATTCGGCACCACTTTTGCACCGAGTGGGTGTGGCTGTCACAAAGAGAAAGCTAGTGGGAGCAGAGATAGTTGATTTATGTAACAACTTTCATGCCTCATAGAATGTTCCATTCTCTAGAAAAAATAATTACCTGCTTATGAGCAATTCTTTGGAGCAGAGCTCTGCTTCTTTTCTGCATAGTACAAACTTTATTTATTTCTAACTTTTGCCCCTGGGCCTTCAATTTGTAGTCCAAATATACTACAGAAACATGAGACCTTTAAGGCAGCCAGGCACAAAATGTCGAATTGAAGGGAAAAAAAGCAAGTTTAAAAAAGAGAAACCATGAATTGTCTTCTTGAAAAAATGACATGCATAGCCCAATTATTCTTCAATTCCTCCATAGCAATTTGACCTGATACTCATTTTTAAAACACAGCTCTCATTCTGGGTGTCCTCTCAGCTTTCTAGGATAGGTTCCTGAAACAAAAGCCAAACAAAAGCCAAACATTCTAATGAAACATGGCCACAAACACTGGTGCAAGAAGTCTCCAAATCACTCAAAACAATGTATATAGCATGATTCGTAGGGAGTACTTTCTAGACGAATGAGCCTTGGGCTTGTTTTTGTCACTGGAAGGAAACGATTGTCTGACATCTTTGGAGATAGAACGTGGCTCTGAGCAATTAAATTATTTTTGACAGAACTGCTTAAGGCAACTTCATATGGTTAGGGGGAAGCCCTTTGAATTATTGAATTGCCTATTTTCCTGGACACAGAATTTCTCACATGAACCAATTTACCATGGGGACAAATAAAGTGCAAAACAGGAAAAAAAAAAAAAAAAAAAAAAAAAGCAGAGGCACTTTTTAAGAAGGAATATTTTCTAAGAACCTGGGTGCTGGGGTTTGGAGTTAATCAAGTTTACCAACTTCTCATCTCTGTTCCATGAGGGACTAAAAGCTGGCATTCATGAGATTACTGGAAATGATCCACACACAAAGGAATTTGATAAATGCTAGCTTGGTACCCACTATAATATGTGTTTTGGGTACGAGAGGAGAAAACGGAGAGACAATGGCAAAATGTACAAAGTCAGCAGTTCTGACTAGGAAGAGGAAGCAATCTTCATTCAGCTCATTTGCTGCTCAAAACAAAGAGATCCACTTCACACTAACAGAGTTGTATGGGGGCCTTCTTATCTCTGTGTCTCAGGAGTTGGGGTCTGGGGCCTTGGGTCTTTTTCTGCTCCAGCAGGAGATGCTCTGCTTTGGTTTGCAGCAATAGCAGACAGATGGGGAAACTGGTGCTGTTTGGGGCTCTGCCTGTTTGGTGGTAACTTCTCAGATGAACAAGTGGGCTCCTCTCTGCCTGCAGAGAGCTGTTATCATATATATGACTCTCCAAGAGAGCAGCCAGGATAGGCCTTAGGCATCATTAAAAAAAAGAAGTTGGGGCTGAAGGTGGCTCATGCCTGCATTCCCAGCATTTTGGGAAGCCAAAGTGGGAAGATTGCTTGAGGCCAGGGGTTTGAGACCAGTCTGGGTAATGTAGCGAGACCCCATCTCTACAAAAAGAAGAACAAAAAATTAAAAAAAAAATTAGCCAGGCATGATGGCCTGGCCTGCATCTGTGGTCCCAGCTACTCAGGAGGCTAGGTTGGGAGGATCACCTGAGCCCAGGAGGTTGAGGCTGCAGTGAGCTGTGATGGTGCCACTGCACCCTTTCTCCAAAAAAAAAAAGAAAGAAAAAAGAAAAGAAAAGAAAGAAAGGAAGAAAGAGAGAAAAAAAAGAAAAGAAAAGAAAAGAAAGGAAAGAAAAGAAGTTAACTAAGTTGACTCTCACCCAGAGGCTTTCCCTTCCCTGTGGCCATTAGCTCTTTCTCCTAGCAGAGTCTATTAAGCTCATAGAGTCTGTATTAGTCTGTTTTGCATTGCTATAAAGGAATAACTGAGACTGGGTAATGTATATTAAAAAAGAAGTTTAATTGGCTCACGATTCCGCAGGGTGTACACAAAGCATGACACCAGCATCTGCTTCCGGTAAGGACCTCAGGGAGCTTACAATCATGGCGGAACGTGAAGAAGGAACAAGCTATCACGTGGTGAGAGGGAGCAAGGGAGAAAGGGAGATTGTAGTCTCTTTTTAACAACCAGAGCCTGCTGAACTCATTACTTGGGGGAGGGCACCAAGCCTTTCATGAGAGATCCACCCCCATGAGCCTCACCTCCCACTAGACCCCACCTCCAACATTGAGGACCACATTTCAACGTGAGATTTGGAGAGAACCATATCCAAACAATATCAGAGTTTATTCTCATTCAATGGTTAAAGAAGGATTTCAAAACTTTGGCACTACTGACATTTTGGGCAGAATCATTCTTTGTTGTTAGGAACTTCTGTGTGCACTGTAGGATGTTTAGCAGCATACCTGGTCTCTGCTCACTAGATGCCAGTAACAACTAATAATTTATAAATCTGTGTCTGTCTCATGAAATATTTGGAACATAGATATACTAAATAATTAGTTGCTATTTATTTGAAATCAAAATTGAACTGAGTATCTGTGTTTTATCTGGAAACGCTTCTTGGGAAATAAAAATTGCCTAGCTTGAGAACCACTGGGCTTAGGTATTTTCTCCTTGAGAGACCAAAGGAATCAATTTCTAACTGTAAAACTTCCACTTCCGCAAGATGGAGGGTGAAGATATAAAATGGTCAGTAAGTACACGAAAAGATGCTTAGCATCATTAATCATTAGGGGAATGCAAATAAAAACCATAGTGAGATAACACATCACACCCACTTGGATGGCTGTATTCAAATAGACAACAATAGCAAGTGTTGACGGGGAGGGGTAGCTGTTTGGAAAGCTGTCTCCAAACAAATTTTGCTCTTGGCCTCACAACACATACCTCTCTGGACTAATGACATGATGAGGGTTAACCTTCCCAAAATGGAAGAAAACATACCATGAGAACAAAACATGAACTAATACCTTCAGAAAAAATCTCTGCTACAAATCTAGCAGGTTCCCTTGCTTTCTCTGCTTCAAGTTTTCCTTGCTTCCACCCACCCTTCATATCGCTAAGACAGTGGTTTTTCTAAAACAGCAACCTGATTGTATGGCCCTACTCCTTGAAAATATAATGGCTGCCAATGACAATGGCAGCGTCCAAATGCCTTCCAATGGCAGTCAAGGTCTTCTGCAGTGTAACTCCAACTCACGCTCCCAGTCTGTTTGTTAATAACAGTCTCTTTCGCATATAATTCATGTAGCCTACAATTCACCCACTTGCAAGGTACAATTCCATGTACTTTTAGTGTGGTCAGAGTTATGCAACTGTCATCCCAATCAATTTAGGACACTTTCATAAACTCCAAAAGAAACCCCATATCTACTAGCAGTCACTTCCCATTTCCCCCCAAAATCTTCCCCCCATCCCTTGGCAATCAATATGCTACCTTCTGTTTCTGGCTTATTTTCATATATTTTTAATTAAGGTAAATGGAAATAGACTAACGCTTTTTGAGAGTTTTTCTGTACCTTTGTTCAGCTCAGCGGATCCCCTGGGAAGTCTGAGGGTAGGTTAGGAGGGACTGAAATAAACAAGATATTGTTTATATTAAAGGTCAGACCTGTGTCGGCCACACGTCTGAAACATTTCACCCCCTTATCTACTTTTATCTCAAATATATGTACTTAGTGTAGTTCCCACAGTTCTTATCAGTCCCGTACTAACTAGTTACCACTTGTAGGATTAATTATCTTGTCATAAAAGGCATTAGCTGAAGTAGAAATGTGCACAATCAAAACTCTTACTTTACAGCCAATATGTAAAAATGCTAGCTTTAAGGCTAGCGTGAATTGATGTGATTTAAAAAGTTTTATTCCACTGTCTAATTGTGAAATAATATCAGCAAGGCTTGTTAAAAGCAACAAAAAACAATTTGTAATCAAAAAAACTATTTGTAATCAAGATCTCATTTCTGTGTGTTTTTCCCAACATAGTACAACAAATAATAGTAGAGGCCCTCTCTGGAGGCTTTCATAAACTTCTCAGCCTAGACTGTGGGAGACTGAGGCCTGTAGACCCGTCTCAAATCACAAAACCGTTCGATTGATTCTGGCTTAAATGGCTCTACAGCTGAACACAAAAGGAAACAAAGAGGAAAAAGGTGAGTAGTGACATCAAATGTGGAGTCACATGATTTTAAAGTTACTTATTCATTCAGTGTGAAATAATTACTTCATTAAAAGCAATCCTCCAAACATAATAGTATTAAATTACAGTGCTCAAGGCTCTACATGCTCCTGGGTAAATTGAAGAGCCTCTAGATTGAATTCATTTTTCATCCTCTACTAGGTTTGTATTGGCTTTTTCTAGCCAGAGGACTAAGAAGAAGAGAAGATAATGAAGGAGACTGGGAAGTTTCCATCTGTATAAATTCTAATGACTTGCAAAGCTAGCTCTTTCAAAATTACGACATGAAAGGTATTGAATAAGAGTTTACTCTTCTGTTTGGATATTCCCCAAACAGAAATTATATAAGGAGCAGCAGTATTTGCAGTGATCGCATCAGTGGTCAGCAATTTCAGTTTAATTTTTGTTAATAATGGTCATGTCTACCACTGACAGAAGAAAAGCATTAAGAGATCATCTTGTCCTGCCTTGAGGCAGGTAAATGTCTGAATCATCCAGAACAGATGGCCTTTCTTTCCTAAAGGTTCTAGGGGGCTAAGTGGGGGAGGGAAACTGCAGCTTAACTTGATGAACAAGAGAGTTTAAACAGCAATTCAACTCAGTTTTTACCCATCCTTCACTTTTGTCTGGTTTCTCTAAGTGACCTAAATTCCCTAAACGATCTTGTCCACCCAGCTGAGAGAGAGAAAATAGGAACATGGAGTTATAGTGCACACTTTCTTGTGTTAAAAATGAAATTTCATTTTATTTAGGGTAGTTTTGCCTCAGGCTATCTATTGCCAGTGTTTATAATTACGTTTCCTAGATGATATGATCATGGTAATGTCAGAGGTGTTTAAACCAGAGCAACTCCATCTTGAATAGGGGCTGGGTAAAATAAAGCTAATAAGTTAAGACATTTTAAATTACAGGATGAGACTGGAGGTCAGCACAACATACAGGTCATAAGGACCTTACTGGTAAAACAGGTTGCAGTAAAGAAGCTGGCCAAAACACACAAAAACCAAGATGGTGATGAGAGTGATCCCTGGTTGTCTTATACTCCCACAAGCGCCATGACAGTTTACAAATGCCATGCCAACATCAGGACCGTATCCTATATGATCTAAAAAGGGGAGGCATGAATAATCCACCCCTTGTTTAGCATGTAATCAAAAAATAACCATAAAAATGGGCAAACAGCAGCCCTCGAGGCTGCTCTGCCTATGGAGTAGCCATTCTTTTTATTCCTTTACTTTCTTAATAAACTTGCTTTTACTTTGCACTGTGAACTCGCCCTGAATTCTTTCTTGTGCGAGATCCAAGAACCCTCTCGTGGGGTCTGGATTCAGACCCCCTTTCCGGTAACAGTAATGTGGCTGATCACCTGTATGAGAATATCCAATGTATTAACTATGAAAATAAATGTTGTTTAATAATAATACTTTAAAACATTAATATTTCATTTTTAAAGTGCTTTCCAGAATACACGGAACTCCTCCATATTATATTCATTTAATGTTCAGCAACCGTCTAAGGTATATCTGGCAATTCCAGTTGCATAGATAAAGAAAATGAAATCTCAGGAAAATTAAATGACTTAGTAAAAATAACTCTGCTAGAAAATATCAGTACTCTAATCCAGGGATTAGCAAATTACTGAACCTTTTGGTCAAATCCAGCCTGTCACTTCTTTATGTATTGCCCTCAAGCTAAGAATCATTTTAACATTATTAAATTATTTTTAAAAATTCTATGACATTGGACTATATGAAATTTAATTTCCGTGTCCATAAACAAAGTTTTATTGGAACCCACATGTCCATTTGTTTACATATATTCTATGGTGCTTTTTCATGCCACAATGGCGGAGTTGAATAGTTGTGACAGGGACCAAACGGCCCACAAATCCTAAAATATTAACTGTCTGACCCTTACAGAAAAAGTTTACCAACTCCTGCTATAATTCAACCTTAAATTGTACCCTTGGATGACTTTTACTAGATGGACATATGGAAAACAATAATGAAAGAAAGACGGTTCTTTGGAATTGGCGTTGACCTTGCTACTTTGTCAAACACGCAATCAAACCCATGAAATGATTTCAATAGTATTCAATGATCTTTTGCAAGATCACAAGACCATAAACTAAACAATTGTTATTTTCACTCTGTGTTCCCAGCTGCTCTAAAAACATTTGAATTATCTGGAGTCTTTTAAAAAAGAATATATCAATACAAAATCATCAATATTTCAGGAATCATTATGGAATTTTTAATATGCAAATCTGTCCATAGCATCTGTTGAGACTTCTTTGAGAGTGGTTTATTATTATTATTATTATTATTATTATTATTATTATTTTTGAGATGGAGTCTCACTCTGTCTCCCAGGCTGGAGTGCAGTGGCGCGATCTCGGCTCACTGCAACCTCCGCCTCCTGGGTTCAAGCAATTCTCTGCCTCAGCCTGCTGAGTAGCTGGGATTACAGGTGCCCACCACCACTCCCGGCTAATTTTTTTGTATTTTTAGTAGAGATGGGGTTTCACCATCTTGGCCAGGGTGGTCTTGAACTCCTGACCTCATGATCCACCCACCTGGGCCTCCCAAACTGCTGGGATTACAGGCGTTAGCCACCGTGCCCGGTGCTATTTTTAAGGGGGAAATTAAGTATGCATGGTTTAGCAATTTAGCTTAACCCTCACTCTGCCTCTTGAAGTATTCAGTTGGCTACTTCTAAACAGCCCACAGGCCTTTCATTTTGTTCTTAGAAATACTTTATTCACCCCATTTGCCAAGCCAACGGTACACATAGCTGGTTTAGAAAACGTGACATGAAAATGATTTTGTAAAATTGAAGGAAAATAATGCTTGCTTTTCATTACCACCCGAGGGAAACCCCCCTCCCCAACACCCTCCCTGCCACTCCCCCGACCCGCTGCTGCCCCAGTTGAATAGTCCTTCACTTCATCAACACCTCAAAAGGAAAACCTCCAGGCCATTAGCATCATTCATCTCTGGGAGATAACTCTCATTCATCCTTACCAGATAACTCAGTTTTGCTTGAGTAGAGTACTTGAGTTGCTAAAGAAATCATTTTACTGAGACGTAATTTACTTACAATGAAATATACTGATTTTAATGTTTACTTTCATAAGTTTCACAAATGCACACATGCATGTAACCTGCCTCATCAAGATATAGAACATTTCTAATCACTCCAGAAAGCATCTCCCCTGCCACTTCGGGTTAGTAACAGCCACACCTCCCTACCCCCAACCCCAAGCAACCACTTATCTGATTCTGTTACCACAGATTAGCTTTATCTGCTTTAGAGCTTCACAAAAATCCAGCGGGTTCATTTTGCCCACTGCCCAGACAGAGCCGATTTATCAAGACAAGGGAATTACAATAGAGTTTAATACACGCAGAGCCGGCTGAACGGGAGACCAGAGTTTTATTATTACTCAAATCAGTCTTCCTGAAAATTTGGAGACTGGGGTTTTTTGAGGATAATTTGGTGGGTAGGGGGCCAGGGAGTAGGGAGTGCTGATTGGTCAGGTTGGAGATTAAATCATAGGGGGTCGAAGCTGTCCTCTTGCACTGAGTTGGTACCTGGATGGGAGCCACAAGACCAGATGAGCCAGTTTCTCGATCTGGGTGGTGCCAGCTGATCCGTCGAGTGCAGGGTCTGAAAAATATCTCAAGTATCAATCTTAGGTTCTACAGTAGTGATGTTATCCCTAGGAGCAACTGGGGAAGTTTAGAATCGTGTGGCCTCTGGCTGCATGACTCCTAAACCATATTTTCTAATCTTGTGGCTAATTTGTTAGTCCTGCAAAGGCAATCTGGTTCCCAGGCAAGAATAGGGTTGTTATCCTCTTTATTTCAAAGTTAAACTATAAACTAAGTTCCTCCCAAAGTTAGTTCGGCCTATGTCCAGGAATGAACAAGAACAGCTTGGAGGTTAGAAGCAAGATGGAGTTGGTTAGGTCAGATCTTTTTCAGTCATAATTTTCTCACTGTTACAGTTTTTGTAAAGGTAGTTTCAGAATCATAGATTATAAATTCTTTTGTGCCTGTCTTTTTTTTTTCTTTTTTGCTGAGCAGGTTTTTAAATTTGTCCATGTTGCTATATGTATCCATAATTTGTTCATTTTTTATTGCTTAATAGTAAGCCATTGTAAGAATATACTACAGTTTGTTTATCCATTCTCTTGATGGACATTTGAGCTATTTCTTATTTTTAGCTATTATAAATAAAGCTGCTACAAATATTTTTCTACAAGACTTGTTGTGCACATATGTTCTCATTTATCTTGGATAAATACCTATAGATGGAATTACCGGGTCATAGGGTAGGTATATGTTTAACCGTTTAAGAAACTGCCAAAGGGTTCCACAAAATGGTTGTATCACTTTAAACTCCTTCCAGCAATTTGAGAGTTCCATTTGTTCCACATCCTTGCTAACAGTTGATAATGTCTGACTCTTTAATTTTAGTCATCTTAGTGGGTGTGTAGTGCCATCTCATTGTGGTTTTAACTTGCATTTTCCCTGATGCTTAAAACTGTTGAGCATCTTTTTAAAAGATATGTTTATTAGTCACGGTTCTTTCATGAATGTCTGTCCAAGTCGCCCCCATTTTTTATTAAGCTACTTTTTATTGTTAAATTATATGAATTCTTTATATGTATATATTTTTTTGAGGCGGAGTTTTGCTCTTGTTGCCCAGGCTAGAGTGCAATGGCATGTTCTCGGCTCACTGCAACCTCTGCCTCCCAGGTTTAAGCGATTCTCCTGTCTCAGCCTCCCAAGTAGCTGGGATTACAGGCACCCACCACCATGCTCAGCTAATTTTTGTAGTTTTAGTAGAGACGGGGTTTCACCATGTTGGCCAGGCTGGTCTCGAACTCCTGACCTCGTCATCTGCCCGCCTGCCTCGGCCTCCCAAAGTGCTGGGATTACAGGCGTGAGCCACCACGCCTGGCCGAATTCTTTACATTTTTAACATGTAAGTCCTTTTCCAGTTTTATATGTTGCAAATATTTCACCCAGTATGTGGCTTGTCTTTTCATTGTCTCAGTAGGGTCTGTTGAAAAGCAGTTTTTAACTTTAATAAAGTCTAATTTATCAATTTTTCCTCTCATGGCTAAAGCTTTCTGTGCCCTCTCTAAGAGATCTTTACTTCCTGCATGGTTACAAAGATATTCTCCTGCCTTTATTTTAGAAGCTTTATAATTTTAGCATTTATATTTAGGTCTATGATTCATCTTGAATTAACTTTTTGCATGTGATGTGAGGTAAGAGTCAAAGTTCTTATTTTTAAAAATATGTACATCCATTTTGTGTAGTGCCATTTGCTAAAGATGTATTAGTATTTTTATTTGCATTATTTAGATGAAGAAATTGAGACTTGAAAAAGCCAAGCATTTTGCCAAGTCACATGGCTGTCCACGTGACTCCAAAATCTATATTCTTTCTCCCATCACAGCACTTTCTATGTCAGTTATCAATATGACAGGACGTCATCAATCCCTCTCATTCTGTCCCTTTCCTCCTGAGCAGATGAAAACAATATACCCTTCACTGTTTCACTAGTCCTTCTTTTGTGGCATCCCCAACCCCTATGACCAATTTTAAGCCTGGCCATGATGATCTTTCAAAATTTATTACATACTAAATGTAGTACAGTGAATGAAAGGAAAAACCCACTGAAGACACTGTGTCTGTCAGTCAAGAAAATGAACATCTTTATATGAGAGATTAGGTTGATAGGCATTAATTAGACGTTCAAACTTTTCTGCAGAGATCCCATAAACTAGTACAAAACACTCAAGGGCTGAGAGGATGAATGAGGAAGAGTGGAATTTTGAGGACTTGTAGATTCCAATGTTATGTCTGCAGATGTTTGTGCTAACCCAAGTTTGAGAAATCGTGTGTTAAAAGTCAAACATGTCACACAGGCAGATCACTTGGCACCAATGCAATGATTAAGAGAAATGCAAATGTGCACCTTGAATTTGAATAGCAGTATGTGGTTGTATGATGGTTGACCAGGTAATCTAGAATATGCTATGTTATTATATATTTTCTGACATTTTAAAAATAATTTTTAGTTAAGCATTATAAATTAATAGAAAATAGGAAAAAAATAATGTACTATCCTAGATTTTTTTTTTTTTTTTTTGCAATTCTTCTTTTTTTTTTTTTTTTACTTTAAGTTCTGGGATGCATGTGCAGAACGTGCAGGTTTGTTACATAGGTATACATGTCCCATGGTGGTTTGCTGCACCCATCAACCTGTCATCTAGGTTTTGAGCCCTGAATGCATTAGTTATTTGTCCTAATGCTCTTCCTCCCCTCGCGCCCCACCCCTCAACAGGTCCTGGTATGTGATGATCCCCTCCCTGTGTCCATGTGTTCTTATTGTTTAACTCCTACTTATGAGTGAGAACATGCAGTGTTTGGTTTTCTGTTCTTGTGGTAGTTGGCTGAGAATGATGGCTTCCAGCTTCATCCATGTCCCTGCAAAGGACATTAACTCATCCTTTTTTATGGCTGCATAGTATTCCATGGTGTATATGTGCCACATTTTCTTTGTCCAGTCTATGATTGATGGGCATTTGAGTTGGCTCCAAGTCTTTGCTATTCTAAATAGTACTGCAATAAGCATACGTGTGCATGAGTCTTTATAGTAGAATGATTTATAATCCTTTGGGTATATACCCAGTAAAGGGATTGCTAGGTCAAATGGTATTTCTGGTTCTAGATCCTTGAGGAATCCCCACACTGTCTTCCACAATGGTTGAACTAATTTACACTTCCACCAACAGTGTAAAAGCATTCCTATTTCTCCACAGCCTCTCCAGCATCTGTTGTTTCCTGACTTTTTAATAATCGCCATTTTAACTGGCATAAGATGGTATCTAATTGTGGTTTTGATTTACATTTCTCTAGTGACCAGTGATGATGAGGTTTTTTTTTTCATATGTTTGTTGGCCACATAAATGTCTTCTTTTGAGAAGTGCCTGTTCATATCCTTCACCCCCTTTTTGATGGGGTTGTTTGTTTTTTTCCTATAAATTTGTTTAAGTTCCTTGTATCAGCTTAAGGAGTTTTGGGGCTGAGATGATGGGGTTTTCTAAATATACAATCATGTGGTCTGCAAACAGAGACAATTTGACTTCCTCGCTTCCAATTTGAACACTTTTATTTCTTTCTCTTGCCTGATTGCCCTGGCCAGAACTTCCAATACTATGTTGAATAGGAGTGGTGAGAGAGAGCATCCTTGTCTTGTGCTGGTTTTCAAAGAAAATGCTTCTAGCTTTTGCCCATTCAGTATAATATTGACTATGGGTTTGTCATAAATAGCTCTTATTATTTTGAGATATGTTCCATCAATACCTAGTTTATTGAGAGTTTTTAGTATAAAGGGATGTTGAATTTTATTGAAGGCCTTTTCTGCATCTATTGAGATAATCATGTGTTTTTTGTCATTGGTTCTGTTTATGTGATGGATTGCGTTTATTGATTTGCATATATTGAACCAGCCAGGGATGAAGCCAACTTGATCATGGTGGATAAGCTTTTTGATGTGCTGCTGGATTCAGTTTGCCAGTATTTTATTGAGGATTTTCACATCAATGTTCATCAGGGATACTGGCCTGAAATTTTCTTTTTTTGTTGTGTCTCTGCCAGGTTTTGTATCAGGATGATGCTGGCCTCATAAAAGGAGTTAGGGAGAAGTCCCTCTTTTTCTATTGCTTGGAATAGTTTCAGAAGGAATGGTACCAACTCCTCCTTGTATTTCTGGCAGAATTCGGCCATGAATCCATCTGGTCCTGGGCTTTTTTTGGTTGGTAGGCTATTAATTACTGCCTCAATCTCAGAACTTGTTATTGGTCTATTCAAGGATTTGACTTCTTCCTGGTTTAGTCTTGGGAGGGTGTATGTGTCCAGGAATTTATCCATTTCTTCTAGATTTTCTAGTTTATTTGCGTAGAGGTGTTTATAGTATTCTCTGATGGTGGTTTGTATTTCTGTGGTATCAGTGGTAATATCCCCTTTATCATTTTTTATTGTGTCTATTTGATTCTTTTCTTTTCTTCTTTACTGGGCTAGCTAGTGGTCCATCTATTTTGTTAATCTTTTCAAAAAACCAGCTCCTGGATTCATTGATTTTTTGGAGAGTTTTTTGTGTCTCTATCTTGTTCAGTTCTGCTCTGATCTTAGTTATTTCTTGTCTTCTGCTACCTTTTGAATTTGTTTGCTGTTGCTTCTCTAGTTCTTTAAACTGTGGTGTTAGGGTATTGATTTTAGATCTTTCTAGCTTTCTGTTGTGGGCATTTAGTGCTATAAATTTCCCTCTTAACACTGCTTTAGGTGTGTCCCAGAGATTCTGGTACATTGTCTCTTTGTTCTCATTGGTTTCAAAGAACTTGTTTATTTCTGCCTGAATTTCGTTATTTACCCAGTAGTCAGTCAGTAGCAAGTTGTTCAGTTTCCATGTAGTTGTGCAGTTTTGAGTGAGTTTCTTAATCCTGAGTTCTAATTTGATTGCACTGTGGTCGGAGAGACTGTTTGTTATGATTTACATTCTTTTGCATTTGCTGAGGAGTGTGTTACTTCCAATTATGTGACCAATTTTAGAATATGTGATATGTGGCGCTGAGAAGAATGTATATTCTGTTGATTTGGGATGGAGAATTCTGTAGATGTCTGTTAGGTTCGCTTGGTCCAGAACTGAGTTCAAGTCCTGTATATCCTTGTTAATTTTCTGCCCTGTTAATCTGTCTAATATTGACAGTGGGGTGTTAAAGTCTCCTACTATTATTGTGTGGGAGTCTAAATCTTTTTGTAGGTCTCTACAAAGTTGTTTTATGAATCTGGGTGCTCCTGTGTTGGGTGTATATATATTTAGGATACTTAGCTCTTCTTGTTGCGTTGATCCCTTTACCATTATGTAGTGCCCTTCTTTGTCTCTTTTGACCTTTGTTGGTTTAAAGTCTGTTTTTACCAGAGACTAGGTTTGCAACCCCTGGCTATTTTTTTTTTTTTTTTTTTTTTTTTTTTGCTTTCCATTTACTTGGTAAATATTCCTGCATCCCTTTATTTTGAGCCTATGTGTCTTTGCATGTTAGTTGGGTCTCCTGAGTACAGCACACCAGTGGGTCTTGACTCTATCCAATTTGCCATCTGTGTCTTTTAATTGGGGCTTTTGGACCATTTACATTTAAGGTTAATATTCTTATGTGTGAATTTGATCCTGTCATCATGATGCTAGCTGGTTATTTTACACATTAGTTGATGCAGTTTATTCATAGTGTCATTGGTCTTTATATTTTGGTGTGTTTTTGCAGTGGCTGGTACCAGTTTTTCCTCTCCATATTTAGTGCTTTCTTCAGAAGCTCTTGTAAGGCAGGCCTGGTGGTGACAAAATCCCTCAGCATTTGCTTGTCTGGAAAAGATTTTATTTCTCCTTCACTTATGAAGCTTAGTTTGGCTGGATATGAAACTCTGGGTTGAAAATTCTTTTCTTTAAGAATGCTGAATATTGGCCCCCACTCTCTTTTGGCTTGCAGGGTTTCTGCAGAGTGATCTGCTGTTGTTCTGATGGGCTTCCCTTTGTGGGTAACCTGACCTTTCTCTCTGGCTGCCCTTAACATTTTTTCCTTTGTTTCAACCTTGGAGAATCTGATGATTATGTGTCTTGTGGTTGCACTTCTTGAGGAGTATCTTGGTGTTCTCTGTATTTCTGAATTTGAATGTTGGCCTGTCTTGCTAGGTTGGGGAAATTCTCCTGGATAATATCCTGAAGAGTGTTTTCCAACTTGGTTCCATTCTCCTCGTCACTTTCAGGTATACCAATCAATCATAGGTTTGATCTTTTCACATAGTCCCATATTTCTTGGAGGCTTTGTTCATTTCTTTTCATTATTTTTTCTCTAATCTTGTCTTCACACCTTATTTCAGTAAGTTGATCTTTAATCTCTGATATCCTTTCTTTGGCTTGATTGATTCAGCTATTGATACTTGTGTATGCTTCATGAAGTTCTCGTGCTGTGTTTTTTAGCTCCATCAGGTCATTTATGTTCCTCTCTAAACTGGCTATTCTAGTTAGCAGTTCCTGTAGCCTTTTATGAAGGTTCATAGCTTCCTTGCATTGGGTTAGAACATGCTCCTTTAGCTCAGAGGAGTTTGTTATTACCCAGCTTCTGAAGCCTGCTTCTGTCAATTCTTCAGTCTCATTCTCTGTCCAGTTTTGTGCCCTTGCTAGAGAGGAATTGCGACCATTTGGAGGAGAAGCAGCATTCTGGTTTTTGGAATTTTCAACATTTTTACACTTGTTTTTCCTCATCTTTGTGGATTTATCTACCTTTGATCTTTGAGGCTGATGAACTTTAGATGGGATTTTTGTGTGGGGGTCCTTTATGTTGATGTTGTTGCTTTCTGTTTGTTAGTTTTTCCCCTAATAGGCCCCTCTTCTGCAGTTCTCCTGCAGTTTGCTGGAGCTCCACTCCAGACCCTGTTCACCTGGGTATCACCAGTGGAGGCTGCAGAACAGCAAAGATTTCTGCCTGCTCCTTCCTCTGGAAGCTTCGTCCCAGAGTGGCACTGGCCTGATGCCAGCCAGAGCTCTCCTGTATGAGATGTCTGTTGACTCCTGTTGGGAGGTTTCTCCCAGTCAGTGAAACTAGGCCTTATAAAACTTAGAAACTAGGCCTCACATAGAAAAAAGTTAACACTAGGTGGCTCTGGATAGGGTTCCACCCTGCCTCGATAGGGTCCCACCCTGATAGAATCCCACCCTGCCAATTCCGGGAAACAACCCCATGGGGTTCCACCCCGCCAATTCCAGGGGTCCCACCCTGCCTCGAAGTTCCCGGAATCAGCAACTCCAAGAAAAAAACCTCATAAGGTCCTGCTCTAACCAATTAGAACAAAACACCTTGCTCAGGCCATAGCTAGACCCAATTACCACGCGCCTAAAGCTTTGTTTAAATTTCGCGCCTTAAGCTGTGTTTAAACTTGTGTTTGCCTATATAAACAACCTGAAACAAGCACTCTGGGTCCCAGGGCCAACTTAGAGCTTGGGACCCTAGCGCGCTAGTAATAAATAACTCTCTGCTGTGAATCTTGTGTCGGTGGTCCTTCGCGGCGACCCCTGCCCAGGAGGGAATCGACAGTTCGGTTCCAACATTTGGTGCGTTGGCCGGGAAGTGGGGTCGTCCGAGGACCCCCGACCCATCCGGCGGAGACCCATCTGGCCCGGGCCACGGACTGCTGACTGAACGGACCTACCAGGTACTTTCGTTTTGTTCTGTCTGTCTTGCCGGCTAACTCTGAACTCTGGGGAGTACTCCTTCTGAATTAAGTGGGGAAGGGGGACAGACGTGTCCCGCACCTTCCCACTTGCACCCTGGGGAACGCCCTGGCGGTAGTCTGGGAGAAGGCTAACGACTCAGTTAGCCTCTTCAAATCTGTAGGCAGGCCGCCCCTGCCGTCTGAATATTTTGTAATCTTGTGGCGCCACTCTCTGGCCGCGCGGCTTCTCCTTACTTGTCTGGTCTTTGTTTTTGTTTCTTTTGTTTTGTCCTTGTTATCCGTGGACGAAATGGGACAGACGTTGACGACTCCTTTGTCTCTAACCCTGACTCACTTCCCTGACGTCCGGGCTCGAGCCCACCACCTCTCTGTAAAAGTCCGTAAGGGACGATGGAAAACATTCTGCTCGTCCGAATGGCCAACCCTCCATGGGGAATGGCCCCGGGACGGAACATTTAACCTCTCAATTATCTTGCAGGTTAAAGCAAAAGTGATGAATCCTGGGCCACTCGGACACCCGGACCAGGTGGCCTACATAATTATTTGGGAGAATCTGGTCCGAAATCCTCCCTCTTGGGTGAAACCCTTCCTCCATCCCCCTTCCCCATCCCAATCTACCCTCCTTGCCTTAGAAGCCCCAAAGAATCGGAATCCAGACCCGCCTAAGCCAGTCCTCCCAGATGAACCCCAGAGGGATCTCCTCCTTCTTAACCCCCTGCCTCCTCCACCTCAGAACCCCCTTCTGGGACCTCCACCTTACGCTTCACCCTTGCCCCCTGTCTTGTCCCCAGCTCTTTCCTCTACCACCTCGGCCCCTACCCTTTCTCCAACTTCTCCCTCGGCCCCTCCCTCCACCCCGTCTCCTTCTCCAGCCCCGCCCAAACTCACTCCTCGGACGCCGCCGCCGACACCTCCTCGTCTCCGCTTGCGGCGGACTGAGGACCCAGAGGGCCCTTCTACTTGGCAATCCTCCCTTTTTCCCCTCCGTACTGTCAATCGCACGGTCCAGTACTGGCCCTTCTCTGCCTCTGACCTCTACAACTGGAAAACCCATAACCCTTCCTTTTCCCAAGACCCCCAGGCCCTAACCTCGTTAATAAAATCCATTCTCCTCACTCACCAGCCCACTTGGGATAATTGCCAGCAACTTTTGCAGGTCCTCCTAACCACTGAAGAAAGGCAGCGAGTCCTCCTGGAGGCCCGGAAAAATGTGCCAGGACCAGGAGGCCTCCCAACCCAACTTCCCAATAAAATAGACGAGGGATTTCCCCTCACCCGCCCAGACTGGGACTATGAAACGGCACCAGGTAGGGAGAGTCTCCGAATCTATCGCCAGGCTCTGTTGGCGGGTCTCAAAGGGGCAGGAAAGCGCCCCACAAATTTGGCCAAGGTAAGGACCATAACTCAGGAAAGGGATAAAAGCCCGGCAGCTTTCATAGAAAGGCTTCTGAAAAAATTCCGAATGTATACTCCATTCGATCCAGAGGCCCTAGAACATAAGGCTACCGTAGCTATGGCATTCATAAACCAAGCTGCATTAAATATAAAAGGAAAACTCCAAAGGCTAGATAAAATCCAAACCTATAAATTACAGGAATTGGTTAAGAAGGCAGAAAAAGTATATAATAAAAAAAAAACCCCTAAGGAAAGAAAAGCCAGGTTAGCAAAGGAACAGATGAAGCGAGAGGATCGTAGGGACCGAGTAAAAAATAAGCATTTAACAAAAATCCTGGCGGCAGTTGTAAAAGAGAAAGGACCAGGGAGAGAGGGAAAAAAGCGAAGGCGGCCAAAAGTAAAAAAAGACCAGTGTGCCTACTGCAAAGAACGGGGACATTAAATTAAAGATTGCCCCAAGCGTCCTAAAAACCAAAAAAAACCTGCCGCTGTCCTCACCCTAGGTGAAGATAGCGAATAGGGGTGTCAAGGCTCTGGAGCCCCCCCCAAGCCCCGGCTAACTCTCTCTGTAGGGGGGCAACCCACCACCTTCTTGGTGGACACAGGCGCCCAACATTCAGTTTTAACAAGGGCAGACGGGCCCCTGTCTTCCCGCACATCCTGGGTCCAGGGGGCAACAGGGGGAAAATTGCACAAGTGGACTAACCACCGGACAGTTAATCTTGGACAAGGAATGGTAACACATTCCTTCTTGGTAGTACCTGAATGCCCCTACCCCCTCCTAGGGCGAAATCTTCTGACCAAGCTCGGAGCCCAAATCCATTTCTCCGAGACAGGGGCCCAGGTATTAAATCGGGACGGTCAGCCCATCCAAATCTTAACTGTGTCTTTGCAAGATAAGCATCGGCTTTTCAACGCTCCGGTTATCACTAGCCTCCCTGATATTTGGTTGCAAGATTTTCCCCAAGCTTGGGCGGAAACGGGAGGACTCGGGCTAGCTAAGTATCAAGCCCCAATCATAATTAATCTAAAGTCCACGGCGGTGCCCGTGTCTATCAAGCAATATCCCATGAGCCAAGAGGCTCATATAGAAATTCGGCAGCACATCAACAAATTTCTAGAACTCGAAGTGTTGCGACCTTGTCACTCGCCCTGGAACACTCCTCTTTTGCCAGTAAAAAAGCCTGGTACTCAGGATTACAGGCCTGTCCAAAACTTAAAAAAAATCAACAAAAGAACCATAAACATCCATCCCACGGTCCCTAATCCTTACAACTTACTCAGCACCTTAAAACCAGGCTATAACTGGTATACAGTATTAAATTTAAAAGATGCTTTCTTCTGTTTACCTCTGGCCCCCCAAAGCCAAGAACTCTTTGCCTTTAAGTGAAAGAATCCTGAAAAAGGAATTTCAAGCCAATTAACCTAAACCCGGCTTCCCCAAGAATTCAAGAACTCTCCCACTCTCTTCGATGAGGCTCTTCATCGAGACCTAACTAACTTCCGGACCCAAAATCCAGACGTGACTCTACTCCAGTATGTAAATAACCTCCTCTTGGCTGCTCCTACAAAGGAAATCTGTATACAAGGTACCAGGCATCTACTCCAGGCACTGGGTAAAAAAGGATACCGGGCATCCGCCAAAAAGGCACAGCTCTGTCAAACCAAGGTAACATATCTGGGGTATATCCTGAGTAAAAGGAAAAGGTAGCTCACCCCTGGGCGCATAAAGACAGTGGCTCGCCTTCCACCACCACAAAATCCCAGGGAGGTACGTGAATTCTTGGGAACTGCTGGGTTCTGTCGCTTGTGAATACCCGGTTTTGCTGAACTGGCCGCCCCCCTTTATGCACTCACCAAGGAAAGCACCCCTTTCACCTGGCAGACAGAGCATCAATTGGCTTTTAAGGCACTAAAACAAGCACTCTTGTCTGCCCCGGCCCTTAGGTTACCGGACACCTCAAAGCCCTTTACCCTCTTCCTGGACGAGAGGCAAAAAATTGCCAAAGGGGTCTTGACCCAAAAATTAAGGCCTTGAAAAAAACCGGTAGCATACCTGTCTAAAAAGCTAAACCCTGTAGCGGCTGGCTGGCCCCCGTGTCTCCGTATCATGGCAGCCACCGCTATGCTGGTCAAGGACTCTGCTAAGTTAACCCTTGGGCAGCAACTGACTGTTATTACCCCACATGCTCTAGAGGCCATAGTGCGGCAGCCCCCGGACCGGTGGATAACCAACGCACGCCTAACCCACTACCAGGCCCTCCTACTGGACACGGACCGCGTCCAGTTTGGCCCTCCGGTCACCCTAAACCCTGCTACGCTGCTGCCGGTACCGGAAAACCAACCAAGCCCACACGATTGTCGGCAAGTACTGGCTGAAACCCATAGAACACGGGAAAACCTTAAAAACCAAGAACTCCCAGACGCAGATCACACCTGGTACACAGACGGCAGCAGTTACCTTAACTCAGGTACCCGGAGGGCAAAAGCGGCGGTAGTAAATAGCCACAACACCATTTGGGCACAATCACTACCTCCTGGCACGTCTGCACAGAAGGCTGAGTTAATAGCACTAACCAAGGCCCTAAAGCTGTCCAAGGGAAAAAAAGCTAACATTTATACTAATAGCCGGTATGCCTTTGCAACGGCTCATACTCATGGAAGTATCTATAAAAAAAAAGGTCTCCTAACCTCAGAAAAAAAGAAAATCAAGAACAAAGCTGAAATAATTGCCTTATTGAAAGCCCTTTTTCTTCCTCAAAAAGTGGCTATAATTCACTGCCCCGGGCATCAGAAAGGACAAGATCCAGTCGCAGTAAGAAACAGACAGGCTAACCAAGTAGCCAGGCAAGCCGCCATGGCGGAAGTACTGACCCTAGCCACAGAACCTGACAAAACCAGCCACATAACTATTGAACATACTTATACCCCAGAAGACCAGGAAAAAGCAAAGGCCATAGGGGCTATAGAAAACAAAAACACTAAAAACTGGGAAAAAAGAGGAAAAATAGTCCTTCCCCAAAAGGAGGCCCTGGCAATAATCCAGCAGATGCATGCCTGAACACACTTAAGTAATCGAAAGCTAAGATTACTGATTAAAAAAACTAACTTTCTAATCCCAAAGGCAAGTACCCTCGTAGAACGAGTGACATCTGCCTGTAAGGTCTGTCAGCAGGTAAACGCTGGGGCTACCCAAGTGTCAGAAAAAAAACAAACTCGTGGTAACCGCCCAGGAGTCTATTAGGAAATAAACTTCACTGAAGTAAAACCTCACTATGCTGGATATAAGTACTTACTAGTGTTTGTAAATACCTTTTCAGGATAGGTAAAAGCCTACCCCACCCGGCAAAAAACGGCACACATAGTAGCCAAGAAAATTTTAAAAAAAATCTTTCCTAGATTCGGACTTCCCAAAGTAATTGGGTCAAATAACGGGCCGGCCTTCGTTTCTCAGGTAAGTCAGGGGCTCGCCAGGATATTGGGAATTAATTAAAAATTACATTGTGCCTATAAACCCCAGAGCTCAGGGCAGGTAAAAAAAATAAATAAAACAATAAAAAAAACCCTTACTAAATTAACCTTAAAAACTAGTTTAAAAAATTAAAAACGCCTCCTATCCTTAGCTCTGTTAAGGGCCCGGAATACACCTAACCGTTTTAGGCTCACTCCATATAAAATCCTCTACGGAGGACCCCCCCCTTTGTCAACCTTGCTTAATTCCTTCTCCCCCTCCAATCCTA
Organism: Macaca mulatta; assembly: GCF_049350105.2. Taxonomy (NCBI): domain Eukaryota; kingdom Metazoa; phylum Chordata; class Mammalia; order Primates; family Cercopithecidae; genus Macaca; species Macaca mulatta. Next base: position 13,046,185 of record NC_133426.1, on the reverse strand, counting down.
AGACTGACCTGCAGGCCCGGCTAAAAAAACTCCAAGCAGTACAGGCCCAAATCTGGGCCCCCTTGGCAGAACTGTACCAACCAGGACATCCACAGACCAGTCACCCCTTCCAGGTGGGAAACTCTGTCTACGTTAGACGGCATCGCACTCAAGGACTAAAGCCTCGGTGAAAAAAACCCTACATTGTTCTCCTAACCACACCCACAGCCATAAAGGTAGACGGAATCTCCACTTAAATCCACGCATCCCACGCCAAGGCTGCTCCAGGAACGCCCGGACCAACACCACCTAAGACATGAAAACTCCGACGCTCCGAAGACCCGCTCAAGATAAAACTCTCTCGTATCTAGCCCCTTGCTTGTTACTAGCCCTCCTTCCCTGCGTCGCTGGCAGTAATAACCCCCACCAGCCATATAACCTGACCTAGCAGGTGATTAATTTTAGTACTCATAAAGTCTTAAATAAAACCTCAAAAATTGCTCCTATGGGGACTTAGTTCCCTAACCTCTATTTCAACCTAGACAAAATAGCAAAAATAAATGACATGGAAGGGGGAGAATGGAAAAAACAGGCTAAAAGGGTGTCCGTAAGCCAGAACGGGTTCTATGCCTGTCCCGAATTCAGGACAGGAAAAATAAAAAAAACTTGTAAAAAAATAAATGCCCTGTTTTGCGCTAGTTAGTCCTGTATAACTACTAATAATAAAAAATAAAAATGGGCCACAAAACCCTGGTACATAACCATGTCCTTTGTCCAGCGCTGCACCAGAACCCAATATTCAAAAACTTGCAATCTGGTCCGCATCAAGTTTAAAAATGCAGCAAAATCTAATAACCGTTAAATATCCGGGTTAATATAGGGCCTATATTTATACCAAAAGCCACTGTATAAAATCCCTATCCAAATCAAATTAATAGTCAACCCTATCACAGCCCCTGTCGCAGTAGAACCAAACCAAGTTTTATCAGAAACAAGGAAGCCCCTGGTTCCTGCACCAAAAAAGCCCCAACCAAAAGCTCCTAAAAGCACTTCCCCGCCTCTAATCTCCACCTCCTCTAAATACACACCTTCAGCCCAAACCGTCACCCGCAGGCCCCTTAACCTAAAAATAGGTGACAGGCTCCTAAATCTCATAAAGGGCTCCTACTTCGCTTTAAACCAGACAAAGCCAGAATTTACATCCTCTTGCTGGCTATGTCTGGCAACAGGCCCCCCTTACTATAAAGGCATTGCCTCCACTAATAATTTCACTAACTCCGCCAATCCTACTGGATGCGCATAAAAACAACAAAAAAAACTAACCCTGGCTAAAGTTTCTGGGTCAGGAACCTGCATAGGCCAGGTGCCCCCTAGTCATCAGCATCTTTGTAATGTAACCTTAACAGTACCCAGCTCCAATCACTATCTGGTCCCCTCCAAGACGGACTGGTGGGCTTGCAACACTGGGCTCACCCCCTGTATATCCACAGCCGTTTTTAACAATGGCACCCACTATTGCGTGTTGGTACAAGTTGTTCCCCGAGTATACTATCACTCTGGAAACTCCTTTAATCTCCGATATAAGCAAAAAACTCATACTAAACCAAAGAAAAAACCTATCTCCCTCACCCTCGCCGTAATGTTAAAAATTAGAGTAGCGGCTGAAGTTAAAACCGGGACAGCAGCCCTAGTGCATGGTAACCATCATCTGCAACAACTTAAAGTAGCCATAAATAAAAACCTTAAAGCCATAAAACAATCTATCACAAAACTTAAAAAGTCCTTAACTTCTCTGTCTAAAGTTGTATTACAAAACCAACGAGAACTAGAAATTGTCTTTCTGAAAAAGGGTGGGCTCTGTGCAGCCCTGAAAAAGCAATGTTGTTTTTATGCAAATCATTCAGGAGTAGTTAAAAATTCTATGGCAAAACTGAAAAAAAAATTAAACAAGAAAAAAAAAAAGAAAAAAATCTCAGCAAAATTGGTTTAAAAATTAGTACAACCAATCCCCTTGGCTTAGCACCCTAATCTCCACCATCTTAGAACCCCTCATCCTGCTTATGCTCATCCTAACTTTCGGGCCATGCATACTCAACCGCTTACTCACCCTTATTAAAAATAAATTAAACATAGTACATGCTATGGTTCTAACCCAACAATACCAAACCCTCAAGACTAAAGAAGAGGCTCAAGATTGAGCCTCTAACACAAAAAGAGGAGGGAATGAAACTAGGCCTCATAAAACTTAGAAACTAGGCCTCACATAGAAAAAAGTTAACACCAGGTGGCTCTGGATAGGGTCCCACCCTGCCTCGATAGGGTCCCACCCTGATAGAATCCCACCCTGCCAATTCCGGGAAACAACCCCATGGGGTCCCACCCCGCCAATTCCAGGGGTCCCACCCTGCCTCGAAGTTCCCGGAATCAGCAACTCCAAGAAAAAAACCTCATAAGGTCCTGCTCTAACCAATTAGAACAAAACACCTTGCTCAGGCCATAGCTAAACCCAATTACCACGCGCCTAAAGCTTTGTTTAAATTTCGCGCCTTAAGCTGTGTTTAAACTTGTGTTTGCCTATATAAACAACCTAAAACAAGCACTCTGGGTCCCAGGGCCAACTTAAAGCTTGGAACCCTAGCGCGCTAGTAATAAATAACTCTCTGCTGTAAATCTTGTGTCGGTGGTCCTTCGCGGCGACCCCTGCCCAGGAGGGAATCAACAGTTCGGTTCCAACATCAGGAGGCCAGGGGGCCAGGGACCCACTTAAGGAGGAAGTCAGTCCCTTAGCAGAGCTGGTGCACTGTGCTGGCAGAATTCCTCTTGTCAGGATCAGCTGCTCTCTTCAGAGCCAGCAGGCAGGAATGATTAAATCTGCCGAAGCTGCACCCACAGCCGCCCCTTTCCCCAAGTGCTCTGTCTGAGGGAGATGGGGGTTTTGTCTGTAAGCCCCTGACTGGGGCTGTTACTTTCCCCTCAGAGATGCCCTGCCCAGTGAGGAGGAATCTAGAGAAGCAGTCTGACCACAGCCACTTTGCCATGTCCATCCCAGACCTCGCAGCCTCCTTAGCACTGTCAGGGGAAAGCCTCCTACTGAAGCCTCAGTAATGGAGGATGCCCCTTCCCCCACCAAGCTCAATCATCCCGGGCCAACTTCAGACTGCTGTGCTGGCAGCTAGAATTTCAAGCCAGTGGTTCTTAGCTTGCTGGCCTCCATGGGAGTGGGACCTGCTGAGTGAGACCACTTGGCTCCCTGGCTTCAGCCCACTTTCCAGGAGAGTGAACGGTTCTGTCTTGCTGGGGTTCCAGGCGCCACTGGGGTATGAAAAAATACTTCTGCAGCTATCTCAGTGTCTGAGATATCTCAGCTCAGTATCCCAAACAGCTGCTCAGTTTTGTGCTTGAAACCCAGAGCCCTGGTAGTGTTGGGACACAAGGGAACCTCCTGACTTGCAGACTGCAAAAACCGTGGGCAAAGTGTAGTAACCCAACTGGGTAGTACAGTCCCTCATGGCTTTCCTTGGCTTGGGTAGGGAGGTCCCTGGCTCCTTGCACTTCCTGGGTGAAGCAACTCCCCACCCTGCTTCTGCTCGCCCTCCGTGGGTTGGATCCACTGCCTAACCAGTCCCAATGAGATGAACTGGGTATCTCAGTTGGAAATTCAGAAATCACCTGCCTTCTGTGTTTGTCTTGCTGGGAGCTGCAGACTGGAACTGTTCCTATTCAGTCATCTTGGCCCCTCCCTCCTGTTATTATATTTTTATGATGAATTTAGGATGAACAAAATTTAATAATTCCCATAGGGAACTTTGGGACACCTGAGCATATGTCCTTGGATGTCATCTGAGATAAACAGATTTAAGGGGAACAGGGGACAGAGTAATCCAAGAAGGGGAAACAAAAGACGAGAAGGCCCTGGGAGTGGTGGTAAATCAATGTCTGATTGGCTCGTTCTGTTGTAGGAAAATCTGGATTCTTGTCACAGACCAGGAAAGATTAGGCTCACAGACACATAGAAGGGTGAAAAAGAAATGGATTTATTGGGCAGAAAGAAAAAAAATGGGAAACAGGGACTCTCAGCAAAATGAGAATCCTGCTAGCAGGTTTCCTGCTTCACTGCTTGAATCCCAGGTTACCACCCAGGAACAGGAGAAGCCAGGCTCTTCCCCCCTGCAAATGGCTTGAACTTTCCAAGGCTCCACCCTAGTGCGCACCTCTCCCAATGCAAAGGCTGGCTGGGGATTCTCCGGGGTGCCCTTTTCACTTGGCTGTCTCAATTCCTTTAAAGTGAGTGGCGTGAGCCTGGGTTATTGTGGCTCTCTAATGAAAGAAGGTGACACCCAAAGACACAAGGATCTAAAGGAGAGAAGCAAGATGTGTGGAAAGGCAGTTCCATTGAGTCGACCTGTACCCATTTCCCCTTGCCAGCTCATCCCTCATCCTACATGCCTCAAGAGGCAAAGAGATTTTTCTTTGATTCTACAGAGTTGATTCCTGTGTGTTTGGGTCAAACCTGAAGGCGTTCATCTCATATATCAGAGGGCCTCCCTGCCTCTCACAGTGGACTCACTTAGTTCTGCCTTCCTTTTGAGCACTTGCAAAAACCTAACCCCTGCCTCAACTTTGTCCACTAAAGGTAGATGTGCAAATGTGAGCCATGTGTGCCATTTTAAATTTCCTAGGACTCATATTAAAAAGGTAAAAAGAAACAGGTGAAATTGATTTTATTTTATGTTTTTATTTTATTTTAATAATATATTTTATTTAATCCAATATATCCATAATGTTATCTGTTCAACATATAATCAATGTAACAATTACTAAGGAGATATTTGGTATTCTTTTTTCTCATACAAAGTGCTCAAAAAGCCAATGTGGAGTTTATACTAACAATACATCTCAATTCAGACTGGCCACATTTTGAATGCTCAGCGGCCACATGGAGCTAGTGGCTTTGTCATAGACAAACTTCTCCTATGGATGAAAGGCTGCTCCCTTCTTCTCTCACATGGTCCTTTCTTCCTCTCTGAGCTGAGGAAGAGAAAAGAAGAAAGGGAATATTTAATATTTACTGGGCACCAGCTACTCTTTGTTAGGTATCATAACAGGGGGCTTCTCATGTTATCTCTTAGAAACCTCTTATTTATTTATTTATTTGAGATGAAGTCTCGCTCTGTCACCCAGGCTGGAGTGCAGTGGTGCAATCTCAGCTCACTGCAACCTCTGCCTTCCAGGTTCAAGTGATTCTCCTGCTTCTGCCTCCCAAGTAGCAGGGATTACAGGCACGCACCACCACACCTGGCTAATTTTTGTATTTTTAGTAGAGACAGGGTTTCATCATGTTGACCAGGCTGGTCTCAAACTCCTGACCTCAAGTGATCCACCCTTCTAAGCCTCCCAAGTGCTGGGATTACAGGCATGAGCCACAGCATCCGGCTTATCTTCCCGTTTAGACCAATAGGCAAGCCATGATTCCAAATTCCATATGTTTGGCTACATCAGTGGTAAATCCCAATAAACGTTGGATCCCAGAGATCAAGGTCTTTGGGGCCTCAGTGAGGTAGAAGCAATGGAGGGCAGCCTGTTTTAGCCTTAGATTAGCAAAACTATGGTTTGGTTCCAGTAGTGTCTTGTCAGTCTCATGTCTGTATAAAATCACAAAGACCCAGGAAAGGCCAAAAGCCATAGCCTTTGACAGTTCAATGTAATTATCCTGGTGAGGATTGTGTGGCTATGAATTGTTTCCCACAGGTGGCTCTTGCATCCTGTCATGCGTCTGGCTATGTTTGGTTAAAATGTAAGACACTACATATTTTATGTATAATATTAACTTTGCTTGGTGGTCATTATCTGTAGTTTCTTATGCTCTTAGCTATAAAGTCTATTCATTATTGTTATGACCAAGTGATTCATTTATTTTTTCATGCTAGTGAGTCTTCAACAAGCCTTCCACATTTTAGCTGTGTTCCATAATGGACTTCTCATTTTTCATGCAGTGATAGCCACCCTAGTTCAGAATCCTAGGGTGCTGGTGAAAACGCTCCAGGGATGGAGACATAGATAGTCAGGTGTCATTTCAGGAAGGCAAAAGCCATTTCATTGTTTAAGAGCTTTCCATTTTCCCCTTAGTTTCCTTGGTTACACTCAATATTTTGGGTTAATGGATGCTCCTGCTAATATGCTGACCTTTTCAATCAATACATTTAGCTTCAGGCATTCCTGAAGTCAGTTCTCTATGCTGACTCTTCAGCAGCCTCTGCATTAGATTAGAACCTTCCTTCCCTCATCAATATACCAATTTTAGATGCCGACTTGCAAAGGCATTGTTTTATAAAACAATTACTTTAACTTTGGTGGCTTGAAATTTCACCAGACATTCCAAAATCTTCTAAAATTTAAAATGTCCCTATTCTTATAAAGCTACCTACAGGAAGATAATTTTTAAGGAAAACCTGGTCTGGGCTACATACCTATTCTTAAGACAAGCAAGATTTTTCATTATAGTCAAGATTGATTGACCTGTCTATCAAACAGACTACTGTAGGATAAAGCCTTATAAATAAATGACTAGCATGGATTTTTATCTCACCACCACCTTTTATTTTAGTGTTTGAAATCATGAGTGCTAATAGTATAGTTTATCATGATAGAAGCATATTTTAGACTTCTAAGTTTTAAACCTTAAATTTTCTCAATGCATCATAAAATAGAGCAGTGTGGTTTGCATTGACTTAAGTAGAAATTGGGCATTTTTATTCTGGTAAAAAAGTGCCTGGGCTTGGAAATGGATGGTGGATATAGATCTTAGCACTACTGCTTATAGCGTGGAAAGTCTTGGATGAGCTACTTAAATTCAGAAACAATTCACTAATCACTGTAACTAAAATTTTCACATCTCTAAAATGTTAACTTATTCTTAGCACTACATGAGAGGCCTGAAGAGTGTATCTTACAGAATATTAAAGAATTTAAATGCGAAATGCCTTTTAAAATATGTAGATTGAAACTTATTAGAGCACCAGGTGGGTGGCCAGGCTTGGTCGCTCACACCTGTAATCCCAGCACTTTGGGAGGCTGAGGCAGGAGGGTTGCTTGAGGCCAGGAGTTCAAGACCAACCTGGCCAACATAGTGAGACCTCGTCTCTAAAATAAATAAATAGATAAATAAATAGACACCAGGTGGAAATAATGGTGGTGAATAAAGCACACTAGTTGTCATTACCACATTTCTAAGTAGGGACCAGTGCAATCGCCCCTACATAGTAATACACATTACATTGCACATGTCTACTAAGTTCTTGTGTCCAGTTTCCCAGGAAATGCAACAAGATACAGGTGAAATGAGAAAGTAATGATCCTATGAAGACTTGTGAGTTTTTAAGAAACACTGAAAGGATTTGTATGAAAAATGAGAGATCCTCAAGTTTTAAAGGTTGATGGCAATATAGAGCGGGAAGAGCAAGTCTGGGCCCAGTCATGGAGACACTAGAGAACTAGGAAGACAATGAAGAAAGAAAGCTATTTCTTCAAATTATTTGTAAGGAAGGAAAAGAGAAGATGTCCAGGTAGTAGGACTGGGATGAGGTAGTGAAGCAAAACTGAGTCTCTGAACTCTATCTGACTAGGGACTTGATTTTTCCAGAAAGTAGGGTAATGCTGAATGTGCATTTGGATACCTATCAGTCTAAGCTAGGTTTTGGGGGCTGTTATCAGCTAATGTTTGTGTAGTGTTTTTCACCTCACCAATCATGTCAAGTAGGCATTGCCTATCCATTTTATAAATGTTTCATCCATTTTATAAATGGATAGACAATGGACTCAAAGATGTTAGTGACTTTAATGTCACTCTGACTGAGACTGCTTGTTGCCTACCTAATATTCACTTTTCCTTACATCCTTAGTCAATGAGTCTTGATATTTTTCAGGGTGGCAGCCTAACTAAAAGAGTGTATTTCCCAGCTAAGCATGGCATTATAACTGAATTCTGTCCAATCTGAAAGCTATTGGATGTCACTTTCGGAAAGCCTCCTTAAAAATGAATAGGACATGCCTCTTTTTGCCTTACCCCTTTTACCTTCCTGTCCCCTGGAATGGCAGCCAGAGTAGCCATACTGTGACAATGAGGATGCAAACCATGTATGTATGAGAATGGTGAAGCAGATAGAAGGACTCTGACTACCCAGTGACTTTGTTAAGGTACTACAACGGCCTGGACTGACCACCTCTGGACTTTTTTTTTTTTTTTTTGGAGACTGAGTCTTGCTCTGTCACCCAGGAGGCTGGAGTGCAGTGGCATGATCTTGGCTCACCACAACCTCTGCCTCCAAGGTTCAAGCAATTCCCCTGCCTTAGCCTCCCGAGTAGCTGGGATTACAAGTGTGTGCCACCACGCCCAGATAATTTTTTTTTTTTTATTATTTTTAGTAGAGACGGGGTTTCACCATGTTGGCCAGGCTGGTCTCGAACTTTGGCCTCAAGTAATCCGCCTGCCTCAGCCTTCCAAAGTCTTGGGATTACAGGCATGAGCCACCATGCCTGGCCTCACCTCTGGACTTTTTAATAATCCCTGGGAAGGCTATCAGAGTTTATTAAAAGACCCAGAGGTTATGATTAGACCAAATTCAGTTGGTCTAATCATAACCAACATAGTCACATAGCTAGGACTTGTAGAGCTTGGACTTTAAGACGTCTAACTTTTGCTATTTCCACTCTGGACACGCACCCAGGCAGGTCATTTAAAGGCGATACTTAAGTGGAAGAATAATCAAGATGTAAAACCACTCAAATAGTTTCATAAATACTTTTTGGGGAACATAGAAGTTACTGGTCTTATAGAAGTCCTGTGGTAGAAAATTGTTTTATTCAGTTTTCACTTTAGAAGTTTAAAACACATTTAGGTTTTCTCTTCTCTGGTTCATTTCAATAACTTTCCCTCCTTATCTGACTCTTAGTCTTGTTGGAATCTGGTCATGTGGTTGCTGTGTCTGGATTGTGAGAAATATAAGAATGCACGAAGCCAGTGTGGTCTTCTCGCCCAGCCAACTAACACATGACTCATGCATTCCAGTAAAGCTGGAGCGGGCCTGGCCACCAAAACCTGACCCCTGAGTCATTTCAATCAACTGCGAATGCCCAAGGCAGCTGCATGAATTTGCTCAAACATTCTTTGGAAGGTATATGCTAATCCTTTCTTCCTAGATATAAATATTAACTCATCCGTGCCTGTAGTACTTGTGGTCTCTGAACCCTACTTTTGGAATGCAGTTGGGGATATCAAGTTTGCAGGCTTGAGACACTGCCAGGTGACAGTTTGCTTCATTTTTCCACGGCCTTATTTAATCCTTTATTACTTTTTTTTATTTTGGTAGCACATGGCATTCATTTATGCACTCCTGGGTGAGCAACGTTCTTAGGCAGTTAACCTGAGTGACAAGGCACAAATCAATGGTCACTTCTTCCCTTCACAATGGGAAATTATTGACATAACCCTTCTAGTTTCTGGTTCAGCAGGGATGCAAGAGGTTACTGAGAACAGTGTCAATAACCTTGCATGATGTGCTATTTCTTTTTCTCTTTTTATTAGGCTGTTTGCCCCCCTCATCATGCCCTTACAAAATTATCCTCGTATTTGTGTCATCAACCCTTTAACCGATTTCAACACACTTCCAGGAAGATTCAGTGGGTGTTTCAATCTACTATTTTGCAAGAGTGTCTCTTCTTACCTATCCATAAACATAACTAATCTTTCTTTCATATCAATCTGTACTAATAGTACATTTGTAGCTCATGGAATCTAATAAGGATTATGTAAATTTCTGCCTATTGATTTTTTTAAGTCCTCCAAACTAGATAAAAGGAAAAGCTTTTATTTTCTGATGTCCCATTTAATAATTCAGTCTTCTTTTTCTGCAACTTAAACTCCATATCTACTATAATCTCTGCTTCATAGAATAGCTATTCTCGTAGATACTTCAAAATTTTTTTCAGAAGGTCAAACAAGAGCTTCCTGCAAGATATAAAGGTGAGAGAACATTTAAACAGGCATCTCCAGTCATTGATATGTTACTTGCTTCCTTGAAAATTCCAATTATCTTGTGTACATGTTTTAAATTGCAGACATTGCATTGGATAGAGATATCAGATTCACTGGGAAAGAGAAAGAGGGGCTAAATTTATTTTAGCTGAGATTTCTGCCACAGGCTCTTCAAGTTGAGCACCTTCTCTCACTGGGTAGAGAGGCTAATTTAGCTTCATAAATGATGATTTTCACAACACAGATGCAATGTACCATAAATTTCACTAGTTTAGAAAGCTAGTTATTATGTACCTTGTGTTTTAAAAGTTCCAAGAAAAGGAACCATTAACCATCTTACTTTTATCAATCAAAATAATTGGATTGAAAATAACATGAAATTTTCTAAGTAAATCAGTTATAATAATTGCTTTGTGATTTATGAAATATGAGTGGGCTGTTGAGAAATACACTCTCTGGTTGATGGACCATATATTATGCTAGCTGTTCCTTAAGGCTGCTCTTCTGAAAGCAGATCTATTTGCTGAAAGAAGTGGACTGAAATGGGAAACAAATTGTGCATTAGAAGGCACTAGAATTATGAATGTCAGTCTGGAATGGAAAACATATAATTCAGAAACATGTTTCTTGGGAGGATAGACAAAGCATGAGGTCATAGGAAGGAAGGGCAGAGATGGGGAATAAATGATTAACAAAAAGCTTCTGAATGCTCTGTGGAACAGCCCCAAGTCCTTTCATAGATCAGTTTTACATTGCCTTAACTTTCCAATGGGGGCGTGGGGAGGCCCATGGGCATTTTAGAAAATTATAAAGTTTGCATTCATTTTTTTCATGATTAGTATTTTCCCTTATTCTTCATTGCCTCTTCCTGAACATTCTCTGTGGTATTATTAGAACTCTTATTAAAAACAAAAAAACCTCTTTCCAGCTCATGCCATTTCACCCCTGTACCGCCTTCTGTCTCTCCTACTGACCTCCTGGTAACTCTCCATCATTGATGGAAGACTTTTGCACCTTACCCACAGTCTTCCTTCCCACCTCAAAACATGTTGTCATCCTGGGTAGCTTCAACATAGTAATTAGCTATACTATTTTGGAGACTACCACTGAGGCAGGAGAATAGGGCCCGAAGGCAGGGAACCTAAGGACGTCCTAGAACTTAATCAAATGGAAACACTTCAGCTATGACAGGAAATATCCTCTTCATTTACATAGGGCATGCAATAAGTAAATGACTGATATGGTTTGGCTGTGTCCCCACCCAAATCTCAACTTGAGTTGTATCTTCCAGAATTCCCATGTGTTGTGAGAGGGACCCAGGGAGAGGTAATTGAATCATGGGGGCTCGTCTTTCCCATGCTATTCTTGGGATAGTGAATAAGTTTCAGGAGATCTGATGGGTTTATTAGGGGTTTCTGCTTTTGCTTCTTCCTCATTTTTCTCTTGCCACTGCTATGTAAGAAGGGCCTTTCACATCCCGTCATGATTCTGAGGCCTCCCAGCCATGTGGAACTGTAAGTCCAATTAAACTTCTTTTTGTTCCCAGTTTTAGGTATGTCTTTATCAGCAGCCTGAAAATGAACTAATACGATGACTTTGTAACTTTACTTCATCCTCTTCATTTACATACGATGTACTCCAAGTAAATAACTTTGTAACTTCACTTTAGTCTCTTCATTTACATAGGGTGTACACCAAATAACCAATGGAAACCTCTAGAGGGTATTTAACCCCCAGAAAATTCTGTAACTGGGCTCTTGAGCTGCTTGCTCAGGCTGCTCCCACCTTGTGGAGTGTGGTTTGCTTTTCAATAAATCTCTGCTTTTGTTGCTTCATTCTTTCCTTGCTTTGTGTGTTTTGTCCAATTCTTTGTTCAAAACGCCAAGAACCTGGACATGCTCCACCAGTAACACCATCTGATATTCACCCTCCTTCTAACTTCCTTCTGAAAAACTACCTCTTCCCCCGACTCTTATTTCCTTACTGTAACTTGCAGCATTTATCACTCTTGCAGTCTCACATCTATTTCATGTTACTTGATTTTCTGGCTTCCCCGTTAGAGTGTCAAGTAAGCTTTATAGAGGAGGAGACCATATTTGGTTTTTCACCATTTTATCCCCAACCATGATTACAGTGCCTGGCACATAGTGAGTGCTCAATAAATACTTATGGATTGAATGAGTGCATCCTTCATCACAAAGCACGATGCTTATATAGAGAAGTCTTGACCATCCAGACTGACTGGGGAAAAAGCCTGTCTAATGATATAGAACAGATTGGAATTTTAATTTTAAGATAAGCAATTTATGATTATAAACATTCAAGTACCTTCAGTGTATGACAGGTCAAATCTTGGGCAGAATGGTGAAGCAGACATCAATCTCCTTTTTTTGTTTTTTTCACACTTTTCCTCCTCTTCAAGGACTTGGAGTCTTGTCATTTTTCTAGTCTATCAAAACCTGCAGGGTGTGACAAGAGTTGCTGAAACCTCAGTATGCACTTCACTCAAGGCCTTCCATCTTGCTTGACCATTTCCATTTATGTATTTCTTGTTCAGAAAGGGAAAATTTTAAAACCTGTGGAGAAGTTCATATGGAGAAGAACTGAGGCCTCAGGCCACCAGACATGTGTAAGTCATTTTGGAAAAGCAAAGGTAGCTATCTACTCTGGGTTTGTGTATTAGTCCCGTGTTTCTGATCCTTTCACGTTTTCAAGCCTTGCTGACCCCGGAGGGACAGCCCCTCCCAGGGCTAGTCAATTCCTAGAGATAGTGAAGGGCTCACCTGCAAGTGTGTCTTTCAGATGCAAACCAACCAATCCAAAGCCCATACCCTCAACCACTTCCTTTATTGAACTCTTACACTCCACGTGGTCCTGAATGGCATGGCGTCTCCATCTTCTTCGGAAGTGTAACCAACCATCTTTTCAATGGCAATCAGATCTGTTGGCCTCACCATATCTGAATAATAATAAACCTACATTTGAAAACAGCATGCCACCTAGAATGTTTAGGTAAGCATGACTTAGTTGAGGGTGAACTAATGAAGTTCCTTAGGAACACAAAGAAGAGCCATGTACATTTGTCTTTGAGTGGGGCAGCTTATGGCAAAACTACAGGATAATTGAGGAGTCTGTGGAAATCACCACATCATCCCCACAATCATCTTGAATCCCTTAGGTTTGAGATGAAGATGTGAGTAGGATTTCATGGAGAAGAAGTGAAGTATCTGAGGGATTCCCAGAGAACAACCAGGGGCAAGGCCAAGGGTGGATTTGTGAGAGAAAGATCCTCAGACACTCCTTCAATTTCTACTAACGCCTCTCAAGCCACCCACTTATCTAACACTCTTCAATATGCGCAATTGGCATTATCTTTTTTAAAAATAAATAATTTATTTCATGTTGAAACAAACACAAACTTGCAGAAGAGTTGAAAGAAGAATACAGAACTGTTTTTCCCTGAACCATTTCCCTGAACAAGTTCCCAATCTGATGCTCCAACCCTCCCGAATCCTATAAAAAACAACATTTTCCTACACAACCACAATACAACCATCCAAGTCAGGAAATTAGCACTGATACATTAAGACCCTGCAATCTGCAGGCATCAACGAAGTTTTGACAACTATCCCAGTAACACCATTTATCAGAAAAGGATCAGTGCAAAGTCACATGCGGAACTTGGTTGTCATATCTTTTCCATTTCCCTCAGCTGAAACAGTTCCTCAGTCATACTCTGAATTCCATGACTTGGACACTTTTGAAGATTATAGGGCAGTTATTTTACTGAATGCCTCTTGATTCGGGTTTGTCTGAGTTTTCTCAGGATTAGATTCAGGTGGGCATTTTCTTAGTCATAGGGAATGTGAGCATAAGAACACCTCCAGCAGCCTTTGCTATTTTTAATGACCTGTAGCAAACAAGTGTGTGTTTGTTGGGCAAAATGAGTCCCTGGGAGGTGATTGTTTTCAGAATGAGGTGAAGTGTATACGTGTTTACATGTGTATACACTGGATAAGTGTACATAAGTGAGTGTGCGTGTATCCACTCCAGCAATAGTCGATGAAGGAGCCTATTCAGGACTCAATACCGCTGGAGTTATTTAGAGCTTGAAGAATCCTCACTAAACCTGTATCTAGTAGTCTGCTAGTTGACATGCATGATATGAAGAATATTTTATTGGCAAAATGAGTGGTGGTCATGAAAAGCCGTTGGTTGGGGATAATGTACAAAATGCACCACACTTTATGTCTAACAGTTTATTTATTTTAAGTTTTTGTTTTTGAGACGGAGTCTTGCTCTGTTGCCCAGGCTGGAGTGCAGTGACATGATCTTGGCTCACTGCAACCTCCGCCTCCCAGGTTCAAGCAATTCTCATGCCTCAGTCTCCTGAGTAGCTGGGATTACAGGCACATACCACTACTGCCTGGCTAATTTTTGTATTTTTAGTAGAGATGGGGTTTCACCACGTTGGCCGGGCTGGTCTCAAACTCCTGATCTCAGGTGATCTGCCTGCCTCGACCTCCCAAAGTTCTGGGATTACAGGCATGAGCCACCGCACCCAAACCCAACATTTTATTTTTATTTTTTTAATTTTTAATTTAGTTTTTTTTTTGTGTGTGTGAGATGGAATCTCTCTCTGTTGCCCAGGCTGGAGTGCAGTGTTGTGATCTCCTCTTATTGCAACCTCCGCCTGCTGGTTCAAGTGATTCTCCCACCTCAGCCTCCTGAGTAGCTGGGACTACAGGTGCCCACCGCCATGCTCAGCTTTTTTTTTTTTTGAGACTGGTATTTTTAGTAGAAATGGGGTTTCACCATGTTGGCCAGGCTCATCTCCAACTCCTGACGTGAAGTGATCTGCCTGTTTCAGCCTTCCAAATGTTTGGGTGAGGGAGAAGGGACAAGATGGAGGAAGGTAAACAAGAAGGCACCGCCCCTGTTGTTTCCGGGTTTTTCATCACCAACTTACCCGTGCGCAGGAAAATGCAGCCCGTGCCCGGGAAAATGCAGATCAACTGAGCAGGCGCCGTGGGACGTCAATCCGAAGAGATCGAAACTTACCCGGCCACACCTATGGAGACGCCCCTATCACGCCCTTATCCCGCCCACTGCCCTCCCCCTTCCAGTACCAATGCATAAAAGTCCGTTGCCGGCAGGAGCCAGCGTGACTTCTTCGGCCCCGCATTCGTGGACCGGAGAACCTCACCGGAGAGTGCCCGCGTGACTTCCCTGGCCCCCCCACACCTGAGGACCAGAGAACCTCGCCCGAGAGTGTGCACATATTTGCAATAAAAGACTGCCACTTTCTTATGTACTTTGGCCTCATGTTTAATTACTTAGCTCTCCTAAATTAAGTTACATTAAATTAAATTAAGACAGCAAAGTGCTGGGATTACAGGCGTGAGCCACTGCACTCAGCCAAACAGTTTAAAACAATATGTGTAGTTCTTGAGGTCTTGAGATACAATGTCCCAAGGCTCTCCTCTTCTCAACACCCCCTGACTATCGCTTGAGTCTATCCAGTCCTGTTGGCCGAATATCTTTGTATTCACTTCAGAGTAAGCCTATCACATAAGGTGCTAGTCGGTGTGTTCTGGGGGAGAGTGGGCAAACCCTGTACTATGGAACAATGTGATGGTTTTGCATGCCTTCTTGCTCATAAGTATTTACGGGTTTGGCAGACCTTGGTCTGCCATGGTAAGATGACTCTTCAGTAGTGACGGTGGAGTAAGAAAACATAGCTCACACTACCAGGCGTAAGTTAAATGACACCACAAGGAAACATGCAGATAAATCCATTATGTAGAACAAGGCAGTTCAAATGGACTCTTTTGATAGTTGATGTCATGAAAGGAAAAGTGGGGAGGAGTGCTATGGATTGAAACTAAAGGAACACACTGTCTAAATGTTTCTATGAGCCATGATTAGATTCTAGTTGAAAAAATAGCTATGAAATCCAAAATATTAGGTAATTAGAAAAAATACGGCCTGGCATGGTGGCTCACGCCTGTAATCCCAGCACTTTGGGAGGCCGAGGCAGGTGGATCATTTGAAGTCAGGAGTTCGAGACCAGCCTGGCCAACATGGTGAAACCCCGTCTCTACTAAAAATACAAAAATTAGCTGGGTGGTAGTGGCACAGACCTGTAATCCCAGCTACTTGGGAGGCTAAGGCAGGAGAATCGCTTGAACCTGGGAGGCGGAGGTTGCTGTGAGCCGTGTTCATACCACTGCACTCCAGTCTGGGCAACAGAGTGAGATCCTGTCTCAAAAACGCAAAACAAAAAAACCCCAAAAGCTTTTATTTTGATATAATTTTACTTACAGAAAAGTTGCAAGAATAATACAAAGAATGACCATATAAACTCCACTCATAATTTCCAAGTGTTAACATTTTACCATATTTACTCTTTCCTTCTCTCTCTCACACACATATGTACATGCACACACACACACACACAAAATATGTACATTTATATATTTAATTTTTTCCGGAACCATTTTGAAGTCCACTGCAGGCATGATGCTTCTTTCCTTCAGTGATAATTTCTAAGAAATAAGGATATTCTCTTACATAACCACACTAATAATATTTAAAATCAGGCAATTTCCATGGACACTATACTGTTATCTAATCTATAGACCTTTTTCAAATTTTGCTAATTGTCCCAATAATGTCCTTTACAGCAAAAGAAAATTTCAGATCTTATAAAGCATTCAGTTGTCCTGTGTCTATAATCTCATTTAATCCTAAATACTTTCTTAGTCCTTCTTAGCCTTTCACAACAATGACATTTGTGAATACAGATTAGTTACTCTGTATAATGTTCTTTAGTTTGAGTTTGTCTATTTTCCCATGATTAGACTCAGGTTATGTGTTTTTGGCAGGAATAGCACAGAAATCACGTGTTCTCAGTGCATCATATTGTGGGTCACATTTATGTCAGTTTGTCCCACTTCTGATGATGTTGAATTCGATCACTTGATTAAGATCTTGTATGACAAATTTCTCTACTATAAAGCTACTTACTATTTTCCCCTTTGTAATTAATGAACATCTTGTGAGGAAAAACTTTGAGACTCTGTAAATATCCTTTTACTCCTGGTGCTAGGCAGAATGGCCTCCCAAAGATGGCCATGTCCTAATCCTGGAACCTGTGAATATGTTACATGGCAAAGGGGAATAAAAGTTACAGATGGAATTAAGGTTGCTAATCAGCTGAGAGGAAGATTATGCTGGTGGGCCCAAGGTAATCGCAAGGGTCCTTAAAAGTTCAAGAGGCAGACAAATGAATCAGAGTCAGAGAAGAAGTTATAATGACAGAAGCAGAAGCAAAATCAGAATTATGCAAAGTGAGAAGGACTTGACCCATCATTGCTGGCTGTGAAGAGAGAAGGGATCATGAGCCAAGAAACATGGGTGGCTCTTTGTTTTAAAATGTGGATCTTATTATTATTCAGATACAGTGAGGCCAACAGACCAGGAGATTATTTCCATTGAAAAAATACTTTGTTATACTCGCAGATCCCAAGTGCGGACATGCCAAATGATGGGGGCTACATGAGGAAGCACTGGGCTTGGTGTTTTAGTTCATCCTCACACTGCTATAAAGAACTACCTCAGGGCTGGGCGTGGTGGCTCAAGCCTGTAATCCCAGCACTTTGGGAGGCTGAGGCAGGTGGATCACAAGGTCAGGAGTTCGAGATGAGCCTGGCCAACATGGTGAAACCCCATCTCTACTAAAAATACAAAAATTAGCTGAGTGGTAGTGGCGTGGACCTGTAATCCCAGCTACTCCAGAGGCTGAGGCTGGAGAATCGCTTGAAACTGGAAGACAGAGGTTGCGATGAGCCGAGATCGTGCCACTGCACTCCAGCCTGGGTGAAAGAGCGAAACTCCATCTCAAAAAAAAAAAAAAAAAAAAAAAAAAAAGAGAAATACCTCAGGCTGGGTAATTTGTAAAGAAAAGAGTTAATTAGTTCACAGTTTTGCAGGCTATTATAGGAAGCATAATGCTATATCTGCTCAGCTTCTGGGGAGGCCTCAGGAAACTTACAATCATGATGGAAAGGGGGAGCAGGCATGTCACATGGCCAGAGTATGAGCAAGAGAGTGAGGGAGGAGGTGCTACACACTTTTAAACAACCAGACCTAACAAGAACTCACTATCATGAGGACAATACCAAGGGGGATGGCGCTAAACCATTAATGGTTTAACTGCCCCCATGATCCAATCACCTCCCACCAGGCCCCAACTCCAACATTGGGGATTACATTTCAATATGAGATTTGGGCAGGGACACACATCCAAACTTTAACAGTTGGTCAGGAGGCAGAGAGTGCAAGGTGAAAACATGGGCAAGAGCCTTTATTGTGGTTTCCATTGGAAGAAATGGGTGAGGCAGGGTAAGCAGGTTTAGATCAACTAGTTTGAATAATTTCAGTGGACTCTGAGGTGTAAGGGCTCTCTCTAGTGTCTGGTACCTGGACTGGGTGATTAAGGCAGGGTAGTGGTGGCCCAGAGTGTCAGAGCTCAACAGAGGAGGTAGTTGTGGGTGTGGGCTTTGGATTAGTTGGTTTGCATTAGAAAGGCACACTTGCAGTCAAATCCTCTACTATCTCTAGGGATTAGCTAGTCCTTGGAAGAGCTCCAGGGTCAGCAAGGTCCCAGGATATCAAAGCATTAAAAATAGAGAAAATAAAAATATGCTATTAATACACCTCTAGAAGTTGGAAATGGCAAGGAAAGGGCTTCTTCCCCAGAGTCTTCAGAAAGGAATGCAGTCCTGCTAACATGGTGGCGTTAGCCTGGGGAGACTTGCATTGGACTTCTAACCTACAGAATTGTCAAATAATAAATCTGCATTGTTTTAAGCCACAAAATTTGTGGTAAGTTGTCACAGCAGTAGTTGGAAACTAATACAATATACTCCTCAAGCTTCCACCCACTAATTTTAGTATCGATTGATGATTCTTGCCTAAATCAATTATTATTATGATGGTAATTTTTCTTATCCCATTGTTCCTTCTACTTCATAGGTGGTTTTCTACTACAAAGACAATGTTTTTTCCCCTTGCCTCCCCACCATTTATTTATATAAATATGGACACACAGGTCCTTCTTTTGTTTAATGGACTATACTCCTTTATTGTCACTATTCATTTTGATGCTCAAATTTTTCCTAATTTCATCAGTAGGAACACCCTTAAGCTGACTTCTGTGTCTTTTTGACTTGTCAGTTGGAAAATTTGCATGTGAAGGCCATGTAATGGGATTATTATTAATCTTCTTAAGTATGACAATGGTATAAGGTTATATAGGAGAATGTCCCCTTTCCTTGGGAGATATATTTAGGGGTGAAGAGTGATGGTATTATTTGCAACTTACTTTCAAATGGGTCAGCACCTCCAAAAAGGCGATGTTTTTATATGCTTTGTGCATCTGTGTCTCTCTCTCTCTGTGTGTGTGTCTGTGCAGGGAGAGAGAGAGAATTAGCAAATTTGGCAAAATGTCAAAATGATCAAATCTAGGTGGAGGATAACCAAGTGTTTATTGTGTTATTCTTTCAATTTTTCTGCAGGCTTAAATTTTTTTACAATAGAATTTAGGGAAAAATGCAAACAAAGAAAAATAGCCTTAAGGAACAGCTGATTCATTGTTCTCAGAACATAGTTGTGCATATAGCATACACTTCATGATCTTTCCCTTAGGTCCAGGGTACAAAAAGAATAATTTTTTTAATGAACATTTTAAAGTGTCAGCTTAAATCTGGCCTCTGTGATTTAATTAAATGGAAAGTTCGCCCATAAAGTGCCTGAAAGCAATGACCTCATTAAAGTATGTAAACACTGGCCCTCAGATCTCATTTACACTTTTTTATTTGTTCTTGTGGACAAAGTTATTTTATAATCCAATCCCTGTCTAAATCACCATAAGTTTTAGATTAGCAATGACCCATAAAGGGAGTTTTAATATGTAGTTTATAGAAATCCACATTCCAATGAAAATCCAACCAAAGGGGAATGAAAATGCAATGCAAAGCTTATTAAACTATTTGAAGTTTCTTCTACCCAATTTTTCAGAGCTTTTTATACATGACTAGACTCATACATTTATAATCATTGAGGTTTGGCAGGTACAGAGAGCTGATATGAAGTGTTGCAAGAAAACTGATGAAGGAACCACCCAGACAGTTGCCCTGTGGTAGCTTTAAAACAGGTCAATAAATTCTTTGAAACTTTTCCCCTTCAAGAGTGGAGACCCATTCTCTTCCACTTGAGCATGGGTTAGACTAGTGACTCACTTCTAACTAATAGAATATGGCAGCAGTGGTGGTGTGTGGCTTCTGAGACTAGATGGTGTCAGCATGGCAACTTCCTCTTTGCTGTCTCTCTTATATCATAGCTGCCATGCCGTGAAGACACTCAAGCAGCCCTATGAAAAGGTCCCCTTTGGGGGGAACTGAGACTTCTTGCCAACAACCATGTGAGTAACCCATCTTGGAAGAAGATCCACCAACCCCAGTCAAGCCTTCAGATGACTGTTGCTCTAGCCAACATCTTGACTGCAACCTCATGAGAGACCCTGTGCCAGAACCACCCAGCTAAGCTGCTCCTGAATTCCTGACCCCAAGAAACTGAGATAATAAATGTTTATTATTTTGAGCCATGATATTTTTGGGCAATTTGTTGCAAGGCAATAGATAACTAATACAGGTTCTCATAATGTCATTATTTGGGTCCAGTCAGCATGCTTTAGTATCTGGGAGTTTTTTTTCCCTCTCGTTCATAATCTAACAGCAATATAAGAAATACAAGAAAAAGACACTAAAGAGACTTCCCTGGATTCTCCTGGTATTGGTGGAGGTAACATTTGACTCTTTACTTCTTCCCTGCTGAGTCTGAAGGGCTTTTGCTTGAAGTAATTTGCCATTTTGGAGGAGGAGCACTATTTGGCTAGTGTGTGTTTTAGTGGCAGAAAGTCCCTTAGGAAATGAATAAACCCAGAGTCTCCAACTCACTTAATAAAGGATTGCATTAAATCCTGCAACCGTCCTGTGATGTAGGCACTACTTGCCTGATTTTAAGACTGAGGGAATTGAAGTATTATGTGTCAGGGATATACACAAATTTGGGGGAATATGAAAGGTCTTGGAGGCTGTCTTCATAAATATCCAGTCACTTCTGCGTCATGGAAGAGAGGAAAAAAGAAAGGCATTAAGAAGGGAACAGATATAATGTACTGAGTATGGGGAGAAAGGTACTCTCTTTTCTCCCAAATGAGAGAATTATTTCCTGAAAGGCTGGGTGAAGGTCTAATCAAGTTGACATGGTCCTCAATCCCCAATTCCCTTGAGGCCTTGGAAACCCAGCCAGCTGAGGCCTGAACAATGAACATCCACATGGCTACTTTCCTTTGATCTTCTGCTTTCTTTGAACAAAGTAGCAGAAGGTCTTGAAGGGCAAAAGTTGCCAATTTCTAGGTTTTCAAAGACTCTGGGAGCTGGTGAATGAAAAGGGATGTTTGTAGCTTTATGTTGTGTCAGGAATTTGATAACCACTATCTGGGGATGTTGTATGACATGGTTGAACCTGAACAGACACTGCAGACATGGTGGTCTGTTGTCAGTCCTACAGCAAAACGACATTCACTATTCTGGCCAGGTTTTGAAAAGGAAAGTACCAGCGATTTGAAGTCAAACAGATTCTCGTCACTCCCTTAGTCCTGGTTCTGCTACTAACCAGCTGTGTCCCTTCACTATGAATCTTGTTCTCTTCATCCACAAATGTAGATAAAGTATTTTCTCAGAATTTTTTTAGCTCTGACATTTTAGGATGACATGATTCCTCCAGGAAGCTCCAAAAGGCTCCAGTTCCATAAAGTAAATGAATCCTAGTTGTTTTATTTGTACCTTGTCAGAGGTGTTTGAACCAGAGTGACTCCATCTTGAATAAGGGCTAGGTAAAATAAGGCTAAGACCTGTTGAGCTGCATTCCCAGCAGGTTAGGCATTCTAAGTCACAGGATGAGATAGGAGGTCAGCACAAGATACAGGTCATAAAGACCCTGCTGATAAAACAGGATGTGGTAAAGAAGCTGGCCAAAACCCATCAAAACCAATGGCAATGAAAGTGACTTCTGGTCATCCTCACTGCTCATTATATGCTAATTATAATGTATTAGTATGCTAAAAGACACTCCCACCAGTGCCATGACAGTTTACAAATGCCATGGCAATGTCAGGAAGTTACCCTATATATATAATATATAGTTACCCTACATGTGTAATAATTG
Organism: Macaca mulatta; assembly: GCF_049350105.2. Classification (NCBI taxonomy): domain Eukaryota; kingdom Metazoa; phylum Chordata; class Mammalia; order Primates; family Cercopithecidae; genus Macaca; species Macaca mulatta. The sequence goes on along the minus strand of NC_133426.1, from coordinate 13,023,882 downwards.
TTATTATCAAAATAATTCCCCTCTGATTAATGTTATGGTAGATTTCATAGTCTTTAAAAAATATGGTGAAGTCCACATTTAAGCGAAACTGAGTAACTCTGAGTAGGGCATTTTGGAAATAATTTCTCTTTGAAAGCAGATTGGGCAGCCTGAGCACCAACAAAGAGTGTTGGAAAAAGGAGTATCTTTTTTGTGACTTAGTTATTAACTTAATGAGAAGTCAAAACAGATATAGGGAATATTTACTTTTAACTTCCCCAAAGTGACAAAAAATAAACAGCCATTTAAGGTGAAAAAACGTTGGTGGCTTTTCCCCAGAAAGTCCTAATGTATGTCTTCATTTTACTTTATGTGTTCCTAGTAAAAATGACAGAAACACTGAGCTAGGCTTCTGTGGTTATTTAAAATTCAGCATGCTATGAACTTTCTATGATAACAGACGTGTTCTATATCTGTGCCATCCAGTATAGTAGTCCCTAGCCACATTTGGTTATGTACTTGAAGTGTGGCTAGTGTGATTCAAAAACTGATTTTTAATTTTATTTAATATTAATTAATATATATTGAAATTCAAATAGCCACATTTGTTTAGTGGCTACTGTATTGGATAATACTAACCTAAAGCCTTGATATGCTGAAAATGTCTTTGCAAAAATTATAACTGAGGAAATTATGACAGTGAAAGAGATTAGACCTAACCAACTCCATCTTGCTTCTAATCTTTAAGTTGTCCTCGTTCATTCCTGGGTATAGGCCAACTAACCTTGGAAAGGAATTTAATTTATGGTTTAACTCTGAAACAAAACTGATAATAGCCTTTGCCCATTTGAAGCCAAGGCTGGCTCCTCAGTCCCTGCTCCCAGGGTCTCTGACCTTGTTCCTGCTGTATGTGCTCAGCTTGGGTTAGGATAACAAAGTATTACAAAGATCAATAAGACCCGCACTATTGTGAGCTCCTCACATACAGTATCTCATTTAATCCTCGAAAGATCTCTGAGATGTAGCATCGTTTTCACTCAGTTTGCTGCTAAGGAATATAAAGTTCAGTGAGGTTCAATTGCTAAGGCCACACTGTTACTAACAAGTAGAGCTGGAATCAAGCCAGGATCTTTTTAATTTTATTTTAGTTGTTCTGAGATGGAGTCTTGCTCTGTCACCCAGGCTGGAGTACAGTGGCACGATGTCAGCTCACTGCAACCTCTGCCTCCCGGGTTCAAATGACTCTCCCACCTCAGCCTCCCAAGTAGCTGGGATTACAGGCATGCACCACCAAGCCCCGCTAATTTGTATTTTTAATAGACACAGGGTTTCACTGTGTTGGCCAGGCTGGTCTTGAACTCTTGAACTCAAGTGATCTGCCTGCCTTGGCCTCCCAAAGTGCTGGAGTTACAGGCAAGAGCCATCGTGCCCGTCTCTGACCCACCATATGACACACCCCAGATTCTGATTTGCACTTTTGGCCAGTACCTTGGGGGAATCCTATATTTTTGATCTGATTTGCAAATCGTGCTTTGAGAAACATGACCCATATTCTCCTCATTCTGAAAAGAATTCCAAAGTAGAGTTGCCTTAAACCAGAGGTTCTCAACTAGGGGTGATTTTGCCCCCCAGGGGACATTTGGCAATGTCTAGAGCCATTTCTGGTGTTAAAATTAAGTTTGGCCTAAATCTGCCTCCTTACATATTTCAAGTTTGGCCTAAAGGTTTCTCCCTACATACTGAACTGTAACCTAACTTGATATGTAAACAGACTAACTTACCATTGTACCAATCACAGAGTTTCAGCCAATCACGGGCAGCCAACTGTTCAAACCCTGTTCAAATAAGGCAAACACCGTGCTATAAAACCAATCCAGCAGTTTCTGTACCTCACTTCCGTTTTCTGTGTGTCACTTTCCTTTTTCTGTCCATAAATGTTATCCAACCATGTGGCAGATCTTCGGGTCTGAACCTATTGTGGTTCTGTGGGCTGCCTGATTTTAGAATTGTTCTTTACTCAGTTAAACCCTATTAAATGTAATTCGTATAACGTTTAACACTGGTTGTCACAACTTGTGGGGAGGTTGCTGCTCGAATCTAGTGGGTAGAGACCACAGATATACCCCATGTTGGGGTGGGGGCTGGTACTGTCCTGTGCACTGTACGCGGTTTAGCAATATCCACTGTGCATTTTCCCCAAATGTTAATTAGTTCTGAGGTTGTGAAGCCTTGTCTTTAAGCAAAGCCAGGACCTCTGGTGTCCCTGGGAAAGGCGACAACAACCTGAATGTAAAGTGAAAAAAATAACAAATTTCATCGTTGACTTTAAAGAAAACCAAAATATTTTACCCCAAAATATATTTCTTTGACATATTTTGAGATGGCTGTTCAGAGCGCCTGCAAACAGAAGCAGCCCTGCAAAGCTGTCTTTTGTGGGGACAGATTTGCATCTGTAGAGAAAATCTGCACTGATGCAGCCAGGCTTTCTCTTAGCTCTGCCTTGTCTGGATCTAGGAAAGATGAACTGACAGTCTGACACATTTAAAGGTCTGAAAGAAACATTTACCATCTATTCTCTCTGAGGGCTGCTACCTGTGAGGTCTTATCTATGTAATGAGACCAACTTTGCCAGCCAGGCCTCCTCTTCTCCTTCTCCTATAACTTGTTTTGCCAACATAGCGTGCTTTGCAGTCTCCCAAGTCCCCATTCATTCTGTAACCTCAAGATGGTATAAAAGCATAAATTAATTATCTGGCCATTTCTTTGAGATCTCATATTTTGTAGGACTCTCATGCACGTTAATAAATTTGTATGCCTTTTGTCCTATTAATCTGCCTTTTGTCAGTTGATTTTTCAGCAAACCTTCAGAGGGCAAAGGGAGAAGTTTTCCCTTGGTCCCTACACATTGGTTTCAAGCAGCATAGATTCCAGTGATTTACAGAAATTCAAGGCAGTGATTTCCAGCCTTATCAGAACAGTGCTCCCCTTTAATAATAAATAGTTGTAGGAAAACTAAGAATGAAATAGTTACAAATGCCAGTAGATTCAGGTGTGTTATATTGAGAACTGGTGGTGTCAGGATTTTCCAGAACAATGAATGACTTGTGCTAAAAGTTCCATACAGAGCAAAACACAAACTTTTGATTCATACAGTAGTTGATTTCCAGAAAAATTCAGGGTTTATTAAAATTGCTAAAAATACTTTTGTGTTTGTTTGTAAAATGCTGTGAGCATCTATCCTCAGATAATCTTGAGAAGGTTTTTACACACAATGCAGGTCTAGCAGGGCATCCAGAAGTCCTGAAGGACGGAGGGGATCCTTCTTTTCTCTGGACTTTATGACCAATGAGGGTTGCTTAAAATCCCCAGCTGTGGCTCATGAATATCTAAGGCACCCCCTCCCTTGGGTATGCTAATCAAAAACACACAATGAAATATTCTAATTTCCCTCTAGCACTTGAGGCCAGGAGTTTGAGCCCAGCCTGGCCAACAAGGTGAAACCCCGTCTCTACTAATAATACAAAAACTAGCCAGGCTTGGTGGGCCTGCAGTCCCAGCTACTCACGAGGCTGAAGCAGGAGAATCGCTTGAACCTGGGAGGCAGAGGTTGCAGTGAGTCAAGATCATGCCACTGCACTCCAGCCTGGGCAACAGAGTGAGACTCCATCTGAAAAAAAAAAAAAAAAAAAAAATCAAACTTCAAACTGTACCCTCCATGCTGATCACCTCTACCATGAAAGATCTGGATGGTGAATGTTTTCAACATCCCTCTGTTGGCTGCGTGGTCCCTGGAAGTATTCCTTTTCTCTTCATATACTAAATTGAATGATTTTGGCACAGAATAATAACATGTCGTTTAATGGACAGAAAACCATGATGGAAAATGTTATGCTGGTAGCTACTATGTAGAACTGATGGGCCCTGACCCCTGATGCCAAATTTTAAGTATTTTGAATGTTTCTCAATATACTCATCACGGCTAAAATTATGAGGAGATTCCTGTTTGGCTTCCACGGTCTCTTCCCGCATCCCTCAAAGTTTTCAGAATCTGAAATGATAGGCTCCACACCCTGCCTTCCTAGGGGCCCAGAGCAGCACAGGGATCTCTGCCATATGCCTGTGACCTGGGTTGCCCAGTGACTCTGAAACACTCATAAGCAGATTTGCAGCCTTTACAGAGAAAGAGGGGAGCTTGTTTTCACAGTTGCTGTCTTATCTTCTCCCTTGCACTTTTGGCAACCCATACGTATTGATACCTTTTCATATTCAGGCAGAGAAAGTCACATCTGGCTGCCTTAGTATGCTGATAAATGTTTATAGCACTTACCACTTGCCAGGGTGTAAATACTCCCACATTGTCTGACGTGAAACCACCAACTAGCTATCACTGAATGTGGAGTTGGGGAAAGAGGTATTAGCACACCATTAGATGATATTCCCATTATTCTGATAAAATAGACATAAATAACCTCAAGAGTATAGTTAATAGTAACATTCTGAAATTATTTTAGATTTATAGAAAAGTTGCAAAGGTAGTACAGAGGGTTCCCATATACCTTTTACCCAGCATCTCCTAATGTTAACATCTTATATAACCATGATACTGTAAACCAAAAATAAAATTCTAAAGCCCCTGAACCATCTAAATGAACCCCTCCTTTTGGCCAAGGGCATTCCAGAGTTAACCTGAAAAACTAGTTCAGGCCATGATGGAAGAGGGGGTTGGATAAGCCTCATTATACCCCTCCAGCATTAATATCAACACAGACCTTAAGTCTAATAAAAACACATTTACAGTCTATTTTCTCTGAAGCCTGCTACCTGGAGGCTTCATCTGCATGATAAAACCTTGGCCTCCACAACCACTTATCGTAACCCAAACAATCCTTTCTACTGATAATAACTTTTTCAACCAATTCCCAATCAGAAAATGTTTAAATCTACCTATGACCTGGAAGCCCGACCCCTGCTTCGAGTTGCCCCACCCTTCCAGATTGAAACAGTGTAAACCTTACATGTATTGATTGATGTATTATGTCTTCCTAAAATGTATAAAGGCAAGCTGTACCCAGACCACCTCGTGCACGTAATCTGGACCTCCTGAGGCTGTGTCATGGGCATGTCCTTAACCTTCACAAAATAAACTTTCTAAATTGATTGAGAGCTGTCTCAGATACTTTTGAGTTCACAAAACATTGATCAAAACTAATGAGTTTACACTGGTAACAACATATATCCCTTTGTGAGAGAGAGGTGATGTGTCATACTTAGCAAAAAGAAAACTCACACATTTCTTAGTCTATGAAATTTACACCATAGCTTGGAATGAGGCATCTTGACTCACTGTGATGAACTTTATTTCTCAGAAAAAAAAAAAATGAGTTCCATGAAAATCTGACTACGTATATAGAATTTTGTTGCTCTGATGAATTTCATCTATATTCTGTCAAGACAAAAAATATGTCTAAAAACCTTTGAGAATGGGCAGCCATACAAGAGTGGTAAGCAGGAAAATAATATGAACAGATTTCAGTTTTAAGAAGGCTATTCTGGAGGCTACTGTGGGGACTCAGAAAACAATACCCCAAAATAAAGGCTCCAGAAGCAGCCTTAGAAGCAGATGTTGTTCTCTGACCTTCCCCTGCCCTCCTGTCTCTCAGTCCCATTCTCCTCAGAGGAGCAATAGAAGCTAGAATCCTTCCCCAAGGCAGGTTCTAGAAACCAGAAACCCTGTTCCCCAAAGCCAGCCATAAAACATAAAAACATTAACTTTCCCTCCCACCTTTCTGTGTAAAAACTGGCCATACAGAAATGATCTGACCTGACTAGTTTGGCTGTAGGTCCTAAACCCCCATTCCAGAGAGGGTCCTGCCCCATACGCAGAAGGAAGGAATGCTGCTCAGAGAGGTCAAGAAGAATCTAGACAGACAGGCCTTGTTGGGTTTCCCTACTCACTCTATTAGCTTTAGATCACAACATTTTTGTCCAATCACATTTCTGCACAGCTGTCCACACTATGTTGTACCTAAGCATAAAAATGGCCAGTTTGCTCTGTATCTTTGGGTCTTCATTCTAAAGGTTCCCATGTCACATAAAACTATGATCTCAAATACATTTGTATGCCTTTTCTCCTATTAATCTAATCTGTCTCTTGTCAGTGATTTTCAGAGAACCTTCAGAGGGCAAAGAGGAAGTTTTCCCATCGCCCCGACCCTGTGAAAAGAATGCACTGGAGCAAAGAAACCGGAAGATAGCTTAGAAGAAACTATTGTAACAGTCCAGGCAGGACTTACTGAAGGTCAAAATTGAGGCAACAACAATGGGAATAGAGAAGCGATGGTTTCAAGCAATGCTAAGGAGATGGAATCTACAAGACTCCATTGATTCCATAAGGCCTCAGTGACTGATTGACAGTAGAGCTGGGTACTCAAAGTTAGGTTTCTGACTTGAAGGGAACATTGGAGAGGGGACAGGTGTTGAGTTGAAACGTTGCTGAAATGCTTGTGGGATTACCTGTGTTTCTGAAATGTTGTTTAAAGTGTTTGTGGGATTACTAAGAAGCATGAGTAGATCAAGTTAATCTTCAGAAACTTTTTATCACATGTTGGGCTATGGGATCAATTTACTGGACTGAACTTCCTACATTAAAGTTCCTTATCATTCCCTCTATCATGTAATTTAGAGAGCAAGCAGAGAACAAAGACACAGGTCAACAAGCTTCTTTAAAATCTCACTTGCTCTCCTTCTCTATTTCCATTTACCCTGTGAATAAAGAAGAATAAAGGGGTGGGAAAGGCCTATCCTCATTCCTCTTGCTGTTTCCACAGAGGACAATGAGGCAGGACTGAGCAGTGTCTTCATCCCTCGTGGAATTCCAAGGTGGACACCATCTGTGAAACGACTTCATGTTGGCCTGAACTTGCTAGGAGCTTTTAGCCACTCACTTGGGTGTAATCCAACACATGACGTAATAGTCGGCCGTCTGGATTAATCAGTCCCAGCTGCTGGACGCTCTGTTCTGTGTGGGGGTTCAAGCCTCTCCATCTGTTCCTGGGGCCTCTCCACTTATCCCTTCTCTGCTTGAGCCTCTAGCCATGACAGATGGCTCTTTCTCAGTATTACAGATAATTTTTCTCTGATCAGTGTCTCAGCTCCAATTTGTGCTTAACATTTTTAACTGCCCCTAATCACTGCCATCACTGTAGGCATTTATGGAGATTAATTTATACTACGTATGCATATGAATGTGTCTGCATGCATATAATGACCAGCACACACACACATAATTTCATTCTATTTACCATTCGCACACAACAACTAGCATTGTGGTCATGCTGGATGCCCCTCCGTCACTGGGTTATTTCTTTTGGAGAATCTATCTAGATGATCTTACTCACTGGAAAGGCATGATACGAAGGCAACTCAGCTGGGTGAAAACGTGGTTGGAGCATAAGAGTCCCAGCATCAAACATTAATAGAAACAGCAGTAGCAGCAGTGTATTTCTACAGCACTCTTAAACTCGGCCTGGATTCTCTACAATGGCTGTGGGTAGAAAAAATAGCAGGGCCTCTGACGAGTTGTGGATCATCTCCAAAACCCCTCTCCACCACATTTATGAGTACTTGAAACCACAAAAGTTATAATCTACCAGTCCCAAGAGCCTATTCTATATCCTGCTGCTCCAGCCAGGCAGCTTCATTTTTGGCTCTGAGAACCACATCTCTGTAATTACAAAACTCGAGTTCAAACAATGTGGGGATTTTCGGGAGTGGTTGAGAAAGACTGTCAATAGAGAGACTGCACATGGCAGCTGTAGCCCAAGCCAGGGAATATTCTCATCAGCAAACCACAGAACAGGCTTTGGAACAATGTCTTTTACCACACCTGCTATCCCAGTCATCTTCACACGTGAAAGGATAAAATTTACACAGATGTTTAATTTCCTCCAGGGAATATTTCAAAGCAATGATAGTTTTCATTTATTACTTTATGTCTAATTATTAGTACTGTTCTTTTTTTGGCCAGTGATGATAGTAGTGGTTTCCTTTAAGACTGGATATCTAAAATAATCTACTTTATATCCCTTAGCAATCTTTATGTTTCATATATTTGATAAAAAATAATACTATTGCAGTGGTGGTCAACCAGGGTTGATTTTGTCCTCCAGGGGACATCTGGCAATATCTGGAGACATTCTGGTTGACACAACTTCTGTGGGGGTGGAGGTGCTCCTGGTATCTAGCAGGTGGAGGCCAGGGATGCTGAAAACATCCTACTGTGCACAGGATGGCCACAGCAAGGTATTGGCTGGCCCCAAATGTCAACAGTGCCAAGGTCAAAAGCTCAACTCTACTAGATTATATGTTAATTATGCCACTGCTATGCTGTCAGTAAATCTGACAAATGCTGTTCTGTGAAAAGGAGAGCTCGAGGGTATGGAATTCCAGGTGCCAGGCAAGCCTTCTTCCAGAATATTTTGACCTGGATGAAGGCTCAACCCAGAAATCAAAAAATTTTACTTTGATCTTCACTAAATTCTGAGGACCAGCCAGAATATAGGGGCTGGCATAAGGTGATGGGATTGTTTGCCCTGCCAGACAATCTAATTTGGATCTAGTTTTGGTGGATGTCTTGCTCTTCTCAAGACTAAGGATTGTCTTAATCTATAGTCTCTTGTACAGCTAATCATATACTCTTTAAGAAGCAAACAAAATTGATGTGCATAAATCAAGTGCAAAATTGATTTCAGATTTATTTCTTTGGTTTTAAACAAAATAAGAGTGGCCGGGCACAGTGGCTTATGCCTGTAATCCCAGCACTTCGAGAGGCTGAGGCGAGTGGATCACCTGAGCTCAGGAGTTTGAGACCAGCCTAAGGAACCTGGCAAAACCCTATCTTTACCAAACATACAAAAAATTAGCCAGGCGTGATGGCGCATGCCTGTGGTCACAGCTACTCAGGAAGCTGAGTTAGGAGGATCACTTGGGCCTGGGAGGTGGAGGTTACAGTGAGCAGAGATCGCACCACTGCACTCCAGCCTGGGCAACAGAGCAGGACCCTGTCTGGGGAAAAAAAAAAAAAAGAGAGAGAGAGAGCATGGCAAATACTGGGCATGGGAGGCATGCATGACCTTACAAAGATTTTCACCAGGTCTGCCCACCTTCTTTTTCTATTAAGCCATACAACTTCTGAAGCCAGTCTTGCCCACAATATTCTATTTTCTAGAATCTGCAGAGTCAGAGTTCAATGAAGGATTTTTTTTAAAATTGCAAACCAAACTAAAAATAACCTAAAAACTTACCTTTTTGAGAGTGATACTTCCAGATTGCAATGTTATGTAAGGGTGCTCTCTCCATCTTCTCAACCCCAGATGTCCTGCTGCTCCTAATGATAGAATACAGAGAGGCGGACCCTGTTTAGGTGGGCATGTGATGTTCTTTAAGCAAATGCCCAAAGAAAAGAACCAGTGCTCTTTGTTTTGTCTCTGGTCAGCTTCCAGTACTTTTTCTAGTTCTCTGTAAGTAATAGACTTTCTTTACGAACATTGTTAAATTAAAACTGCTAATATTTTTAGGTGGGGTAAGTGTGTTATGGTTACGTTTTCAAAAATGATCTTTATCTTTAGAGATAAATGCTTAACTATCTATGAATAAAACAATCCAATGTCTGGAAAGTAATTCACAATAACTCAGAGGGGCTGGGCACAGTGGCTCATGCCTGTAATCCCAGCACTTTGGGATGCTGAGGCAGGGGGATTGCTTGAGCCCAGGAGTTGGAGATTAGCCTGGGCCACATGGTGAAACCCTGTCTCTACAAAAAAATACAAAAATTAGCCAGGTATGGTAGTGCATGCCTGTGGTCCCAGCTACTTGGGTGGCTGAGGCAGGAGGATCGCTTGAACCTAGGAGGCTGAGGCTGCAGTTAGCCAGGTTCATGCCACTGCATTCCAGCCTGGGCAACAAAGCAAGATCCTGTTTCAAAACAAAACAAAACAAAGCAAAAACGAACAAACAAGCAAAAAACCAAAATAGTTCAGAGGGAAGGGTATAAATGAAATGAAGTTGACCAAGAGTTGATATTTGTTTTAACCTGGTGATAAATACATGCTGGTGTATGTATGCTGATGGGAATGATCCAGTTTAGTTGGAGCAATTGATGACCAAGAAGAGAGAAGAAATAGCCTAAGAAGCAAACATTTAATGATGTCATGTGAGGACAGGTGGATTTCAGAGACTAAAGCCTCTTAAGTAATCACTTAAACTTGGAGTTTGAATTTTGAGCATGCTGAAAGCATTCACCCTCCACTCTGGTCATTTTGCCAGATATGGAAACATTTAGAAAATGAGGAAAGATGTTTCTAAGCCATATTAATTTCTATTTTGGCTAGATTTTGCTCTCGATCTTTTTTTCTTTTTTTAAACATATTGGGAGTCACATTGGGCATATTTGATACCTTTAAATATCAAGGGTTTATTTAAATGTTGAACCAATTCATTTGTTCTATAATCTTGACCTTATAAGGGTGATATCTGGGCCAATACTCAAAGATTTTATAAGAATACTTTGGTTGATGTCACTTTCTTCCACCCCCTCAAAATAATGAACTACCCAGAACTGTAATGTTTCCTCCTCCATTAGGTCAGGGGCGGGTGAAGCTTTCAAGCTGCTATCACTTTTTCCGAATAGTTTTGTTGGAACCGAACTGTCGATTCCCTCCTGGGCAGGGGTCGCTGCGAAGGATCACCGACACGAGATTCACAGCAGAGAGTTATTTATTACTAGCGCGCTAGGGTCCCAAGCTCTAAGTTGGCCCTGGGACCCCGACTGCTTGTTACAGGCTGTTTATATAGGCAAACACAAGTTCAAACACAGCTTATGGCGCGAAATTCAAACAAAGCTTAAGGCGCAAAATGATTGGGTCTAGCTATGGCCTGAGCAAGGTGTCTTATGCTAATTGGTTAGAGCAGGACCTTATGAGGTTTTTTTCCTGGAGTTGTTGATTCCGGGAACTTCGAGGCAGGGTGGGACCCCCGGAATTGGCAGGGTGGGACCCCATGAGGTTGTTTCCCGGAATTGGCAGGGTGGGACCCTATCAGGGTGGGTCCCTATCGAGGCAGGGTGGGACCCTATCCAGAGCCACCTGGTGTTAATTTTTTCTATATGAGGCCTAGTTTCTAAGTTTTATGAGGCCTAGTTTCAGTTTCACTCATTCTTACTCCTAATTAATCTACAGTATTATGTAGCAACCAAATAAATAGTCTCCTAAGGAAAGCATTCTCTCCTTGGCTGTTCTGAAAAACTCTGCTGACTCATTCGCAGTTGGGCTTGAAGAGTTTTTTTCAGGCTCATAATGCCAAAGAAGCTACACATTTTCTGAGAAACGCCTCTGCTTCCCTGACCTTAACTAACAGGGGAAGCTTTTCTTTTGGGTTTTCAGTGTCTGGGCAACTTACGGGATTTAGCATGGTTCGGGGAGCCATTTCTAAAGAATATATTCTACAAGTTAAAGATTCAGTTGCTGTCCACCCCACCTCCAAATTCCTTTACATGTGTATCAAATAGCCTTTTTTATGCTCAGGGCCTGGGTTCATGAGGACTGGTTTGTGGCCCTGCTTGTTGCCCTCCCTCACTGGGTATTTCTTTTGGAGAATCTATCTAGATGATCTTACTCACCAGAAAGGGGTGATAAGAAGGCGACTCAGCTGGGTGAAAACGTGGTTGGAGCTTAAGAGTCCCAGCATCAAACAGTGATAGAAACCGCAGTAGCAGCAATAACACTAAGATGTTCCAAACTACACATACATACAAATAATTCAAATAATAACAATAAGATGGACCTCAATTTGTGGAAGATACCTTCTGATGAAATCTTGCTAAATTGAAATTAGATTGTAAATGTTTCCAGCTGAAGTCAATGAAAGTGATCACGTCTTTCTACTGTTTATTCTTGATATGATGGTTTCAACTGATATGAGGTCAGGTGTTTGGACCTGGTCTAGCTTGTGCCCGTATTTTGTACTCAATTACTTAATTTATCCTAACACTATGAATCTACCCAATACTGATGTACCTACATGTTTGTACAAGTAGTCATTAAAATCATGCTTGGTGGGGTAAATCAAAGTCAGTCTTCAGCTCATTGCCAATGGCATTTTTCTGTTTCTTTGATGGGAAATCCCACCCTTCAGAAGACATGCCTTTCAAGTGTTCAATGGTGGAGTTTTACTTTGACTTCCTGGTGATACAGCTAGGAAGTCAATCAATCAATCTGGTCAATTAACAGAGGATACATGGAGTAAACAAAAACAGCCCAGAGAATAGAGTAGTCTGAGATCTAGTTTTGACTGCGTACTTTTATCTGGGCAAATCATTTCAATTCTCCGAACCTGTTTCCAGCTGAAGTCAATGAAAGTGATCACGTCTTACTGTTGTATTTGTCTTCTGACCCCAGTCCTGGGGATGAATCTGTTTCAGTTAAAATTAACATTTTTGTTTCAGTTAAAATTAACATTTCATACAAGTCTTCATTATATTCCTCTGCATACATTTCCCACCAAATAACAGCTGGAATGAAGGTCCCTTCAACTTTGAGGACAGAACATTTATAACCTCCCTATCACCACCACAAGATGTAGCATGTACTAGCTATTTTTTCAAAAATTTTTTTCTTCATCTATAAAATGAGAGGTTAGAATGCTTATTCCCTAAGTTACTTTGATTTTTGCATTCTGATGGTGTATTTACTGAAGACTATTTACTAGGTACAGTGCCCTATAAGAAATGCAAACATTTTAAGACATAACACTTCCTTTCAGAATGCATGCAATCTATTTGGGAAAAAAATTTTTGAAAAAATAGCTAGTATATGCTACATCTTGTGGTGGTGATAGGGAGGTTATAAATGTTCTGTCCTCAAAGTTGAAGGGACCTTCATTCCAGCTGTTATTTGGTGGGAAATGTATGCAGAGGAATATAGTGAAGACTTGTATGAAATGTTAATTTTAACTGAAACAAAAATGTTAATTTTAACTGAAACAGATTCATCCCCAGGACTGGGGTCAGAAGACAAATACAACAGTAAGGGGCTCTACAATCTAAAAGCTTCTAAAGGGTGTACAAATCGTTAGTCATTAAAGTCATGCCTGGTAGAGTAAATCAGTCTTCAGCTCATTGCCAGTGGCATTTTCCTGTTTCCTTGATGGGAAGTTCCAAACTTCAGAAAGCATGCCCATGCTAGACATACTATGCTAGCAATGTAATGCAAGATGGGTCAATCCCCAACAAAGCATATAAAAACTGTGAGGGTTTTTTGTTAAGTTGAGTTGCATGGGTCAGAAAAGACCTTCCAATGAGGTAAAAATTTAGATGGATCTGGAATGTTGGAGGGAAGCCATTCAGATAAAAATCATTGTGGTATTTGTGATATGAGAACTCTCTTTCCTGAAAGCTTTATCAACCATGGGAAGTTAATGTTGGAGGAAGACCCAGTGTGACTGGTTGTTCATGATCACGGAAGTGGTGAGAAAATAGGTTGAAGCTCTTCTTTAGCTTAATTGGATCCTGTTGTTTAACAAGTATAGGAATCAAAAATAACAATTCAATGTTTTGTACATGGCTGTGTGGGCTCAGTAATCCATAGTTTCAAAAAATATGATTCTGATGTTCAGCCAGATTTAAGAGCCAATGCATTATTAGTCATATCTCCATGGAAGCACTGTGTTCAAATTGGGAACTTTAGTTCAAGGGAGAGATGTAGAACTTGGAGAAAATCCAGAGAAAAGCAATCAAAGCCATTAGAAGTTAGGATGGTGGAATTCTAGAAGAAATGGTAAATGAAATGAAGAACAGAATGCTAATGGAGAATTAGACTTTGAATATGGAAACCACTGTTATATGGTTGGTAGCTGACAGTTGTTCTCTGGGCATACAAGAGAATGAAAAAAGTGAGAGTGAGCAAAAATGGGAGCAATTGGGATTTAAAACAGATTTTCCAGCAAAGTCTTGACAAAATCTGTGAGAGAGTTGTTGGGAAGTTAAAGGTGGAGATTATGGTGTTTGGGTAGATTTTTTTTTTTTTTTTTTTTTTTTTTTTTTTTTTTGAGACGGAGTCTCGCGCTGTGTCACCCAGGCTGGAGTGCAGTGGCGCGATCTCGGCTCACTGCAAGCTCCGCCTCCCGGGTTCACGCCATTCTCCTGCCTCAGCCTCCGAGTAGCTGGGACTACAGGCGCCCGCCACCACGCCCGGCTAGTTTTTTGTATTTTTAGTAGAGACGGGGTTTCACCATGTTAGCCAGGATGGTCTCGATCTCCTGACCTCGTGATCCACCCGCCTCGGCCTCCCAAAGTGCTGGGATTACAGGCTTGAGCCACCGCGCCCGGCCTGGGTAGATTTTTTAAAGGTATAATTTGTATTGATGTCAAAAGGCAAGAAATAGACAAGGCAAAGTATCATTACTCCATATATATTCAAATTACTCAGGGCTGAGCCTTAATCTACATCTACCAAGGGACCACAAACAAGAACACACTTAAATAACGTAGATTTACGTGACTAAGGGCCCTGGACTCTCTTTGGTGATTATAGATACTTTCTGTGTACTTGGAGGATGAAGAATAGGGAGAGAGATGTCTTTTGTGTCCCTATGAATGTTGGAGGCTGGAAAAAATTGCACTGCATTAAAAAATTCTGACTTTCTAGCAATTGGTCATGATGGGGGTTAATTGCCATTAGTCCACAAAGTGGGGACTGAGCCTAGAATTAGATTAGGTCTGGAAGGGAGCTTGCAGACACTCTAGTTTAGTGCTTCCACAAGTGTGTTTGAGAAACAATCAGGGTGGAAATGTTAGGACTGTTCCACTAAAGAAAAAAAGGAATTCATTAGTCATATAAATTCTTAAAATGCTGTGCTAAAAAGTTAAACAAATTTATTTATTGCAGGGATTCTCAGAGGCTTGATTCTTCCAGCAGGGCATAGTAACAAGCATATGCATGGTGTATCTTATCAGCACATCTCTCCATGAAATACTTTGAGACAAAAGGAATATTCTGGACCAACTCCCTCCTCTGGTTTTTAATAATAGCATCCTGAAGTTCAACAGAGGTAAAGAGAGTTACTCATATATAGACTTAGTAACAGGTCAAGGCATAGAAACAAGTCTGTCAAATTTTGGAGAGTACTTTTTCAGGACTCCACTCTGTTACAGTTATATACTTGTGTTAGTTAAATAGTTATCATTTCTAGGATGCATTTGGGACAAACCAACATGAGCAGTTCTTATATATCCGATGAAACATTGTTGATAACCAAAGCCAACGGGATCAATTGCAAAACTCATACCACTATGAAGACATCATGTGATGCTGACCAATGAGAAAGTTGTGATTGGAACTGATCTTGAAGCCACTATACTTGAAGACAGTCTCAGGTCAACATTTTAGCATGCACTGTATTATATTATTGCAGCACAAAGTTCTGCATGAAGGTCTTAATTTTCTATAGAAACTTTCTTTATGAGTACTACTCTGTGCTTCTAATACGTGGTTTGTGTGTACATAGAAATTTACCTCACGCACGGGATGGAGGGTAGAACAGATAATGCACTGCAGATGGATGTTGGGAGTAAAGTAAATTGCCACCAATTAAGTTATTTCTGATAAAGTGATTCTCTATGCTTTAACTATTAAAAACAAAGCAAAACAAAACAAAAACACCTCTCTGTGTCATTTCCCCCTAAGGAATAGAAAGTATTAATCTATGTATCTGAATAGCAACCACAGATCATTATTTAAGCATAAATTCCCTGCTGTAATTTGTGGTTTTGACCATTTTATACACAATGGAATTAATTTAATTTTGGATAAAAGATACAGAGTAGTAAAAGGAACTGGAACCAAATAATTGCTGTTTTTAAAAAAATTATGCAAGAGTTTTCTAGAGCCTTTGTTTTATAGTTTTTCAAAGCCAGCTATATTTGTGCCTGTTGGAAGAAGCTGACTCCTGCTGTGTGCAGCTTGGGTTGCAGAGGCAGCATATTCTGCTAGTATATTTTAGCTGTTTTTATGCCGAGATGAATAGGCTATTTGAAGTGAAAGGCGGACTGGTAGTTCCTATTGGAATGAAAGGATCATAAATCCATTCATGCCAAACTGAACACAGTTAGACAATGCACTGAAGGCAATTTTTATCTGGTAATTACTGTCTTTGTTCAGAAGCTTTGCCAATGCTAACTGATTGAAAAGCTCCCAGAACAAATAGTGAAAGGACACAGCTCCTTCATTAGCCTAAACTGCATTTGAATCAAGCCTGCCTTTGATGACATTTTGTTTTTCTTTTTAAACAAAGAGTTAATGTGCTTTTTAATTTGTGTATTTAAATTCTAGGGAGATGCGAAAGGATCATTATCTCCCATCTTCCTAACCTTGCCTAGAGTAGGCCTTCTGAGACCAACAGACTTTCCTATTTGAGAGCTTTGCATTTATGGCTGCTACCTGAAAGGGCAAGGGTCAGCAAGCAAGCCAGATGGCTGGAAAAGCTCCTGAAGACTGGAGGGATGAATGAGCATATTAAAGACTCTCTCTATTGGATGGAGAGCAAGTAACACCCAGATTAGCAAATTTCCTTTCTTTGGGGGTCATCTTGACTCTCTATTATCGTGGACGTTGACTTATTTGGCCCTTGCAGTCAATTGTCTTGTTCCTTCAGGATGGTAACCTCTTTATGCTGAAAGAGTGAAAGAAATAAAGAAGAAAATAAGGGGGAAGGGGGAAAAGGGAGAAGGAAGGAAGGAAGGGAGGGAGGGAGAGAGGGAGGGAGGGAGGGAGGGAAGGAAGGAAAACCGACAATTACTCTGGTCACCCAAGACTTCCATGCAAAATTATAGGTAAAATAAAATCTTTTCTGTCTTGTTTGAAGATTCGTTTTTCAATTCAAATAACATTTGTGAAATACTCTGTGTGTGCCCAAAGTTACTTCTAGACTGTCTTTCTAATCTTGCCAATGATTTAATTGAGCTATGTGCTGCTTATGATGTGTTTCTGGTTGGCCTGGAAATACTGAAAGATGAAGATTGTAAATGAAAAGACATTCAGTGCAATACTGTTAATTGATACCTACTTGATGGCAGTCATTGGAGGTAGAAGATGAATAAGTCACAGCTTCTCCATTAAAGAGGCTGTTAATTAAACATATCAGTGCTTGCTAGTGGTCCAAATACTTATCTAGGTACTCACAGATGAGATAGGGAAGCAAAAGTCAACATAACATTTTAAAAATATGCTAAGGAATTAACCACTTAATAAAGTTTGTCCTCAATCAATATTGTGTGAGTATCTATGCTAGTCAATATTTAAAGATGAAGACCTTAAATGAAAAGCCATTAAATTCAGCTAATACTAATCGGTACCTCCTTTATGGCAATCATTGGTGGTAGAAGGTAAGTAAGTCACAGCTTCTTCATTAAAGAGTTCATAGTCTAGCAAAGGAGCTTCGTAAGTAACTGTGCCATTGAATGTGGCTGTTGTAAAATCTAATGATGCAATGAAAACAGTTGTTAAACTGAAATCACAAATGTTGCTAACATGAAGGAGTTCACAAAGCTGATGATGCTGGAGAATGGCTCAAATCATTGGCAAAGCCAAAATAAGAATCTGGTAAAGTTAATTTGGGAAAAAGAGAAACTTAACAGGGATGATGTCAGAAGATGGGAGTCAAAAAACCAATTTGAATATCAAAGGCTTTGGAGAGGTCTGTGGGAAAACTGGTGAAACCTCCAATGTTTTTGTACAGATGACCTTACTTATGACTGTGCACGAAAGTCAACTGTGAAGACAGGGTGCACAAAACTATCATACGGTTTTGCCAGAAAAACTGTGCCAAAAGAAAAATCAACACTTATGTCATTGCTGTTCATTTTAAGAGTTAGGATATGGCAATTATATCCTGAATTTTTCACAAATAAGAAAATATAAATGTATTTTCCTACTTTTTAAAACAAATTGCTTTTCTTTTTAGAATAAAATCCTAGTCTAATCTTTTTTCCAGTACTTACTGTGACATTTGGTTTCTATTTTGGGTGGATTAACTTTTTTTTATATTGCTCACCCATGCCTTTAATTCAAATATCAAAAACGTTAGCCTCTTCTTCACTTTAATTTTTCTTTCTAACTCCAGAAACTTTTTTCTTTGTACTCTTGAGTCTCCTTAAGTGTGCTTATGGTTGTTGCATTCATGTTGTCATATGCCTCCTTTGCTCTTGAGTATTCTGTCCTAACTGATATTTCTCTTCCTAGTTGCTGGGTCCTATGTGATGTGGTACTGGTTTTCTTTGCTGACCCACTGGGAATGTTACAGGTGGTTTAATTTTAAATGGACTTTTTCAGAAACAAATTACGCTCAGGCAATGAAGGCTTTCCACATTTATGACACAATATGATAAGCATGTACATAGATAAGCAATTACAAACAAATAGAAAAATAGTTGAAACTGAAGGATTGTTCTTTTGAAATGCACTCAATGCCTGCACATTTCCTACGATATTTTACGGCAGTGCTCTTTTGAGTTAGATGTTCTCACAGTCCAACCTATGGGAAGAAGATGATGATGATAAATCAATGACAATGTCTGGCTACTGATATCTGAACTGGAGAGATAAATACCAGCTCATGTTGTCAGTCCAGGATGCTGGGATACCGTAAAACAGCCCAGATATGCTTGCTGCCTCTGACTTCTGATTTAATCCTTGTTCTCAGGCTGCCCAGCCACATGATTTACCTTGGTCCTAGATAACCTCCAAGTTCACCAGGCCATACAGGGTCTTGAGGAATGCAGGTATGTAAGTCCCTCCTCTCTTTTTGGGAGAACTGCCAAGCCAGGGAATGAGTGGAGTGTTTGCTAATAATTCTGGAAAGGCTTCTTTAGGTGCAAGTATTTGCATTAATTCCAGTTACTTTCCTTCATTTTTTAAGACCCTTGATTCTGAGTATTGGCAAGGGTGTTATGCAAGGCTATTGCTTTGGTGATGTTGGTTTGGACAACCACTTAAGTGCTGGTGTTCTATTCTTCACAATAAATGGAAGTGTGAACATTGTGATCTTGGGCTCCAGTGGCCAAGAGGAGAGCAGACGCTCCTCTCCACAGGTTCCTATCAGAGATACTTAGAGCTTAGAGTTGGGAAAATTGACCCAGCAATATCAGGCTGCCATTTGTAAGCTTTCAGACTCCCATCTCATTCCTTTTTTATTTTCCTGCTGCTAACTCTTAGATGTGCTATTCCAACTATTATGATGCTGTCAAGAATTGGTAGTTTTAAGGCATGTTCATCCTGTAGCCCAATATTTCCAGCTTCCATTGTGGCCAATCATAGTATAGTTTCACTGCAAAAAGACTCATCTGACATTTTAAAAAGTATGGAAAATGTATATAACTTCACGGAAATCTTTTAGATTAAGGGGGGGTATGATTCATATCACACAGCCCCATTTCTAAAAATCACCAGAACCATTAACCTCTGCAGTGCCACTCAACACAGGGTGACAGCTCTCTAGTTCCCCATCTCTAGAAACTTCCCCAAACTCTTCCCTGAAGCTCACTTATCCCTGCCTGTCTTCTGACTTGTAGCTTTTTCTTTTCGGGTCGTTTCTTCCTAAGAACAGCTCCCTGCTTTTCCTAACACAAACCAGCGTAGTCTTTCCTTTCTCCTGACTTCCCTATTGCTACCCCTCGTCTGGTTCAACAAAAACTTGAAAACAGCATGTGCCTTGTAAGGCAAGGGGAAAACAAGAAAGGCTGTGAATGCTCATTTACCTTCGCGGTACCTGAATGTTTGTGCACTTTGAATATTTTGTCCCTGTGAGAGTCCCTTATGAGAAATCTGCCACTACCTTGAGCAAAAATCCTTGTAAAACTATTTTTCACATGACACTGAAAGTCCTCCTGAAGCTTCCCTTTAAAACAGGCTCAGCAAACACTTTCTGTAAAGAAGCAGATAGTAAATATTTTTTGTTTTTCAGGTTATATATCTCCGTTGTAACTACTGAACTCTTCCGTGGTAGCCTGAGAGCCACCATAGGCAGTACGTAACCAAATGGTGGCTGTGTTCCAATACAAGTTTATTTGCAAAAACAGGCCGGCGACCCCTGCTCTAAAACAGTGCTTCTCAATCATGGCTGGCCATCAGTATTACCAGAAGAGCTTTTTCAAATCCTGAGGCCTAGGCCATATCCCAGACCAATTAATTAGGACCTCTGCGGTGGGACCAGGTCATGCATATTTTAAAGTTCCTCAGGTGAGTCCAATGTGTGGCCAAGGTTGACAATGCCTGCTCTAAAACTCAGGAACCAGCCACCTGGAAACTGATGGGGATCTCAGCCTGGAGAGATACTGATCTCCCAATCCCTGGAGTGGCCAGATGGGGCCTCCTGTGAGCAGCCCTATTCCTTTATCCTAGTGTGTCCTAAAAATGTGGTCATTTTCCACATGTACATGAAAGGCTAAGAAGCATCCACTTAGGAAATACGCAGCCACAAATGCAAACACTATGTTAAAGTTACTGGCACTTCAGCATACTACAGGCAAGTGCCACCAGTTAGCCAGGCGTAGTGTCATGCGCCTGTAGTCCCAGCTACTCGGGAGGCTGAGGGGAGTGGATTGCTTGAGCCCAAGAGTTCAAGGCTGCACAGTGAGCCATGATTGTGCCACTACACTCCAGCCTGGGTGACAGAGAAAGACCCTGTCTCAATAAATAAATAAATAAATAAATAAATAAATAAATAAATAAAGTTATTGAAATTCCTTGGATAGTGATACATGGAATAGTTGTTTCTTTGATAAAGCTAAATTTATTTTAACTATTCACTCTCATCTAAACTGAGAAATATTAATACATTCAACTGCTACTTTTTCTTGGTCCTACAGGCTACATATAAAACTGATTTTAACAGGATTGTCTCTCTCTAGGAAGATGAAAATAAACCGTATTTTCTGTAAGTAAATCAGAAACCCATTCCTCAGTTCACGGCTGTGTTGCTTTTTAAATCTTCCAGAGCATGTCTTAGCTGGTGACAGTGGAGGACTGGGTTAGACTAATACTTCTCTGTTTTAATTGGAAACTGGGTTCAAGCAGATGGAAATGCTTTTATAAGTTATTCTGAAGCCGAATTGTCTGTGACTATTTAACCTGAAGTATAACACTTTGTAGAGACAATCTCTCCATGGATAGGACTCCACTGTACCTGATTTACTGCTTCTCGGCTGTCATTTAAGAAGGACTTGCAGCTGGCCATCAGCCAGGAAACAAATCCACTGCTTTTCTATTCCTTGGCAAGCCTTGGCCTGTCACATACTTTTGATTGTCTTCGAAATATCGACCTAACAAGACAGTCAGATTTCAACACTAGCAAAGACACTTTGAGCTAGGATTGTGAGGATGGAGGAGACAGTAAGCCCCAGTGCACATCCCTTTCTCCCTCCTCTTGGTCCAAGGAGCACATGCTGCCTCATGGACTTTGGGATGAGTCTTTGCAAAGCCAGCTCATTGCCTCATGCATGCCTTGGCAGTAGTTCATGCCACATGCCCTCCCTATGCCCCACTTGGTTGATTCCAAAAAAGGTAAGAGTTTATTGCAACAGGCTCAAGGGCTGCTAAAGGGAGAAAAGAACACCAGTAGAAGGTCTTTCTGGCATCTCAAAAGGCTCTTGGAGAATTTCACATGAGGACAATGACTCAATGTGGTCCTTTCCAGATTTTCAGTTCTTTCCATGGCAGCTCTAGGAGAACAGAGACCTATTGAAAGGCTGGCAGGGCTTTTTAATTATGTTAGCAAAGAAACTCATATTACCTTGAGAAAATATTAGTGGTACACATCAAAACTGGGGAAGGGGATCTGATGGAGATTGGGAAGGGAGATAAAGTTCACTCCTTTTTAGTGTTCCCACCGGCACCCGTGGCAGTGCTATTGAGTCCCTTGGATTCCTAACCCAAGTGATTTTGAGTAGGCCTAGAATTTGCCCAGATGTTTTGCAGTGGTAAGTTCTCATTTGAGTGAAGACTTGAATAGTGATGGAAGTAGAAAAAAAATATGCTACAGAGGGTAACAGGTGCCATTAGTAATTTTGCTCAGACTTTTCCAGAAGACTCACTTTTTGTTCTTTGCTTAGTCAAGGCCCATCTTTCCTACTCACTTGTGTCTTAACCTCAAAGCATTCCATAACTGCCCCAGGCCCCAGTAATTAGCCTTCTTCAGACCTTCATATTTGTTCCTTAAATGAAAACAGCTGCTCTATTTAGAGGTGCCATGAAGACACTGGCCTATGTATTCTGATTTTCCTCCTGGGATAATCCCTGAAGCACTTTCATGAAACTCCCAGGGCTCTAAAACAACAAATTTGAAAAATCTTTGACCCCTACCATTTTCCTAGTATGTAGCATAAGATACCTTGTGTTGTGTTTTATCTATTGATTTTCTATTTTACAGAAGTAGTATATATTTACCAGTATTTGGAAGATACAGGTATATGAAAAGAAAAAAATGAAAATGGTTGTCATCCCAGACTCTGAGATGAACACTAGCAACATTTTGGACTTTTCCATTTTGATCATTAATCTATGAATTTGTATGGGTATCTATGCTCATAAATATTGATTTAAAG
The DNA here is from genome assembly GCF_049350105.2 of Macaca mulatta. Classification (NCBI taxonomy): domain Eukaryota; kingdom Metazoa; phylum Chordata; class Mammalia; order Primates; family Cercopithecidae; genus Macaca; species Macaca mulatta. The sequence continues at coordinate 13,001,255 of NC_133426.1, read as the reverse complement.
CTAGCGTTTTATTTCAACCTAATACTTTAACATGAATAATTTTAATGTCATTAATTATTTTTATCCAAGGTCATTTTTCATCTTTAACAAACTTACTGAGGTATAATTGGCAAAAAGTAAGCCACACATAGTTAAAGGGTATATTTTGGTAAGTTTTAACCTATGCATATACCCATGAAACCAACACTGCAATCAAGATAATGAACATGTCCATCTCCCCTAAAAGTTTTCTTGTGCCTCTTTGTAATCCCACTTTCTTCTTTCTGTCTGCACCCACCCCAACCCCTACCCCAGGTAACCACTGAAATGCTTTCTGTCAGTATAGATTAGTTTTCATTAGAATTTTATATAAATGGGCCAGGCACAATGGCTCACGTCTGTAATCCCAGCACTATGGGAGGCCGAGGCAGGTGGATCACCTGAGATCAGCAGTTTGAGACCAACCTGGCCAACATGGTGACACCCTGTCTCTACTATAAATACAAAAATTAACTGGGCGTGGTGGCAGGTGCCTGTAATCCCAGCTACTCAGGAGGCTGAGGCAGGAGAACCACTTGAACCCAGGAAGTGGGGGTTGCAGTGAGTCGAGATTATGCCACTGCACTTCAGTCTGGGTGACACAGCAAGACTCCATCTTAAACAACAACAACAACAACAACAACAACAACAACAACAACAAAGAATTTTATATAAATGGAATATTATACTAGGCATTCTTTGTGTCTGTATTCTTTCACTCAGCATACTTATTTTGAGGTTCATATTGTTGCCTGTATCAATAGTTCAATCCCTTTTATCACTGAAGAATATTCCATTGTATGGATATACCACAATTTATTTATCCACTCACATGCAAATAGGGACATTTGTATTGTTTCCAGTTTTGGGGGCTATTCGAAATACATCTTCTTTTAACATTTATGTACACATGTTTGTGAGGCCATATGCTTTCTTTTTCCTTGGATCTGAGGTAATTTTAATGGCTGCATTATATTCCATTGTATGAATGTACCCTTGTTAATCTAACCCCTATTTCTGATGTTTAGATTGACTCATGATTTGGGTTCCCTTGAAAGTAACGTCTGAGATCTAAGACAAGGATTTGCACGTAATTTATATGAGAGCAGTAGAAGAGAGGGGTGGGGAGAGTAAGTCAAGGAAAGGAGCAAAGCCACAAAGCTGTGTTAGTGAGCTACTGATCACTGTGGGCAACTGAAGCTCAATCCCATGGGGTCCCTCGGAGGAATCATGTAGAATAGTCCTCAAAATGGTCTCTGGATGGAGAGGTTGGAGCATTCATCCTCCATTTTTTTCTCTCATTGGTGGACTGTGGTCCCCTGGGAATATTAACTACCCCACTTTTCTGTGCCACATCCAACACAGGCAAAATGGCCTTCCGTGGCATCCAAGAAAACTCTGAAGCAGAAAAGCCTTGAGACAGCAAGGTAAGCCCACAGTGAAAGGCTGGGACCATGCATGAAACTGTCCACCATAGGTGTACTAAGAGCAAGGGACTGAGGGCAGTGGCATGAAGAATCTATCTTGCTTCAGTGGTGTCGTATTTGCACTGAGACTTTTCTTTTTCTTTTCTTTTTTTTTTTTTTTTGAGACAAGATCTCACTCTGTGTCTCCCAGGCTGAAATGCAGTGGTGCAATCACAACTCACTGCAGCCTTGACCTTCCGGGCTCAAGCACTCCTTCTGCCTCAGCCTGCTGAGTAGCTGGGACTATAGGTGTACGCTACCATGCCTGGCTAAATTTTTTTTTTCCATTTGTTTTGTAGAGAGGCAGTCTCACTTTGTTGGCCAGGCTGGTCTCGATCTCCTGAGCTTAAGCAATCCTCCTCCTCAGCCTCCGAAAGTGTTGGGATTACAGCCGTGAGCCACCGCATCCAGCCTGCACTTAAACTATTATATATATGTTATGTTTATAGAAATGGAGTTGCTACATTAACAGATATGTGCGTTGAAAGGGTTTTAATTCTAGTCACCACATTACTCCTTGGAAAGGCCTCAGTTTACCTCTCATATGTTGTATACAACGACACCTGTTTCTCTGTTGTTTTGCCAATACTGAGCATTTTCATTAAATGAACAAAGAGAAACCTTGCTAATGGTCAAAATGATTTACTATTTTATATTCCACTTAATTACAGGCCCCCACATATCAAGAGACCACACCTTATTCATCAGACACTGGATTCACAAATGAGCATATTTAAAGCAACCATCAAAATTTGTCCATGGTGATGGGACTTTGTGCCTGTAAAAAGTAGCCTATGGACAGACTGTGTAACACCCTAGTTCCTGAGCTGTCTTTCCCAGTTAACCCCTTCTGATGTGACTTCTGGATTTGTCAGGTGATTTCTGCTCTGCTGCTGAACAGAACTGGGCCCTGCTCAGTGTCTCACTTAACCTGTGCCTTGCTGGTTTGATGCTGGGTGCATGCTTGCCCTCACAACTGACCTCTGTCCTTTATGTCTCTGCAAAAATACTGTGTCTCACCTAACAGCTTGTCTTCACTGGAGCCTGCCTTGTAGTTAGGACATGTGGGACTTTTTGACCTTTCATAATACTGGAAGTCAGGCCAACGACCCTGGCTGTAGACCTTATTATGTCTGATGGGACTCAAGAGGCTGCCCCAAGACCCCAAATCTTAACTAATTAAGATACATGAGGAAGAGATCTTTTGAGACTAGAGAGAGAGAAACACTTGCTGGCATTTCATTTTGGGCACAAGGCATGACTGTGCATCCCAGGCTGTGACCCAAATGTCTGCCTCAGAGCTTCTGGGCTCTTCTCTGTTTTGGGCTTTCGCCTGTTGGGTTGGCACTGCCTGTGGCCCCACACGTGGCTCCTTTCTGACAGCTGTGCTCCAGCAGGTGGTGTGAGCCACCCTCATCACCTGCTGTCTGCACTGACATTTGATCACTTGAAGCTGTTCCTTTGCTTCCATGTGCACATTTTGCTCTCCGTCAGCTTGCCAGCCAGCAGTACTTTTTAAATCTGTGACATGCATGTCCAACTTCCTAGGGCTGACCACAATCATCCCCCACTTCAACACCCACAGATGGCTGTATTTCAGGGCTTCATTTGACCTGCCATTTGGCTTAAGAGAAAGGGTGTGGAGAAAAGTCCCGGACAAAGGATTGGAACAGCGCCAAATCAGAAAGCCTCTGAAGAGACCGGACAGCATTATTGTTTGAGAGAATCAACAGTCCCGATATCAGAGACTGACCCTACGGGAATCCGAACAATTTCCTTTTCTAAATAACCTCGACTTAATGAACAGCAATTTTTCAGTTTTAAACTGTGTTTTGCTTTGTTTTATTTTGTTTTTGCTTTGTTTCATTTTGTTTTTTTGACCACCATACAGACTATGATGACAGGTCAACCGCCTATGGACCATGATGTGCATTACTGACAGAATTGAAATTGTTTATAAAGGCATGTCCAGTAAATATGGTATTGCTGTGAGGAAATAATAGAAGAGAAAGAGGTATGGAGAAAGAGAAAATTGTATACCCTAAAAAACTACTATTAGCAATAAGAGAGTGCAAAAGAAAGACAACAATATAAAAAACTATAGCTGTATCATTAAACCAGCAGTGCCCAATAAGAAAATATTATGAAGCCTAGAGGAGAGGCCAATTCTTCACGCTCTCAACACTAAGAATTTATTGGGTAAAGTATAACAAAATTACTTCTGAAATAATAGAGGAGTTCAAATATAAGAATGTGACATCCACAGATACCAGAAAAAAAAGAAAAATCTCCAAGCCAATAAAAAATAGTACAAAGGATATAAGTAAGAAGAAGAAACCCAAATAACCAGTAAAGATACGGACATCATTACTAATCACAGAAATTCACATCAAAACAACAGTGAGAGTGTTTATCACCAACAGATTATAAAACAAACATTTTAGTTTTTGACAATATGAGCTAGAGGTGAGGATTTAGAAAAGAAAATGGAAACTCCCTTTGACTGCTCATGGAAGCAGTGCTTCCCAATTATTCATGGTGCAGAATCAGGTCCTTTTATTTTTTCTTCTGATAAGAAATTATTATATAACTGGTCATACCCCATATCCAGCTCCAAATGCACCATATTGTTTTCAGCATCATATTTTAAAAATAACTTTTTTTTTTCATTTATTCCTCATATGTCTTCTAAGACACTACTCCTAAAATATATTGATTTTCGCAGTGAAAAGCTTTTGGCATCACTTAACCCATATTGTCCAAATAGGCCTTTTCCACAATTTGTTTTAGCATTACTATTGTTGATTGTTGTTATTTTAAAATAATCAGGTTTTTTTTTTTTTAGTCCGATGCTTTTGTAAAATATAAAAATCACGTTTGGATATCATAGAAATATCAAATTATGATAAATACTTCTAAACACTTAATCTTAATGTCTGTACTTATCATAGACCAGTAAGTCATGGTTCATGGACCAGACTCTAAATTTTTATGGTCAGAGAATGAATTGAAAGTATGCTAAAATTAAGCTAAATTAAAAAAAAAAGTTTACCTTATACTTCGACAACCTACTTCTAGAAATCTATCCTAAATAAATGTTGGTTTAAGACACAAGGAAACAAACTAGAAATATATATTAATAGGAGAAAGGATGATTATAGTCTAGCCATATGGTGGCATATATAACTGTTAAAACGAATAAACAATATTTACATAAAATTGGAAAGAAGTTACACAAATGGGCTCACATTATTCAAACATGCATATGTTTGAAAAGCATAGAACACACATCTAGAAATGCATGTATTTATGTGTACAAGGGCGCATAAACACAAACCCTAAATTGTTAGTGGTGTTTACCTCTGGCGATGGGATTGGTGGGAAATTTGCATGTGCTATTTTATAACGAGTAAGTATTTCTGTTTAGAATCTCTTTATTTTCTGTTTAGAATCTCTCAGTTTGTCAATACTGGAACCCTACTGACATAATTGCTGCAATTTCCATTTATTCCTGAGTATGTGGTCAACAACAGACAGTAGCCTGTGAGGGAAACCCAAGTGTCTGCTCAAAGCTGGAATAGGAACCCCAGACTTCTAGGAGAGCAGATGTTTCTAAACACAAGGCCACATCCAGAAAGCAGCAGTGCAGATCTTTTAGGGCCTCCCAAGAATCTAGCATAAGACACATTCTTTCAGGCCCTAGTCAAGTTCCCTGCTGGGTGCCAGGAGCTGCAGAGACCAGACACAGAGTATCAAACATGTTAGAACAGGATGGGCTGTCTTCACAAGGAGCTTACCAGCTGCCTGGAGAATAATCCAGACAAAACACAAAGGAAGTCCTTTAATGAGCACCCACACTACAGGACAAAGAACCAAAATAGAAACAGGATCCCATAAAATCAGAAAGAAAACAAAGATCCTTACTGCCATTGTATTAGTTAATACAATTCTAAAACAGATATAGGGACATGGCTATTGGAAATGAGAAAACAAAAAGTATTATTAGAGATGATATAATTGCCTACTGAGAAGCCCCAAGATAATTAAAAAGTGGCTATCTTTATGGGAGTTTAGTAAAATGGCTGGTTAAAGGTAAGTGAACAAAAGTAACCAGCTCTCCTGCTCTCCCTGAAGTAACTAACCAAGATACATGAGGTGTTGGGGGGAAACAACACTCCACCCTAAAATGTCTAGACATAATGTTAATTTTAAAACTGAATCTGTGTGAGGAAAATTACAAACTGCTACTGAGTTAAAAGAAAACATGAATAAATGAATATAGAATAAGATGATTGAATGAATACAGAATAAGAAGACTGAATATTATCGAGGTAAATTTTTCCCAAATTAGCATATTGGTTTAACACACTCCAAGAGTAATTAATTGAGCTGCTCTGATTAAAGCATAATATAAATTTTGAAAAATTATGTGAGAGGACCCTGGTTCAATACTTTTTATTTTTTTTAGAGATGCGACCTCAGGCGAGGTGTGGTGGCTCACGCCTGTAATCCCAGCATTTTGGGAGGCTGAGGCAGGCGGATTGTTTGAGGTCAGGAGTCCGAGACCAGCCTGGCCAACATGGTGAAACCCCGTTTCTACTAAAAATATAAAAATTAGCCAGGCATGGTGGTGCACCTGTAATCCCAGCTACTCAGAAGGCTGAGACAGGAGAATCGCTTGAACCTGGGAGGCGGAAGTTGCAGTGAGCAGAGATCACACCACTGCACTCCAGCCTGGGCAACAGAATGAGACTCAGGATCAAAAAAAAAAAAAAAAAGAAAAGAAAAAGAAAAAAAAAGAAAGCATGAGATGGGACGTGAATGTGCTGAATGTGTTTCTCAGTTTGGAGTATAGTGGCTATTCACAGGTGCAATCATAGTAGCACACTGCAGTCTCAAACTCCTGGGCTCTCAAGCTTCCTGCCTCTTAATACTTCTTTTAGAAAGAGACACATTATTTCATTGTTCTACATTTTGTGTTTACGTATACACACACAAACACACACAGACACATTAAAAACTACAGAAATGAGATCATATACTGGCATGGAAATGAATATATATCATCAACGAAAAGAAAGTGATTGTAGAAAAAGAGTCCTGATATGTGAGAAGATAACAGATAATAAAGGAAGACTCACAAACCAATGGGTCAAGAGATTGTTGTCAAAGAGTTGAAAATAATTGACTCTGGGGGAAAGTGTTACATTCAGATCTCACATCATGCAAAGAATAAAATGCAACTTTTAAGAATTAGGTATAAAACATAAAAGCAGGCTGGGCATGGTGGCTCACACCTGTTATCCCAGCACTTTGGGAGGCTGAGGCAAGCGGATCACCTGAGGTCGGGAGTTCGAGACCAGCCTGACCAACATGGAGAAACCCCGTCTCTACTAAAAATACAAAATTAGCTGGGTGTGGTGGCGCATGCCTGTAATCCCAGCTATTCTGGAGGCTGAGGCAGGGGAATCGCTTGAACCCGGGAGGTGGAGGTTGTGGTGAGTCAAGATCGTGCCATTGCACTCCAGCCTGGGCAACAAGAGCGAAGCTGCATCTCAAAAAAAAAAAAAAAAAAAAAAAAAAAAAAAAAAAAGAATTAGGTATAAAACATAAAAGCAAAAATAGTGGAGAAAATGTTGATAGGCATAAAATAGTGGAGAAAATGTTGATAGGCATAGGAAATATTTTAGAATAAAGTTCTCATTTACCATCGTTATATGATCTGTAATATGCCTAAGAATACATTTATACAAGGTATGCAAAATCTTTTATGGAGAAAAATACAAAAGAGTACTGAAAGATATGTAAGATGGCCTAAATATATGCAGAAATACAGCAAGTTCATGAAAGGAAAGAGAAGATCGGGAAGATGATGCTTTTCAAACTAATCTACAATTGCAATGTAATTCAAATCAAAATCTAGACAGGATTTTCTGTGGAAACTGATGAGCTGACCTTAACATTCATATAGATGAAAAAGAGACCATAATAGCTAAGACACATGAAACTTGCCCGACCAAATATCAAGACTTATTTTTTTAAATATAGTAATTTAGATAGCATGCTATTTGTGCAGAGTTGGACAAAACAGATCCAGGCATATATAGAGATTTGATGCGTGACAGAGAAGATCTTACAAATCAGTGGGGAAAGTATAAACCATTCAACAAACAAGTCTGGGAAATTAGTTATTGTTCTGAAAAGAAAATTAAGTCACTAGCTTATACCACACAAAGATAAATTCCAGACAAAGATTTAAATGTCAAAAGAAACCATGTAAACTTCTGGAATAAAATAAAGGAGAATATCTTTACAATCTTAACTCTTCCACAGACAAGCACAAGAAAACAAAACCCTTAATTAAGGAAAAGATAGACAAATATAACTACACTAAAATTATAAACTTAAATACAAGAAAAAAGGACCTTAAAATTAAAAGGAATTATAGACAGGAAGAAGATATTTGCAATGCATATAATCAACAAATGTTAGTATCCAAAATATGTAAAAAAATGTTTACAATTCAGCAAGAAAAAGACAAATACCCCAAATGGGCAAAATACATGAAAAAGCAAATTCACAGAAGGAAACTTGAATGCCAAATAAATGGAATGTTGCTCTATTTCTCTAGTTTTTAGGAAATGCAAACTAAACAAGAATATGCCATTTCACAGACAACAGATTTGCAAAATGAAGGAAAAGAAACTTTCATACACTGGTGGTATAAGTTGATAAATCATGCTGGAATGAAATTTCTCACTCCACCTTTGTGAATCTGTAACCTACAGAGGTTATCTGACATGTGCACAGGGAATCACACACCAGATTGGTTTTTGCAGCATGTTTGTAATGGTGAAAAATGGAAGTAACTTAAATGTTCATCAACCGAACAATAGATATGTAGATTGTACTATATTCAGTGATGGAATATTACAGAGCAAATCAAACGAGGGAACTAGAGCAACATAGGTAAGATTCATCAAAACCAGTGAAAAGGCAAGCTCCTCATAATGCCTGATAGGATGCCATTTTCAAAACTAGAGTCTTACTGTGGATACATGCTTTTATGGTAATAGTGCAAAATATGGAGAAGATTGATCCAGATGGGGGTCATCTCTACAGCAAGAGGAAGCATATAAACCAGGAAGAGGGACTGGGGAATGTCAAAATGTTAACATCTGATACATCTGAGTGTTGAGCACATGGTTATCTGTTATATCACTCTGTATGTTAATACATTTAAAACATCTTACAATAAAAATGGGGAAATTGTTGATTGTACTTTATACATTTTATTTTTTTTAGAGACAGGGGTTTTGTTCTGTCACCCGGGTTGGAGTGTAGTGGCATGAACACAGCTCACTGCAGCTCAGACCTCCCTGGGCCCAGGTGATCCTCCCGCCACTGCCTCCCGAGTAGCTGGGACCACAGTAGCGTGTCACCACACCTGGGTAGTATTTTCTATTTTTTATAGAGATGAAGTTTCATCATGTTACCCAGGCTGGTCTCGAACTCCTGAGCTCAAGCGATCCACCCACCTGGCTTCCCAAAGTGCTAGGATTACAGGCATGAGCCACCATGCCCAGTCTCTATAAGCTGGTGGGAGGTTTATGTAGGAATCTTATTTCTCTTAGTACCTCTTCCATTACCTTTGCTCCATAGCAATAGCTATTCCCTGACTTCTTAGTCTATGATAAGGATGACTGGCATTTTTTCAATCTTACATACAGTAAAAATTTTAAAAAATCTTTAGAAAATTTTGCTATTCTTTTTTACCATTATATAAATTCTAAACTAAAAACTGTGTATTTGCTGTGCAAACACAGTTTCAAATATGTGTGCCATCCCTTCCCCACCCCCTAGCTCCAAATATATTGTAGCTTCTAAGTCTATCCTGGATAGAAATTCTGAGGCCAGCAGTGTGCACAGCTTTCCAAACATCAAGGAGGCATGTGATTGGGAAGTTCTGGAGTTGCCCTTCTCCATCAATGGCCAGAATTATGAGTGGAGAACTATGAACTCAACAGTGCACGGAACAAAGCTATTCCATATATGTTGTGAGCATGAAACATCTTGGACATGGCTAATGTGTAGCTTCCATCTGGCATTTTCGGTATTATGTAAAATTGTTATGTCAGCAACAGATGGCAAAGCTAAGTGTTAGGAGATATTACTTATGCCCAGTTATCAGGTTTGCAAATCTGAACCTGAAACAGTTCATGGGTCTGTGGAAATGCATTGCAGTGCTAGATTTTCTTCTGTTGAGCTGCTTTTCAGAGTATTACTTTCTTGCCTGTTTCTCTTTTCCTCATTACTAACAAACCTTGATTTTGTTCTGATATCCTCATCAGAGCTCCTGAGGTGACTTCCCCACCGTTAGTCCATCAAGTCCTTGGCCCATGTTTTTTGCAAACTGAGGAAGGACTTACAACTTGCGTGTGGGTGAAATGTTTGTATCTCCTCTCTCTTGTGTGTAGCTTCTAGATGTGATTTCTTCCAGCAGCCATTTAGTGACCGTGAGGAAAACTGCTTTAGGGGGAAGCTGATGCTGAGGAAGGTAGAAAGGAGGGTCTGAGAAAGTCTGAGTTTTTGCCATTAATGAGCTGTTGATGGTCTATAGACTACTTGACCACTGGACATGGCGTTTTAGTAGATGAAATACATCCTTATTGCTCAAGTCTGTGTGAGAAAGGGTTTCTTTTTTCTTCTTTTCTTTTTTGTTGAGATGGAGTCTTGCTCTGTTGCCCAGGCTGGAGTGCAGTGGTGTGATCTTGGCTCACTGCAACCTCTGTCTCCCAGTTTCAAGCAATTCTCCTGTCAGCCTCCTAAGTAGCTGGGATTACAGGCGCCTGCGACCACACCAGTCTAATTTTTGCATTTTTAGCATAGATGGGGTTTCGCCATGTTGGCCAGGCTGGTCTCGAACTCCCGACCTCAGGTGATCCACCCTCCTTGGCCTCCCAGTGTTGGGATTACAGGCAAGAGCCACTGTGCCCAGCTGAGCCAGGGTTTCTTTTACTTAGAGACCAAAGTATCTTGACAGAAGGAGAAACTTCAATATTTGTTAATGTGAAAGTCTCCTTCTATAAAGTTTATGGAATATGATGAAAAGGAACCACAGACAGCAATCAAGAGCATTTGACTTCCTGTTTCCCCACTTGGAGGTAACGCTATTCATGTTTGACAAGGCAGGAGCTCTGAAATCCAGTTCAGCCAGGAAAGCACACTGATTACATATCTTACATTTGTTTAACACTTTACAGTTTAAAAAAATATACACATATATGTAAGAGTATGTATGTGTGTGTGTATATATATATATTTATATATTTCCCATTTAATTGTCTCATCAACCACGTGAGGTGAGCTGTTTTGGCGTTTTTTAAAAAACTGGAAGTTCAGAGACATTATCAAAGGCAAGCAGGTTAGAAACAGGTCTCCTAAATTTAGGACCACTGAATTTTCTGCTGAGTTCTGATTACTTTTCAAATACTCTGTATTATGAATAGATGTTTTCTGTAGAAATACCGTATCAATACTTAATTATGAGATGATAAATGTTTTGGAAATTGTAATGGTCAGGCTGGCACAGGTTATCCTCTGGTAAAAAATGCCCCCAAATCTTAGTGCTTTTAAAACAGCAAAGGGCTATTTCCAATCATGGGGTGGCAACAGCTCTCCTCCATATTTTCCTCACTCCAGGCCCCAGGCTGATGAAGCTATTTCTATTTGAACCATGGTTGGTCATGATAGCAGAGGGAAATGCTCATGGTGAACCATGTGCTGGCTCAAAATCTTCTGCCTAGAAGTCCCACACGTCGTGTCCACTCTCATATTTTGGCCAAAGCAAGTCATGTAGCCAAATCAAACATCAATAGAGTGGGGAAGAATGATCCTCCCCTAGAGAGTACTAGTGACAAGCTGGGTACACGGGCTTATACCTGTAATCCCAGCACCTTAGAAGGCCAAGGAGGAAGGATTGCTTGAGCCTAGGAACTCGAGACCAGCCTGGGCAACATAATGAGATCTCCATCTCTACAAAAAAAAAAAAATTAGCTAGGCATGGTGGCACACATCTGTAGTCCCAGCTACTAGGGAAGATTGTTTGAGCCCAGGAGTTCAAGGCTGCAGTGAGCTATGATCGTGGCACTGGACTCCAGCCTGGGAGACAGAGCAAGACACTGTCTCAAAAAGCAACAAAAACCAACAATAATAATGACAACAACAAAACCAAAAAAGAGAACACTAGTGACTATTTATGAGCACGAGATACGTTCCATATTTCAAATGAGCTTCTATTCTAATTCTGTGTCCCTAGATGCAATACCACTCAGCCTTGAGAATGACCAGGTTAAGGGGCTGTGGTATCACTTACGATTGAATGTAACCCACAGTTGACCTAGGAAAGTTTCTCAAAGCATGTCCTCAAGAATACTAGCTGTGTCAAACATCCCTAAAAATGGGTTATGTGGTCTTTTGATTTGCGAAAGTGCTATATCCCAAACTCTTGAAACTTTGCAGTGATAATAATACATTCATGTCTCCAAGAAGTCCTGTAAAATACTGGACTTTGTTTAATTGGAAACTTTCCAAATTTTTTTGATCCTGAAGCCTTTAATGTCTTCCATAATTTTATTTATTATTTGCTTTGCATAACACTTATTGGCATCCCACAGTACCACTGTTCCCTGATCACAGTTTGGGCCAATTTGCTGCAGTAAGACTGGGCTTGCGGTCAGGTCCCTAGGGTTTTAGCTTCACCTCTTTCACCAAATAGTGTGAACTTGGTATATCATTCATAATTCTGTTTTAATTTCTACATTTCTTAAACAGAATTAGTGTTATCCTCTGAGCTCCTAATGAGATCATTAATGTGAAGACGACTTAAATAATATAGTGCTTTATATATGCAAAGAATCAGCCTTGGACAAATATTTCAAAAAGACCCACCTTTTTATCAGAGTCCTGACTCTTCTCCTTGCACTTCCCACAAGCCCGGGTTTTTGGGCCTGTGTCAGAATAGGATGAACTGACAAATATGCTTGACCTGAACTCATCTTCATGGCTGAGCGGTAAACATGGAACCCTCCTCTCTTTGATGTTTCACAGCCAGCTGGGCTCTGGCTTGAAAAAGTAAAACTAATCACTGCAGGCTGTTGGTGCAGCAGTAATAGTATTTTGGTCTTCTAGATGTGCCTGGATGAATGGGACTACTGAGGTGAAGGGAGACTTGAGGGACCATACATCTACCATAGGTGGGGCAGAGACAGAGCCTGAATTCTCATTTCCCATAGTAAATGCACCAGGGCCATGCAATGAAGATTAGGGGAGGTCCCAAGACCCTCGCCCACCCTCCTCAGCTTATTCTACACATGCGGAAATTGAGCTCTTGGAAGAATTCCCTTGCTGTGAGTCCACAGAAAGTTGGTGACGTGGTAGAACTAGCAGTCTGGATTTCTCCCTTGCAGCAGACTTCTTGTTCTAGCCACTTCCTTTCCCTGTTCACTGTGCATGAGGATAGCTTGTAACAAGATTTCCTACTTCTGAAAGATTTATTTGAATATACTTGTAGTGGATCAGGAATTTTCCACAAGTTGAAATGACCTATATGTCATTTTGCCGATAAACACAAAATGAAACAAAAAAACTGTAATCTACTGTGGAATTGGGAATACTGTCTCCAAGGCATCTGTGGAAACCAGTTCTTTGGGAGTGGGGCTTGGTTAAGAGTCTACGGGAGTCTACGGAGCAGTTAGAGGGTCTAGAATGAAGGAAGGAGGAAGGCGAGAGAAGGGAAATAATTCAGGGTGATGGGATTCTCTGGCAATGTGCAGAGCCCTGGGGAGATAGATGTGCTGTTGATGAAGTTTGTGAAATGGTAAGATGTGAGCTGTCTCTACACATCAGTGAGTTCTGACTGGCATGGAGTGCATAGTAAGACAATCCATGACCTTAGAGATTTAGCTTCAAGCCCTGGATTTTTTGGCAGCCAGATTCAGCTTTCCCAAATAAGATTTTGTAGGTGATCTCTGTTAAAGCCAGAGAGAAAAGCAACAGCAGTTCTGTAACTGTTGATAGGGAGGCTTTGTGCTTCGGTCTTTCTCCTTCTATCTGCATCTCCCCAAGTGGATATAAAAGGAAGCCTGGCTGGGCAAGGTGGCTCATGCCTGTAATCCCAGCACTTTGGGAGGCCAAGGAGGGCGGATCACAAGGTCAGGAGATCGAGACTATCCCGGTTAACACGGTGAAACCGTCTCAACTAAAAACACAAAAAATTAGCCTAGCCTGGTGGCATGCCCCTGCAGTCCCAGCTACTCGGGAGGTTGAAGCAGAATTGCTTGAACCCGGGAGGCGGAGATTGCAGTGAGCCAAGATCGCACCACTGCATTTCAGCCTGGGCGATAGAGCAACACTCTGTCTCAAAAAAAAAAAAAAAAAAAAAGGTGTGAATGTGTGCTTTGAAAGGGAACATGTATCTTTTTATGAATAATGTCACCTAATTCTTAAGCTACTTGGGGATTATCTGATCAATTTGTGCATTCAGGACTAAGTCCTTTATAAGGGTGGTGGTAAATTTGCTTTCAGATGTATTCCATTGAGGATATAATTAGCCTTTGATAATGAATGGAAAAATCCATTCAAAATAAAGATATCACTCAGAAGGGTTCCAACATATGGCCTGAACTTCACATACTTAAATTAATCTACCTCAACCTGCATTTCTAAGGTCTTCCTCTCCCTCTCTTCCCTCTTCACTTTTGGCTATAGTCATGTGACTTTTCAAATATACACAAAGATATTACCAAATATGTTCCCAGACATGTAGAGGCAGCATGTTGTAGTAATTAAGACTACGAACTCTGGACCTAGGCTCTTGGATTCAAAGCCCAGCTTTGACAATTACTGTTCCTTTGGGCAAGTTACTATTTCTGTGCCTCAATTTATCTGCAAAATAAAGATGGCATTAATAGTATTTATCTCACAGGGATGTTGTTAGGATAAAATGAAGTAATATTTATACAACTCTTGGAACATTGCCTCATAGATGGTAAGTCCTGTGGGCATATTAAACAAAATGCCTCTATTTCTTTGCATGTGCTTTTCCTTCTGCTCAGAATGCTTATCTACCACTTCTTTAGCCCTCACTGTACTCCCAACACTTTTTAAACAGCTCTACGGAGGTATCATTGACACACAGTAAACTGCACATATTTAAAGTTTTGACATATGTACACATTCATGAACACATCACTCACAAAAGGTTTCTCATGTCCCTTATACTTCTTTTCTCCCTCTGTGTCCTCCCACTTGGCAATCACTGATCTGCTTTCTGTCACTGTAGACTTCTTTGAATTATCTGGATTTTTATATAAATGCAATCATACAATATGTAGTCTTTGGTGTCACTCTTTTCACTTAGCATAAACTTTTTGAGTTTCATCCATGTTGTATGTATCAGTAATTAGTTCTTTTTTATTGCTGAATAATATTCCATTCTATGGATACACTACAATTTGCTTATTCAATTACCTGTTGATAGATATTGGGACTTTATCTATTTTGTTACAGTTGTTTTCCTAGTGCCTCAAACAGTGCCTGACATGTAGTAAGTACTCAATAAATAGTACTTTAAAATAAGTGAATTAAAGAATTCCTTCTGGTGTGCTTCACCTTGTCCTTAAAACAATTATTGTTGCTATGAACAATATGCAGCCATTACAAACCATGCCTTCAAAGAATACTGTATCATACGTAAGAACACAAATTGTTGCTGATAATAGGTCAGGTGAAAAAGACAAAGCCCCAGAGCATATAAAGGCCTAGAATGCATGGAGCAGTCTATTATATATATATATAAAATAAACATAAGTAATCTCTTTGACTTTATTTTTACTACTTCCCATAGTTTCCACATTTTTGACAATGAAAGATTAAACTTTTTTTTTTTTCAAAAATACAATTATATTTTTAAGAACAATCTGGCTGGGTCCAGTGGCTGATGCCTATAATGCCTGTAATGCCAGCAATTTGGGAGGTCAAGGCGGGAGGACTGTTTGAGCCCAGGAGTTCAAGACCAGCCTAGGCAACATGGTGAAACCCCGTCTCTGCAAAAAAATACAAATACTATCCAGGTGTGGTGTCCCATGCCTGTAGTCCCCTTTATCCTGCACAGGTGTTTCTCCCAATACATCTCTAGCACACCCAATTTCTCTCTCTTCTCTTTTTTTAAATTTTTTTGAGACAGGGTCTCAGTCTGTTGCCCAGGCTGGAGTGCAGTGGTACAATCATGGCTCACTGCAGCCTTGATCTCCTGGGCTGAAGTGATTCTCCCATCTTAGCCTCTTGAGTAGCTGGAATGACAGGCATGCACCACCACACCCAGCTAACTGTGTGTGTGTTTTGTTTTTATAGAGACAGGGTTTTGCTATGTCGCCCAGGTTAGTCTTCAAATCCTAGGCTCATGTGTTCCTCCCACCTCGGCCTCCCATTGTGCTGGGATTACAGGTGTGAGCCACTGAGCCCAGCTGCACGTTCAATTTCTAGTTTCATCTTGGTGTCTGCTTCTTGGAGCCAGACTGAGACACTGAATATTAAGTGCCTAGTAGAGTGCCTAAGAAAAAGTAGAAACTCAATACATTTTGTTTTTAAAAGATTATTTCTCTTATTTACTCAAGATCTTTAACGTGTATCTCATCTATAGCTGTTGTCACACTTCACAGATAGTTGAAGGTTTTCTGATTTTAGAAATTGTGATAAAATATGTGCAACATAAAATTTGTGATTTTAACCATTTTTAAGTGTACAACTCAGTGGCATTAGTTACATTCACAAAGTTGTAAAACCATCACCATGATCTGTTTCCAAAGCTTTTTCATCACCCCAAATACTCTATTACTAAGCAATAACTCTTCCCCCCTCTTCCAGTCCCTGGTAACCTTCATTATACTTCCTGTCTGAGTTGTTTTATTACTTATTTCCCATGGTTAACTGAACTCAAAGGCAGCACTTTTGTCCTAGTTGTCTTTGTATTTTAGGTTGTGTACTAAATCTTAATGGAAATGAAATGAAAAATACAAACAGGGATGTACACTACTCAAGTGATGAATGCACCAGATCGTTTAACTTGATTGTAATTTTTATTGAAGTTACTATCTCTCAATATTTTTGCTTCATAGTAAAACTTGTAAAGAAAAAAGGGGGTTTCTATGCATGCAGTTTAAGTTATATCTATCTTTTTTCCCTTGTGACCCCTTTCTCTCCTCTACTGCATTTTCTAAAGATCACCACACATGATCATTTAAGCAGAACGCAGGTTGTAGGTCAACAGATGATTTTGTAACAAGGGGCAAAGGAAAAAATGCAAAGCTTCCCCTTTCTCAACATTAGTTAGCATGGGAAAGTTAACATGATGTGCTTCAGAGGGTTCATTAGAGGGGGCTTTCCTTTATGCGGCATTTGACTTTGTTTCTACTCAAATAAAATGAACTGGCAAAGTATTTGAGCAGAAATGTATATGCCTTTCTGAATAAAAGGAGCCTGGAGGTTGCCGTTTCACCTTGTTGACTGTTTCGTTTGCTGTGCAGAAGCTTTTTAGTTTGATGTGGTCTCACGTGTTCATTGCTTATGTTGCTTGTGTTTTGGGGGTCTTATCTAAAAATATCGCTGCCAATGTCAAGGAAGGCTTTCGCTGTGTTTTCTTCTAGGAGTATTACGGTTTTAGGTCTTTAATCCATTTTGAGTTATTTTTTGCATATAATGTGAGATAAAAGCCCAGTTTCATTCTTTGCATGAGGGTATCTAGTTTTCCCAAAACCATTTATTAAAGAGATTGTTCTGTTCCCATCATGTATTCTTGGCACCCTTATCAAAGACTAGTTGACTGTACATGTGTGGGTTTCTGGGCTTTTTATTCTGTTCCACTGATCTATGTGTCTGCTATTACAATGAAATCAGTATCTCCAAGAGATACTTGAGCCTCCATGTTCATTGCAACATTATTCATAATAGCCAAAATATGGACACAACCTAAGTATCTGTCAATGGATGAATGAATAAAGAAAACGTGGTATGTAAATACAATGAGGCCAGGTGTGGTGGCTCACTCATGTAATCCCAACACTTTGGGAGGTCGAGGCAGGCAGATCATATGAGGCCAGGAGTTCGAGACCAGCCTGGCCAACATGGCGAAACCCTGTCTCTACTAAAAATGCAAAAATTAGCCAGGCATGGTGGCGGGCACCTGTAATCCCAGCTACTCGGGAGGCTAAGGCACAAGAATTGCTTGAACCTGAGAGGCAGAGGTTGCAGTCAGCCGAGATTGCACCACTGCAGTCCAGCCTGGGTGACAGAGTGAGACTTTGTGTCAATAAACAAATAAATAAAATAAAAACAATGAAATACTATTTGATCATAAAAAAGAAGAAAATCCTGCCATTCATATGGGAAACATTATAAGTGAAATAAACTAGACACAAACAGTTACTGTATGATCTGAAAGAAACCAAAATATCTCACAACAAAATATTATGCATCTCTATTGCTCACCATATAAGAAAATTAACTCAAGATGGATTAATAGCTTGACCCGGTGCAGTGGCTCATGCCTGTAATCTTAGCACTTTGGGAGGCCAAGGTAGCCGGATCGCTTGAGCCCATGAGTTCAAGGCCAGCCTGGGAAACATGGCAAAATCCTGTCTCTACTAAAAATACAAAAGCTGAGGTGGGAGGATCACCTGAGCTTGGGAAGGTCGAGGCTACAGTGAATGTGATTGTGCCATTGCACTCCAGCCTGGGCAACAGAGTGAGACCCTGTCTCAAAAATAACAAACAAAGATGGATTAAAAGCTTAAATCTAAGGCCTGAAACCATACAAATTCTAGAAGAAAACCTAGGCAAAATTATTCTGGACACTGGCCTAGGCAAAGAATTTATGACTAAGACCCCAAAAGCAAATGCAACAAAAACAAATAGGACCTAATTAAACAAAAAAGCTTCTGCACAGCAAAAGAAAAAATTATCAGATTAAACAGAGAAGCTACAGAATGGGAGAAAATATTTGCAAATCATGCATCCTGCAAAGGAACGATATCCAGAATCTACAAGGAACTCAAAGAAATCAGCAAGAAAAAGCAAATAATCCATTAAAAAGTGGGCAAATGACACAAATAGATATTTATCAAAAGACGATATACAAATGACAAACAAACATCAAAAAATGCTCGGCCAGGTACAGTGGCTCCCACCTGTAATCCTAGCACTTCGGGAGGCCGTGGTGGGTGGATCACCTGAGGTCAGGAGTTCAAGACCAGCCTGGTCAACATGGTGAAACCCTGACTCTACTAAAATACAAAAATTAGCTGGGCATGATGGCGGGTGCCTGTAATCCCAGCTACTTGGGAGGCTGAGACAGGAGAATCTCTTGAACCCGGGAGACGGTGGTTGCAGTGAGCCGAGATAGTGCCTCTGTACTCCAGCCTGGGCGGCTGAGCGAGACTCTGTTTCAAAAAAAGAAAAGAAAAACTGCTCAACATCAGTAATCATCAAGGAAACACAAATCGAAACCACAGTGAGATACCACCTTACCCCAGCCAGAATGGACATTATTAAAAACTCAAAAAAACTATAGATGTTGGCATGGATGTGGTAGAAAGGGAATGCTTATGCACTGCTGGTGGGAATGTAAATTAGCACAACCTCTAATGGAAAAAGGTATGGAGAGTTCTCAAAGAACTAAAAGATCTACCATTCAATCCAGCAATCCCACTACTGAGTATCTTTCCAAAGGGAAAAAAGTCACTATATAAAAAAGACACCTGCACACATATGTTTTTTGCAGCACAATTCACAATTGCAAAGGAATGAAATCAGCCTAAGTGCCCATCAACCAATGAGTGGAAAAAGAATATGTGATATATATATGTATATATACTTGAGTGGAAGCGGAGACCATTATTCTAAGAGAGGTTAACTAAGGAATGGAAAACAAAATTCTCAATTATATGTAGAAGCTAAGCTACGGGTATGCAAAGGCATACAGGTATAAAGGACATTGGAGACTCAGAAGGGAGGTAGGAGGAGGATGAGGAATGAAAAACTACAAATTGGATACAATGTACACTACTCAAGTGATGAATGCACTAAAATCCCAGACTACCACCATGCAATTCATCCATTTAGCTGAAAACCACTTGTACCCCTAAAGGTACTGAAATTTAAAAAAAATTAATATATGTACTTTGACATATTTTGAGGTGGCTGTTCAGAGGGCCTGCCGACAGAGGTGGCCTGCAAAACTATCTTGTGTGAAGGCGATTTGCAACTGTAGAGGGAGTAAAGTGAAGTAAACAACAGATGGCTATCAGGTATTCTTTGAAACACCACCCCACTTTCTGCCCCTAGATCTAGGAAGGATCACCTGGGAGTCTGACACTTTAAAGGCCCTGTAGAAACATTTATCACAGGCTCCCATCTCTTCTCTCTGAGGGCCTATTCCTGTAAGATTTCATCTGCATAACAAGACCACCTTTACTAGCCAGGCCTCCTCTTCTCTCAGTTCCATAACCTGTCTTGCCACCATAACCCATTTTGCTATAATCCAAGCCCTCATTCTTGCTGTAACCTCAAGATGGTATAAAAGTGTCAACCCTCTGGCCATTTCTTTGAGTTTTTATAATTTGTATGACTTCCATACACATGTGCACACAATAAAATCTGTATGCCTGTTTTTCCTGATAATCTATTATCAGTTTGTTTTATAAACTCAAATGATTGAAACTTCAGGGGAAAAATTTAAACTTTCCTACATTCTCACTTATATGTGGAATCTAAAAAAAGTCAAGCTCATAGAAGCAGGGTAGTATGCCAGGGGCTGGGAGGTGAGGAAAATGGGGAGATGTTGGTCAAAGGGTACAAACTTTCGGTTATAAAATGAGTAAGTTCTGGTGATCTAACATACAGCATGGTGATCATAGTTAATAACACATTCTTGTTTACTTGAAATCTGCTAAAAGTAGATCTTAAGTGTCCTCACCACACACACACACACACACACACAAATGATAACTAGATATGGCGACGGACGTGTTAATTTGTGATAAACACTTGACCGTGTATGCCTATATCAAATCATCACATTGTAAAGCTTGAATATATAAGATTTTTGTTTGTCAATTACACCTCAATGAACTAGAAGAAAAAGTAAAAGGATCCTGGATCACTTCAAAATATAAGCATGGCCATGATTGTGTGAGAAAATCAATAATGCAGCTAGGTACATGTTTGAGTTTAGAGTCTGTGCACAGGTTGGGTCTCCAGGCCTAATGAAGGTATCCTAGAGCAAGTAGTGGGAAACATCCCCATGTTGAGCCTGCTTGGAGTTGGGTGGGTTGGAGTCAACTGTGTGGATGACATACCACAAACTCCGGCTTGATTTGGAGACACATCTCTGACAAGGTAATGATTTAGAATAGGGTTCCTCAACCTTGGCACCATTGCCAGAGCATTCTTTGTGATGGGAGCTATCCTGTGCATTGTACAATGTTTATAGCAGCATCCTTATCCTCTACCCACTAGATGCCGGTATCACTCCACTTGCCCACCCTTACGCCGCCTCCCCAAGTGGTGACAACCGAAAATGTCTAGGCATTGTAAAACGATGTCCTGGGGGCGGGGCGGGGGGGGGGGGGCAAAATAGCACCTGGTTGAGAACCATTGATTTAGATGAGAATGACCATGAATAAATTTCGCCATTGTATTATGCCTGTATTTCTGCATTTTAAAAGTGGAGATACTATTTTTCCAGGTGTTTCTTCTAAAGATTTTGTTTGGATTTCTGCATCAGAAAAAGGAAATGAAAAGAATGCCTTTAAGAATCTCCTATTCTCTCACATCCTTCCTTCTTCTTACTCATGCTTACTAGTTTTTTTTCCCTCTTCCTACTGAGAAATAAGTAATGTTTTATTGAATTGGTTTAGGTTTGCAGTTTCTATTTTCCTGCTTCACTAAGTATTTATCAATAGATACACACTTTGCCACAACAATAAACAAAAAATACTTTCTGACAGGTGATTTATACTAGGCTGGACTTCATTTTACAAAGCATTCCAAGGGGGCTGGGTGCGGTGGCTCACGCGTGTAATCCCAGCACTTTGGGAGGCTGAGGTGGGCAGATTACCTGAGGTCAGGAGTTCAAGACCAGCCTGTCCAACATGATGAAACCCCGTCTCAACCAAAAACACAAAAAATCAGCTGGGTGTGGTGATGGGTGCCTGTAATCCCAGCTACTTGGGAGGCTGAGGCAGGAGAATCGCTTGAACCCAGGAGGCAGAGGTTGCAGTGAGCCGAGATCGCACTACTGCACTTCAGCCTGGGTATGACAGAGCGAGACTCCGTCAAAAAAAACAAAACAAAACAAACCCCCTCCCCCCAAAAAAACCCAAAGCATTCCAAGGGATTTCATTTTATGAAGCATCACGAAGACTTCATTTTCTGAGCATCAGGAAAGTTTTAAAGGTATGTTAAGTCCTCTTCAAGCAAAGGACTGTTGGGCTGAAGTCCCAGGCCTTCTGGTTCCGTGAGGACTTTCTGTGGCTTGGAGGAAAAGCGGAAACTCTCTCTCTCTGGGCATTCTCTCTGCCTAAGCCCATCAGGGAGCTACATAAGCTTAATTAATGTTTGTAAAACATTTTTGAGATGAAAAACACCATTAGCTCAAACCACTGCTATGAAAAGTATTGTTTTCGAAACTGCATCCACACATTAGCTGTCTTAACTAGTCCTGAGGGAGACAGAAAGAACCAAAAGTACCAAATGGTGACAGAGATGATGGAGGCCCCAGTGGGACTCCTGGCTCCAAGGAGGAGCAGTGCTGGATGGATTCATTCCTATGTGTGCTGTATGTGTCCTGCTTTCCAGAGCAGCCTCCAGCAACTGATTATTTACGTGGGTAAATAATGAAAAATGTTGTTTTATGCCCCGGATGTTGCTGAAACAAGAAATCAACACAGGCTCATATCCAGGGTGAGAACCAGGAGACAGAATTGGCTAGCTGGTGAGTGTGCATCTGCTAAGAGATTTAGACAGTAAAGGATGACTGGTCAGAGGCCATAAAGCCCAGGAAATGTCCTAAACACAGGACTGCTGAGCACAAAGCCTTTGTGTCGTATAGAAAAGAATCCCCTCTGGGCACAGACCTTTCCCAGAGCCATGGTGAGACAGCCAGGTGGGAAGGGCTCCCTGGCAGAGCCTCTGACCTACCTGCACACTGGAAGGAGTGTGGGGTGGAGCCACAGAAGTTCCAGCTTTTGCAGGGGAGAGGAGCCTTGCCCCTCCTCTTCCTTGGTGGTACCTGGGAAGCCCACGGGCAGGAAGCACACTCTCCTGCTTCGCTAGGTGTCTCTCCTTTTCTTCCTTTTCACCCAATAAAACCCTGCCCTACTCACCCTTCAAATCATCTGCAAGCCTAAATTTTTGTGGCAGTATGACAAGGACCCTGTCTTCAGCTGAACTAAGGAAAAGTCCCCAAACAATGGGAAGAAAGGCAGGGAGTAGACATCCATGTTCCTGGCGTGGATTGTGGAGGGGTACCATGGTTCTGACCAGATGTGTATCAGGAGCTTAGAATTCATAAGCAGAGAGGTAAAGCAGAGCTGAATTGAGGAGGTGTCCCTTCCTTTGAGCTGGCATGGTTTGGTGAGCAGGGTGTGACCTGGAATTCGGCCCTTGATCTAGCTTCTACAGCCTGGCATCCTGGTGTGGTGCATAACCTGTGCGGCCAAGTGCTGGGGCCTTAGAAGACCAAGCCTAGCAGGATAGAGTTGCACTTCTGAGCTGCATCTCTTTAAATTGCCACAGAAAGAATCTGGAAGCTGCTGGAATACCTACTACCAAGGTCCTCCACCAGATTTCTGGCGTCTTGCCCTTCCCTCCCTCTTCAGTTAGTTAGTCCCAAATCGCTACTCCCTTGTCTGGAGACTTGTCCCAACTACCTTTAAACTGTATAGTCCTTCACTAACGTCACTGATGACAAGAGGAGAGCTTGATAAAACTCATAAAGCCTTGCATTTATTTATGAGTCTGTTATAAAGTTCTAAAATTCAGCACTTTATCTTTCAATACTTTAGGGGAAAAAGTTATAAATACGTCTGCTTCTGAGAACTTTAAGCTTCATGTTAAGCTTGAAGTCATGTAATAATTTATCATTCATTCCAGTGTTGGTAAAAAACATACTTTTCCATAGAGTCCTGGTGTCTGTGGCTTTATTAGAGGAGCCACAGTATTTTTAAATATGAGAGCTTCATCAGAGAGTGATTTGCTGGCCTATGGGTTTGAATACATTTGGCACAGACAAGTGAGTGAGGTCACTTTGCTGTCTTTTAAAGACTGTCCATTGCATTTCAAAGGAAACCCAAGCTCCTCCTCACAACAGGCAGGGCCTTAAAAACCTAGCTTTTGCCTCCCCTTGGGCCACTTTCATCCCTGCACACTGCCCTTCACCCACACTGCCTCTCTCTGTCCTCTGGACATGTTGCTTCCCCTTGCTGTTCTTACAATGCTTACCCCTTCACTCTTCATCCGACTGGCTCCTTCTTTTCATTCATTCCTTCCTCCCCTCAGAGAGAACTGCCCTGACCACCCAAATGAAAGAAGTCCTTTTCCCAAATTACTGTCACCTTACTTTCGGGTATTTATTTTTAATTTAAATAAATTCAAATTTCTATTTTTTCATCTTCAGTGTCCAGCTGGAAAGGATATTTTTATAGCACTTATTACTCTGTAGTTAATATATGTCTTCACCTCTATATTCTCTATTATGTCCAGGGTGACTATGTAATGTATTATCCAAACTGAGACACCCTTGAGAGTGAGAGCTATTAATAATTATAATGAGACAACGAAATAAGGTGAGACTCTCCCAGGGACACAAGAATGTATGGATCATTGGAGCTGAACCCATTAGAGAATGTAATCTTCCTCAGGGCATGAACTTTGTGTGGCTTCTTCACTGTTGATCATCAAAGCAGGGAACTGTACCTACTACCTATAGGTACTTACTGTTAAATGAACAAATGACTTCTATATGCATAGATTTACACGTTTAAATTTTCCTTGTCATTTTTGCATTTTTCCATATATTTAATATGAGTGTATATATTTACAATGTCATTTTAAGGGAAAGAAATCAGAAAATTATATGAACCTTATGTTCCCTAGATGATATGTATAAATGTGGGTAATGACTGATAACAGGGAAAAATAAAGTGTTTATATATTTTAGAGATGGTATAATGGTTGGTTTTTTCTTTTTCAATTTGTTTTATCCCTGTGACATTATATGTAAAATTTTCAAAAATTAAAAGGCAAAAATGGAAAAATCAAAGAATGTTTTCTTTAACATATCTGACCCTAAGCTACATCTCTAGCTCTGACTTGCCTCTGTTTTATGAATTCCAAGCTCCTCAAACATATCTAGCCAGAACCATGGTACCCCTGCCATAATCCATGCCAGTAAAATATATGTCCACTCCCCTGCCTTTCTACCCATGGCTTAGTTCCAATAGAGGTTACATGTGAACATCTGATGGTGGAACCTAAATCATGCTCACACAGGAAGTCTAAGGAATGAAGCTGATAGCTTTCTTTCCATCGCACACTGAAAGAAAGAATGGTCGTTGAATGAGCCAATCCATAAAGAAGCATTCATTTACTTCGACACATATTGAGTGCCTACTATGTGGATGGCCCAGAGGTGAGAGCAACTTGTTGAAAGTTTTTTAAACCCTCATTTCTTTAACCTTCTTTTTCCATAATTATCTTAATCTATTATTACAGGTCAACCCCTTTAACTTCTCTTTTCCAGCAGAATTATACTATATGGGTCTTGGTCTGACATATTTTCAATGGTGTTGAAATACAAAGCAGTGATTCCACACCCAGATGAATAATAGTTGTGAAATGGATCCTAGAAGAATGGTAAAATCAGAGGAGAATGGAAGGTCATGGGTTTCCCACTTGGCTGAATTAAAATTCAGACTAGGCTGCTTCCCTTCCCCTTTGTTGGAGACATTTATAGCTGGGGGTTTAAGACTGAGACCCAGGCTTCCTTAAAGAAAGTTTTACTTTGAATTTCAACAAAAAAGCAAAGTGCATGATGGGGAGTCTGACCAATTGGATATATATTTCCTGAAATGTATTGATTTAAAGAAGCTCTTGAACACTTGTTTTATTGCTTTTCAATTGGTCTCAGGTTTTCAATAAAGAAAATAGAGGCCGGGCGTGGTGGCTCACGCCTGTAATCCCAGCACTTTGGGAGGCTGAGGCGGGTGGATCATGAGGTCAGGAGATTGAGACCATCCTGGTCAACATGGTGAAAACCCTTCTCTACTAAAATACAAAAACTTAATTGGGCATGGTGGCACGTGCCTGTAGTCCCAGCTACTCAGGAGGCTGAGGCAGGGGAATTGCTTGAACCCAGGAGGTGGAGGTTGCAGTGAGCCGAGATGGCGACACTGCACTCCAGCATGGCAACAGAACAAGACTCCATCTCAAAAAAAAAAAAAAAAAAAAAAGAAAGTAGGATAGTGGAAAGAGTACTCGTCACTGCAACTTGTGACCGTGATTAACCTCTCTGCATGCAGGCTCTCATTCACGCTGGTGTTGCACTAGCTGATCATCAAGTTCTTATCCAGCTCTTATTTGCTATGTTCAATGGTGTAATTTAAATAAGTTAATAACCAAATTAATAACTGAATAAGAGCTATTCGAGTCCCTCATTAATCTACACTGAGTTTCACATATTTTTTCTAACATATCACCTAGTATCTATTTATATCAGAAGGGTGACAGTACAAATGTTTTTATCCATAGTATGCACACCAGTATTCCTCTTCCTTGGCTCCTTTAACCCTCTAACTGATGACTGTATCTACAGCCTAGTTTTCTTTAGGAAAAACCACATTTTACGTAATGTATGTCTATATTGGTAACTCTTAGATGTTAAAATATTTAATAAACATGAGCTTAAGACTCCGAGTACAAATGTCATTGCATAGAAATCAAACAGAAAGAAATGGATATAATCAAACATGACTGTGGGCCGGGCACAGTGGCTCATGCCTGTAATCCCAGAACTCTGGGAGGCTGATGAGGATGAATTGCTTGAGCCTAGGAGTTCAAGGCCAGCCTGAGCAATGTGATGAAACTCTGTCTCTACAAAAAATACAACAATTAGCTGGGTATAGTGGTGTACACTTGTGGTCCCAGCCACTCAGGAAGCTGAGGTGAGATGATTGCTTGAGCCTAGGGGGTCGAGGCTGCAGTGAGCCATGATTGAGTCACTGCACTCCAGCCTGGGTGACAGAGCGAGACCCTGTCTCAAAAAAAAAAAAAAAAGGACTGAATAGTATGTAATATTAATGTTAGAATTAATTTAATAAAATATAGAGTTGACAAAAAATTCCATTTTTCTTTCATTCCCATGGACACCAACATTGATAGAGACACCATCATCTCTTGGCTGGGTATCTGCAAAGCCTACGGTCAATAAATGTTAGGAACACCATTATCCCTTTCCAGAATACCTAAATAAATCTGAGGATAAAAAACAGAATTGTGGATACATAATTTCTTGTTAGGATGGCTGCAAAACCACATGGTCAATACTGAAGCTAGTGAAACACTATCTATATCCCGGAAAATTGCAAAAATTCATGGTCAGTACCATGGTTAGGGCCACTATCATCTCTTAACTGGACACATGCAATATCGCATGGTAACTAATGTTGTTAAGGACACGTCGCTCTTTACCTGGACAACTAAAATATCCTAAGACCACTAACATGGTAAGGGACAGAACAACTTTTATCTGGATACATGCAAAATTCAGAGGTCAGCACTGTATATACAGACACCATCATCTTCTAATTAGATACTTGCAAAAACCTCATGGTTGCTAATGTATTAGATAAACACCATCTCTAACTTGATCACCTAAAAGGGCCAAAATAAACATCACAGTAGGGGCACATCATTCCTTGCCTAACTGCAAAATCCCGTGGTCATGATCTTGATTAGGGACACCATCAACTCTTATCTGGATGCCTGCGCATTTCCGAGGAAAACACCTTAGTTACAGGCATCTTCATAGCTTAACAGGATATCTGCAAAATTTCCCTGGTCGCTATGGTGGTTAGTCAACATAACTTACAAGAATACTAGCAAACAAATTTGGTCACTATGTTGGCTTAAGAACACGTGTATTGCTTACCTGGATATCAGCTTTGGTACTAACATCATCTTGTATTTGGATGCAAGCAAAATCTTGCCTTCAGTACCATAGGGAGGCTTTCAATAATCTTTTAATTGGAATTTACAAAAACCCAAAGAGACAACAGTGCTTAAGGACAAACCTATAACCTGGACACCTGAAAATTCTATGGGCACTATAAACTTAAAAAAAAAACATAAAATCTACCTAGATACTAGCAAGTATCTAGGATCAACACTGTAGTTAGAGACACCAGTAACTCTTGAGTGGACATCTGCAAAAACAGCAATCAAGAGATGATGGATCAACTAACAATAATATTTCATTTGTGATTTTGCTGGAATCAGTTAAGAGATGATATGGGCCTTAACCACAGTAGAGAAAGCACCATCATCTCTTAATCGAATCTTTAAAAAAATCATGATAAAAATTGTGTTAAGAATGCATGTACTATACGAACACCTGCAAAATTCTATGGTTACTTGATAATTATGGGGCCCTTCAAATCTACCTGGAAACATTCAGGTGTTCCAGGTCGACAACCTAGTTAGAGGCATATTCTCGTCTTGACAAGATAACTGCAAAAAAAAGTCATGGTCAATATATAGGTGTTGGACAAAATTGTAACTTACTTGGATACCTGAATATATTGTAGTCACTACTAAGGTTAAACACATACCTAAACTCAAACAGAAAGGCTTATTGCTTCAGAGTGTTTATGGGGACGCTATCATTTCTTACTTGAATACCTGCAAAAAACCTCTGATAACACAAATGTTAGGGATACCATGTATACTCACCAAGATATCTGAAGATCCCATGATCTGTAGGATGCTTAAGGCCCACATAATCACTTGTCTACAAGCAAAGCCCCCATTAACGGTCATTATGAAGTTCAACATGATCTTCTGGCTGGAACCTGAAAAACGCATTGTGACAAATGTGATACAGACACACCTTTTCAACTTGGACAATTGCAAATAATCTTATTCACTTCCATCATTGCAGGATACATCTCTACCTGGAAACTTGCTGTAATACGAGGTCTATACCATGGTTAAAGACACCATCGTTTTCTGACTGCACACCTTTAAAAATACCATGGAAATACTGTGATGCAGAACATATGAAAATTACCTGGATGCCTGCAACTCATAAAACACCCACAGTGTAAAAAATAAATTTTCTCTAAAACACAGAACAATAGGGTAACATGGTTACTAGAATTGTTTTTTAAAAAATAACATGGTAAACAAGTTTAGGCAAACAAACATCACTTATCTAGATATGTAAAGACCAGATGATCTGTGATGTTAAAGTGCACATCATCACTAACCTGGATACCAAAACAGCTCCTGATAATGACCATTGTTAGGTTTGTTATAATCTCTTGACAGGAACCTGAAAAACACATTATGATATATATACACACACGTATAAAGGGATATAATGTGTTCTATCTATAGCGATGCTTGCAAATAACTTTATATGTATACACACACACACACACAC
Organism: Macaca mulatta; assembly: GCF_049350105.2. NCBI lineage: Eukaryota > Metazoa > Chordata > Mammalia > Primates > Cercopithecidae > Macaca > Macaca mulatta. Next base: position 12,971,996 of record NC_133426.1, on the reverse strand, counting down.
ATATAAAGGGATACAATGTGTTCTATCTATAGGGATGCTTACAAATAACTTTGGTCACTTCCATCACTATGAAAACATCAACTCTACCTGGATACTTGTAGTAATACAAGGTCAAGACCATTGTTGGATAAGACAACATTTGTTTTAGGCCACCTGTAAAAATCCCATGGTTACTATTGTGACTAGTAATTATAATTACCTGGTATGTCCAATTCCTTATCACTCAAAGAGTTAAACAAATGTTTTCTTAAAATATAAAAAGGGCAAATTCATGGTTTTGAGAATTGGTAAAGACTCTATAATTTCCTATCTGAATATTTAAAAAGAAATCATGGTAACATCAAGTGTTAGGGACACAACCATCAATTATACCTATATGAAGATCAGATAACCTGTGCTCTGGTTTAGGTCTCTCCATCATCATTTACCTCAAAACCAGCAATATCACATATTAATTACCATAGATAGGCTCACCATGATCTCTGGACATACCCTGGAAAACACGTTGTGGGAAATGGGTTTGGTACTAGTCTAATTCTACTTGTAGAACTACAAATTCCCTTGGTCTCTTGAATCTTTTGGGGCCCATAAACACTAGATAAGGGCAGAACTACAAAGTCAAACTATAGAAAGAGGCACCGTCCACTCTTTGACAGATACCTCCAAAAATCCCATGGCCAATAATGTGGTGATGAGCAATATGATAAAATACCAAGATACCTGTATATATGTCTATCAGTACAAGTGTTATATACACATTATCTCAAAAGAAAAATACATTAAAAACTCATGGTTCCTGTTACTATTAGGGATACTTTGATTTTTAAACTGCATACACGCCATAAACAAGGTTTATATAACGGTCCTGAAAACACCATTCATTACTTACATAACTGAAAAGACGAAGGCATCTAATGAACTAGAGTCACACCACCTCATGCCTGTATACTACCAAACAACTTTTGGGAAGCCTGAAAAAGACAAACACAGTAACACTGTGTTAGAGGGACCATACTCACTTACCTAAAAATCTGAACAACAGGTGGTCTGTAGTGTGGTAAGACCCAATTTATCACTGACCTGGTTACTACCAAGAACCCATAAATGACCATTGTTAGGTTCACTATGATTTCATGACTACTGGTACCTGAAGAAACATATTCAACAAGGAATATGTTTAATGAAACACGCTGTTTTACCTGCAAAAAAGGAGGGGGCACCTGCAACTTGTATCAGTCATTTTCCTCATTAGAGGAACCACCAACACTACCTTGATCTTAGTAGAACTTTGAGATCAACACCAATGTTAGAGAAACCATTATCGCTTGACTTAGAAATCTCATTGGTCATATTATAATGTGGAAAAGTAGGATAACTCACCTGGATACCGGCATAGCCCTCCTTAGAGACTAATGTTAAACACACATTATATATTTTTTATTTTTTTAAGAGACAGGGTTTTGTCCTGTCACCCAAGTTGGAGTGCAGTGGTGTGATCACAGCTCACTGCAGCCTCGACCTCCTGGGCTCAAGTGATCTTCCTGCGTCAGCCTCCAGAGTAGCTCATACTATAGGCACATGCAACTATGCCCAGCTTGGTTAGGTACTACACATTATATCTAGATTCTAAAATAATAAGGGCTAATGCTTACTAGCCTTGGTGGGGAAAACATTTCTTAACTGAATGCCTGCAAAAAAACCATGGTAACACAAAAGGTAGAGGCACCATCCACACTTAATTATACATCTGATGATTAGATTGTTTTCTGAGTGCTTGCTTAAGGCCTACATCATTACTTACCTGGATGCAAGCAAAGTCTCGTTCTTGATCATGATGAGATTTACCATGACTTCTTGACAGGATCCTAAAAACACATTATGACAAATATGTGTAGACACAGCTTTTTTTCTAGAACCCTGCAATTAAGCTTACTCACTACCACCATTGCAAGAACCATCAAGTATACCTGAAATCTTGCAGTACTCCAAGGTCTATAGCACTGTTAGAGATACCATTTTCTCTTTACTACTTACCTGCAAACAAACCCACAATTGCTACTATGACATGCAACTCCATGGTTAATTCCTTGGATAGCAAATAGCTTAACAATCACAAAGTTAAACATACATTTTCTCTAAAATATAAAACAGCAGGATAACATGGTTGCTACAGTTGGTAAAGACTATCATTTCTTACCTGAGTACCTACGGAAAAAATCACATGCTAAAAAAGTTTAGGTAAATGTATACCACTTACTTAGATATATGAAGATCTGGCCGGGCGCAGTGGTGCACACCTGTAATTACAGTACTTTGGGAGACCAAGGTGGGTGGATTGCTTGAGGCCAGGAGTTCGAGACCAGCTTGGCCAACGTGCCAAAATCCCATCTCTAAAAATACAAAAATTAGCAGGACGTGGTGGTGCACACCTGTAATCCCAGCTATTCAGGATGCAGAGGCACGAGAATCGCTTGAACATGGGAGGTGGAGGCTGCAGTGAGCCGAGATTACCCCACTGCATTCCAGCCTGGGCGACAAAGCAAGACTCTGTCAAAAAAAAAAAAAAAAAAAAAAGATATATGAAGATCTGATGGTCTATGATGTGGTTAAAGAACACATCATCACTTGCCTGCATAACAGAAATGTCTGCCGTACCAACCATTGTTAGGTTTATCAGGGTCTCACTACAGAAACCTGAAATACACATTGTGAAATATGTGCTAAAGGACACAAACATTTCCACCAAGACGACATCTGAAAATAACCTTGGTCACTCCATCATTACGGAACACATAACTCTACCTGGATACTTGTAATAATGCAAGATCAATACCACTGTGATCTACAGATATGTAGGTTTTCCCAATTTTTGTGTTGCCATATTTTGTTCAGGTATTTAGTTAAGGAATTATATTTTCCCAACCAATGCTGGTAAGCATTAGTCATTATTTTTAGAGTTTAGTTATAATGTGTTTAGTCTTATAGTGAGGGAGGGATATGCAGGTATGCAGAAAAACAGCAGATAAACTTAGCCACTTCCACAATTATGGGACATATCAAATCTATCTGCACAATTTCAGTGATACAGGGTCAAAATCTATGCAGAAATCCATTATTTCTTGACTGGACACTGGGAGAAATCCTATTGGCAGAACAGGGGTGGGGAACACAGTGATAGATACCTGGTTGGTTACCTGCAATCCCTCAACACTCTCAGGGTTCCGCATATACTTTTGGTGAAACAGAAAATGGGAAAACTCGGCCTATCTGGGATTGGTAAGGACTCAATCATTTCTCTCCCGAATACCTGGGAAAGAAATCACGATGGGAAGACATGTAGGGATACATCATTACTGAACTAGGTCTCTATGACAGTTCCACGCTGCAGGCTGTGGCACTTACCTCACCCAGCAATGCCCACATTACCTAGGATTGAAAGGCCTGCTGTGATGCCCTGACACACATCTGAAAGACATATTGTGGTTGATCCACAACCTGTGCTACAAGGACAATCACAAATACTCTTGTTCACTGGCATCATTTCACGACTCATCAAAGTTACCTGGATAACACAAGAACTCTGAGGCTACAGCCTACAAGGGATACCTGCAGAAACACCACAGTCCACATCGGCGTGACAGACAATATGATCAACTACCTGGGCATTGGCATATCTGTCTATTGTGTGGAGTGTGAAATTTGCAAAAAACAAACAAACAAACAAACAAAAGCCTTACCTCTGAATAAGCAAACAGTAAAATCTCATGCTTACTGGCATTGGGAATCACTACTTATTTTTTCCCAATGACACATATGCCAAACACAAGGTTACTCTACCAGACTCAAAACCACCATTAATTTTACCTACATGCAGGAAACACAGAATGTCTTTCATGAGATAATGTCACAACATCTCTTACCTCTCTACAGGAAGAGAACTTTACGGGACCCCTGCAGGAAACCATGGGAAAAACACTGTGTCAAGGAGAGCGTCCTCTTTGTCCAGGAAATCTGAAGTTTCAGGTGGTCTATATTGGCACAGGACTCATGTGATCAATTACCTGGTTACAATCCAGGGCCCCTGAATGGTCATTCTCAGGCCGGCCTTGATTTCATGTCTAGCAGCAGCAGAAGAAATGCATCTGACAGGTATTTTCCGGGATGCCACTTGGTGTACCTGAAAGATGAAAAAGACACGCACTACACAGCCTGGTCACTGCCGTCATCTGGGAACCGTCGACCTTACCTAGATCCCGGCAGAACTCCAACTTCCACCCCACTGCTGGCACCATTACTGACTCCAGACTGAGGATGTGTCAGAACTATCATTCCATCCTGTGATCTGGTAGAGTAGGATAATTTACCTGGACACCCACATCTCCCTCAGTCAACATGGACTCAGGTTCAAGGCACATTTCCTAAAGTTGAACACAGCAAGGACTAATGCTTACCAGTCTTGGTTGGCAAAGCATCATTTCTTAACTGAATAACTGCAGAAAATAAAGAATAGAAAATGAGCTGAGGAAACCATGGCAGGACAGGGACAAGAGCCGGAAAGTCATCTGTATTTATCAGTGTATGGGAAGATTGGATAGTCCATGGCCTGCTTAGGCCCATGCCGTCACCCACCTAAATACAGGCACAGTCCTCTGCTCAAGCACAAAGAGGTTTCCTGTGACCTTTCCAAGGGAACCTAAAACCACATATGTGACCAATGTGTCTATGGACACAGTCATCATTGTGGAAGCCAAAATTGTACCTGGATGTTTGCAAGCCCTCCAAGGTCTAGGCCATTGTAGGACATGCCATTTTCTCTGGCCCGCTTCTCTGCAAATCCACCGCGGTTACTCCTGTGATGCACAGTGCCATGTGAATTCCCTGGCACGTGTCAATCAATCAGCACTCACAGGGTACATACCTCATACGTTCTCTCCTGGACTGAAAACAACAGGATCACATGGCAAGGAGAATGGGGAGCTACTACCCTTTCTTACCGGAATACCCATAAACCCATCACATGGTAAACCGTTCAGGGAAAGGAACCTCACTGACCTAATACGTTAAGATCAAATGGTCTGTGGTGAGTTTACAGCACACACCATCACTTACCCAGATAGCAGACATGTCCCCTGATCATGTCTCTGGTTAGTCAGGATTTCCTCCCAGGAACCTGGAAAGCATACACTGAGATATATGCCTCAGAAACACATAAACTGTTCTACCAGGACACCTACAAATCACGCTGCTTACATCCATCACTGAAAGACTCTTACCTGTATGCTGACAGTGTCCCCAAGCTCAGGGCCATGATCCCAGAAGACAGCATTTCTCTCTACAGGACACCTGCAAAATGTCCATGGTCACTGCTGTGGCTGGGAAAGCCGGATCATTACCTGGTATTTGTTGTCCCACTGCACTCACAGGTTAGTCACATGCAGAGGGAAAACTCACGGTTTAGTACGCCAGGGAGTCTTACCATTTTTTCCTAGGACAACTGAAGCGAAATCTTGGGAACAACAGGAAGGATGGACCCATCATCACTTTCCTAGACAGCTGAACCTCACGTGGCCCATGCGTTGCTTTTAGCCCTCATCAGTGCTGACCTCCAGACCTGTTACCATATTCATTGTGATGTCATGGTAGGGGGCTGAAATAGGCACGAAGATATATATGTAGAAGGACACGGGGTTTTCCACCAGGACTCCAGCAAAGAACCTTGAGTTCTTCCAGCTTTATGGGACACACCACTAGACCTGGATACTTGCAGTAATCCTACGTTGACCCTGACAGCTGAAAACCACCATTTCACAACTGGACACCTCCACAAATCCTAGGGGCAGCAGTGGGGGTGGGAAATACAGTGATAAATACCTGGTTACCTGCAATCCCTCAACACTCACAGGGTCAGCATACACTTTCAGTGAAAGAGAAAATTAGAAAACCCAGCCTATCTGAGACTGGTTAGGACTCAATCACTTCTCACCTGATACCTGGGAAAAAGTCACGGCAGGAAGACGTGTAGGGACACGTCATCAGTGAACTAGTCTCTGTGACGCTGTAGTTTAGGCCCGCATCAGCACTTACCTCCGCCAATAATGTCCCATGTTACCTAGTTTTGATAGGCTTATTATGATATGTTAATGTAAATCTGAAATATATATTGTGAATAGTGTGACTGGTACACATATCATTCTACCTATATACCTCCAATCTTTTCTGGTCACTTTTATTATTTTTGTATTCATCAAATGTACCTCGATACTTGTAGAAATTAGAGGAAAACTCCTTTTAAGAATCCTTGTACTTTCTTGATTAGATCCCTGCATAATTCCTGTTGTTAATTTCATGATGTTGCACAATACGGTTAATCTAGATGTCTGTGGATTTGTGTAGCCCTGTAAGTGTTCATTACTCATTATCTGTCAAGACATGCAATAAATTCTCTTGATTATTTGTATTACTAGAGGCGTATTTATTTTTAACTGCATAAATGTGAAAAACAAGTTTAAGTTAATATTGTGTAAAACATTAATAAAGTTGATATCCGAAAATACCAAGGTGTTTTACATGTTAATACAACCTTACCTGGTCTCTATAAACTAGCCCAAAAACCTGAATGGATTACCTACAAAATACACAGTAGCTTAAGCATCAGGGATCCCTTTTACATACCTAGAAAATCCAATGCTCTGCATTGTGTAATTACCCCCATTACAGGAAGCAAACAGTTATCACTACCTGTTTACAAGCAATGTTTCATTACTGAGCATTATGTGACTCACCTCATAGTTTTGACAAGAACCTGAAAAATCATATAAGACAAATGTGCTTCAGGTCACAACTTGTTCTCCCCCGGCACTTGCCTACAACCTTGTAATGCTTCCATTATTTTGGAATACACATCAACTCTACCTAGACACTTGCTTTAATTCAAGGTCAACACATCTTTGTTAGAGACACCATCATGGGTGGTGATAACTGCACAGCTGATAATATCCCATGGTTGCTACTCTGATGGGGAGCTACAAGATATTTTCAAGGACACATGGAAATCATTGACCACTCACCTGGTTAAATGTAAATTTTCTGTGAAATACAAACTCTGTGATAACATGCCTGCTAGAATTAACAAAATACTATCATGTTTTGCCTGAATACGTACCAAAAATCAAATGGTAAAACTTACCTAGATATAAAAAAATCAGATGATTCATGATGGGTTAGGGTGTGCATCATCACTTACTTAGACCAGAAATGTCTTTACTGACATCCACTTTTAGTTTCGTAACAATTACTTCACAGGAACCTGAAACACAATGTGAATATGTGTTGAAGGATGTAATGCTTTCCAGAAGGACACTTGCAAATAACCTTGCAGAGTTCCATCCGTATGAGACAAATCAACTCTACCTGGACATTTGCAGTATTGCAAGGACAACACTGTTGTCATATCAAACCATCATTTCTTGAGAGGAAACCTATAAAATCACGTGGTTTCCACTGTAGTGAAAATCACCATGATCATTGCCTGGATACATGCAATCCCTCAAACTCAGAGGGTTTGCCATACATTTTCCCTAATACATGAAAAGCAAAGACTCATGGTTTCTAGAATTGATACAGGTTCTATGATTTCTTTCCTGAACCCCTGCAAAAAAATCATGGAAAGGGCGATAAAGAGGTGCTTGGGGCACTGTCATCACTTACCTATGCACATGATGATCAGATGTGCTGTGCTGTGCTTTTGTCCCACACCAGCTTTGCCTTGATGCCAGCAATGTCCCACCTTTTACAAACTCCTTGATTACCTTTCACAGACTCACTATGATGCCTTGACTTGGATCAGAAAAACACATTGTGGAAAATGCATTTGATATTGTGGAAAATGCGTTTGGTAAATATCTTCAGATACTTGGACACCTGCAAAGTCCTTTGGTCACTTGTATCATTTCAGGACCCATCGATGCTACCTGGATGCCTGCTCAATTCCAACTTGAAACCAAGGTAAGAAACTCCTTCATCTCTTGAAGGCATACCTGCAAAATGACCAATAACCTGGTGATAGATAAGACTATAAATTACCTGGATACCTGCATATTCATCTGTTGCTCTGAGTGATGAATATGCGTTATCTCTAAATAAGAATACAGGAGAATCTTATGTTTACTAGTATTGTTAAGAACTAATTCTCTAACTACACACATGCCAAAAACAATGTTAATATATGTGTCTTAAGGATATCATTAACTGCTCAGATATCTGAAATTCAGAAGGTCTCTCATGAGTCAATGTCCTATCATCACTTACCTGGATACCAGCAACGTCTCCGGTTAACAAACATATTTAGGTCCTTTGCGATCTCTGGACAGGCATCTGAAAAGCATAATTTGAGATACATGTCGAAAAACACAACCTTTTTATCAGGATGCCTGAAAATAACCTTGATCACTGCCATCATGCAGAAACCATCAACTCTATCTGAATATCTGAAGTACTCCAAGGAAGTGCCATTGTCAGATAAGAACATCGTTTCCTGACTACACTCTTAAAATTCCCATGAATTCTACTGGAGGAGGACTACCACGATAGTTATCTAGATATGTGCAGTTCTTCATCACTAAAAGGGTTGAGCATACATTCTCTACAGAAGAAAAAAGTGAAAATTCATGGTTCCTCCAATTGTTAAGGGTTATCTCGTGCTTAGCAGAATAGTTGTGATAAACACATAGTCAAAAAAATGTGACACCATCATCACCTATATACATGAAGATCAGATGGCCTAAGATCAGATGGCCTGTGCTGTGGTTTAGGCTCATATCAGCACTTACCTGGGCACCAGGTGAATTCCTGTGAATGACCATTTTGAAGTTCATCATGTTCTCTGGACTGAAACCTGAAGAACAAATTGCTACCAATGTTCCTATGCACACAATTTTTTCCTCCTGAACAGCTAAGGACAACGTTGGCGGCTTCCTCCATGGCAGGACCCATCAACTCTACCTGATTACTTGTAGCATTCTACGGTCTGCACTGCTGTTAGTGAAAACACATTCTGTTCGCTGCACACTTCCAGAAGTCCCGGGGTTACATCTGAGAAGCAGGACATCATAAGAATTACGTAGATACCTGCAAATCCAACACTCACTAGGCTGAACATAAGTTTACGTTAATATATAAAACAAACTTAACATAGTTAATAGTAATAGTAAGGAGATTATCATTTCGTACCTGAATACTTTAAAAAATCCAAAAACTGACAACAACAAGTAGAGGCCAACACCACCACTATGGCTCACATCATCACTTACCTGGACACCAGCAATGTCCCATGTTAACCACCATCTTAGGTTCCCCGTGCTCTCTTGACAGGAACCTGAAAAAAACTTTAGAAAATACATGTTAAAGGACACAATTTATTTCCTATGAGGATGCTGTCAACTAACCTTAGTTACTTCCAGTATTACTGGATGCATCAACTCTACTTGAATATTTGTAGTACACCAAGGTAAACACCATTTTAGAAAAGACCATAATTTCTTGATTGGATAACTGCAAAGATTCCATGGTTACGAATGTGGTGGGAAGCACAATGAGAATTACTGTGACAATCCCTCAATACTCACAAAGTTATACAAATTTCCCCTAAAATGTGAAAAGAAAGAACTCATGGATTCTATTACTAGTAAGAACTTTTCATCACTGAATACATAAAGAAAAAAGAAACAAACACAGTAACGAGTATTTGGGACATCATTAATCACTTACCTAGATACAGAAAATCAAGTAGATGTGCTGGGATTTAAACTTACCACATCAGTTACCTATATTCCAGCAGTCCCACATCAACTACCATTATTGGGCTCACCATAATCTCCTGACAGAATCCTGAAACACACATTATGAAAAATGTTATATTTGATATACATCCGATTATACCTGGTCACCTGCACATTCCCCTGGTCATTTCTGTCATTTTGGGATCCATCAACATTACTTGAACACTTGCAGAACTCCAGTGTCAAAATCTAGTAAGAGACACTTCCCTCTCTTAAATGGATACCTGCAGAAATCCCATGGTCATTCTGTGGTGATGAAAAATATGATAAATTAGCTGGATACCTACAGGTCCATCTAACACTATGATTATTAAATACACATTAGCTCTACATAAGAATACAGTAAAATCACTCATGCTTATTTGTACTGTTAGACAAAATTAATTTCTTCTATGCAAACCAGCCAAAAAATAAGATTAGTATCAGAGTTGTCAACACCATCATTAATTACCTGTATATCTGAAAATAGGAAGGTCTCTACCATATAAAAGTCGCATTAGTTCTTACTTCTATACTAGTAAAGCCATTGCCTGATAGCTGAAAATAAAAACATGGTAATACTAGTACTAGGGACAGCATCATCACTGACCTAGGTATGTGAAGATTAGATGTTCTGTAGTGTGAAAGACCCACATCAACACCTACCATGTTAATAGCCATTGTTAGGTTCACCACCATCTCTTGACAGGAATTTGAAAAACACATTTCGAAATATGTGTGAAAAGACACTTTTTACAGCATGATGCTTGCCAATAACTTTTGTCACTTCCATCATTATGGGACATATACACTCTAGCTGGACATTTGTAGTACTCCAGGTCAACAATGTTGCCAGATGAAACCATTCTTTCTTGACTGGATATCTGCAAAAATCCGATGGTTACTACTGTGGTGAGGAACACCATGAAAATTATCTGGATACGGCAATGACTCAGTATCCACAGGATTAAAGATAAATTTTCCAAAATATGTAAAACTAAGAACTCATGGTTCCTAACATTGGTAAGGACTATGGTTTCTTATCTCAGTATCTTCAAAATAAACAAGCAAGCAAAAGTGTTAGGGGCACTTTGATCACTTACCTTCTTATATGAAGGTCAAATGTTTTCACTGTGCATTAAGCACACCTCATCACTTACCAGACACTCATAATGTCCACCATTAATGGCCATTGTTAAGCTCACTATAATCTCATGAAAGGAGCCTGAAAAGCATATTGTGAAAAACGTGTTTAACACATCTCTTATACTACCTGGACACCTGCAAATACCCTTGATCACTTCTTTTTGTGACTCATCAATGCTACCTGGATAGTTTCAAAGATGTGAAGTTAAACCCTAATAAAGACACCTCTCTCCTTTGAAGAAATACCTGCCAAAATCCAGTGGTCACTAGTGAGGTGATAGACAGTGTGATATCTTACCTGGATACCTGCAGGTTTCTCGACTGCTACTAGGGTTAAGTACAAATTAGCACTAAACAAGAATACAGAAAGTCGCACGCTTATTCTTATTAGTGGAGCAAGTTCATTTCTTCCCTGCAAAACTATACGAAACCAGGTAACTATTACAGGTATGATCACCATCATCAATTTCCTAGATATCTGAAATTTGGGTCTCTAGTGTATAAATGCCACATCATTTCTCACCTTTATATTAGTACTGTGCTTACCTGAATGCCTGTTTATAAAAACAACATTCTTGTAACCACAGTATTACAGGCACCATCAACGCTTACCTAGATAACTGAAATCTGAAGCTCTCTAAAGTGTAAAGGCTCACACCATCTTTTCCCTCTCTTTTAGCTAAGTCCATGTTCACTATCACTGTTAGTTGCAGCATCATCCACTGACAGCACCTAAAAAAAACCCCATGAAGGCAGCCATGGTTAGAGATACGTCTTTTTCTACCTAGACCATGCAACATCTCATGAGAATCACTAGCAGTAGGAGAACCATCAACTTTACCTTGATACTTGCAGAATATCAAGGTCAAAACCATGGATATATCATAATCACTTGACTCGGTACCTGTAAAAATACCATGGTCAATACTGAGATGAGAAACACTATGAAAATTGACTTGGAAACTTACAAATCCCTCAGTCTTAGCCAGATTTCAAAACATTACCTCTGAACTAGTAAGCAGTAAGGGTGTATTCTTAAATGGGAATTATGGGAACATTATAATTTCTTACCTGAATATCTGCAAAACCCCAAAAAACACAGTAACACAAATGTTAGAGGTATCATCATCACTTATGTAAATTTCTGAAGGTCAGAATGTCTTCTGTGTGATAAGACTGACATCATCAGTTGCCTGGATACCAGCAAAGCTTCATGTTAATCCCATTGTTAGGGTTACCTTGATCTTTAGATTGAAACCTGAAAAAACACATTGCGCCAGATGTGTTTAAGAATGCAACTTTTTCTAGCAGAACATCTGCAAATTAACTTTTGTCACTTCTATCTTTACAAACTCATTAATGCTACCTGGATAATGGCAGAACCTGAAGATCAACACATTGGTACAGGCACCATCATTTATTGTCTGGGCATCGATAAAAATCTCATGGTCATTACTGTTTTGACGAAAGTTATGATCACTTGCCAGATCATGGCAATGAGAATTGAAAATTTCTCATTCACTCCTAAGGTTAAACACACAATATCTCTAAACCAGAAAACTGGTTAAGCTAAGTCTCATGGATTCCAATACTTATTGGTAGAGCCAGTATCTTTTTTTTTTTTTACCCGAATACCTGCAAAACACACGATACTAACACACGTTGAGGATATCATCATCACTTACCGAGATGTCTGAAGAGCAGATGGTCTGTAGTATGTTTAAGGTCCACATAATCACTTAGCTAGACTCCATGAAAGCCTACAAAAATGACCAATATGAGTTTCACCATTATCTCTTGATAGGAGCCTGCAAAACCATATGGCAGCAGTGGTGGTTAGGGATACATCTTCTACATGGACCTCAAAAAATCCCACGGTGACTAGTATTGTTAGGGGAACCATGAACTCTACCTGAATCCTAAGGTTCTGAGGCCAATGCTGTAGTTAGAGACACCATTATCTCTTGACTACCTGCTGAGAAAACATATGATGGTAACCCTGGTCAGGATGCATGTCCTTCCATCTGGCCCCCTGCTCATTCCATGCATACACTCACTAAGATCATTAGGGCATCACTAAGTGTACTTGGACACTTAGAGAAGTCCAAGGTCAACACAGTAGTTTCACACACTGTCTATTCACTGGACACCTGCAAAAATCCTATAGTTACTACTGTGGTAAGGAACTCTGTGATATCCTACCTGGATGCCTGCTATATCTTTGTCACTACTAAGTTTGAGAGAGATTGTCTCTGAACTAGAAAACAGTAAAATCTAATGGTTACTACTTTTGTTGGGCACACACATTTCTTATCTGAACACCTATAAAAACACATGGATATGAAAAGAGTTCAGGACATCTTCATCAGTTTTCTAGATGTCTGAAGATCATTTGGTCACTAATGTTTTTAAGGCCCACATCATCTCTAACTAGGATACCAGCAAAGTCCCATCTTCATTGCTACCATGAGTTTTATTGTCATCTATTGAGTGGAACCTTCAAAATTCCATGGCTATTACTGTGGTCAGTGACATCATAACTTACCCAGAGACTTCCAAAATCCCATGATACCCGTTTGGTTAAAGCCCATGTTATTTCTTTCCCAGTTACCTGCCAAATCTTCTGTTTACTACTGTGGTAAATTTCACCTTTATTCACTTACTAAAACCATGCTGACAACCATAATTAAAGAGACATTATATTTTATAGGACATCTGAAAATCAATGGGCACTGCCATGGTTCAAGTCACCATTATCCCCTATGGGATGACTCCAAAACACCATATTCACTTTAGGTTTACCATCAGGTCTTGACTAGATACTGGCAAAACCACCTTGGTCACAATAGTGCTTTGTGACATATCATCTCTTACTTAAATACCTACAGAAACCCATGGTCTTCATAAGGTTTGAAAACCTAACACCTATTTCATGGCTATCTACAAACTGCCCAGATAACTGCCATAGCTGGGCATATAACATGTTCCCGCATATATACAAAAACTCACGGTTAGAATCAACATGGATTTCATCTTTCATGAAAAACAAGAAGGCTTCCTTTGTGCTCAGCACTGCCTGAATAATCTGCTGCAAGGAGAATATTTCAGTCCTGTGGAATTAGCTTCAATTGCACATCAGCTAGATGAAGAAGAGAGGATGAGAATGGCAGAAGGAGGAGTCACTAGTGAAGACTATCGCGCATTTTTACAGCAGCCTTCAGAAAACATGGATGATAGCGGCTTCTTCTCCATCCAGGTAATATGCAATGCCTTGAAGTTCTGGGGTTTAGAGGTCATCCATTTCAATAATCCTGAATATCAGAAGCTCGGGATTGATCCTATAAATGAAAGATCTTTTATATGTAATTATAAACAACACTGGTTTACTATTAGAAAATTCGGAAAACACTGGTTTAACTTGAATTCTCTCTTGGCGGGTCCAGAATTAATATCAGATACATGCCTTGCAAATTTCTTGACTCAACTGCAACAGGAAGCATATTCTGTATTTGTTGTTAAGGGGGATCTGCCAGACTGTGAAGCTGACCAACTGCTGCAAATCATCAGTGTTGAAGAGATGGATAGACCAAAACTTAATGGAAAAAAATTAGCCAAAGAAAAAGACCACAGAGTCTACAAAACAATTCTTGAAAAAGTGTCAGAAGAAAGTGATGAGTCTGGAACATCAGACCAAGAAGAGCAGGATTTTCAGAGGGCCCTGGAACTAAGCCGCCAAGAAACCAATAAAGAAGATGAAGATCTCCGCAGGGCTATTGAACTAAGTATGCAAGGTAGTTCCAGAAACACATCGCAAGATCTTCCAAAGACATCATGTGGAACTCCTGCTTCGGAAGAGCCAAAGAAAATAAAAGACTATTTTGAAAAGCATCAGCAGGAACAGAAGCAGCAGCAACAACAGTCAGATCCGCCAGGTCACAGTTCATATCTACACGAAAGGCCAACAACAAGTTCGAGAGCAATTGAGAGTGATCTCAGTGATGACGTCAATGAAGACATGGTACAGGCCGCTGTCGACACTGTTTTAGAAATTATGAGAAAGAATCTGAAAATCAAAGGAGAAAAATAATGCCGTTAAAAATAATTTAGTCATACTTTCCAAGATTATCCTGTGTGATCATATTGTAGGACCCATTTTGGTCATCTGTCAAATAGATGAGGAAATAAGGCTTTTAGATGGTCTGCAAACAAAATGGTGAGAGATATGTGGGACTAAATAATGATTGTTCAACTAGTAGCCAAGGAGACATTCAGCAATTAATTAAATTTAAAATAGCTTTCAAAATGTTCCTTTGGTTTTTTTTGGTTTTTTTTTTTTTTTTTTAGTGTGCAATATCTAACGTGTCTAAAGTTGAGGCATTTTTCGTGAATCTTTTTGTATACTAACTAGTTAGCTCTTGCCATAGAACTTTTTCCATATGGTCTCTTCTATTGTAGATAATGTGGCTCATTTTGGTTGCTTTTATTTCTCATGAACCAATTTAACCTTTCAGGAAAGTGTCTCTTGTCTGTGTTGATCACAGTAATGGTTTTAGAAGGATAAACAGTTTGCCTTCCAACTATGTACTGTGCACTTAAGTATATTCTTATGTTATTTCTTCTGATCACAATTTCTGCTACCTGGTCCTTAATTATTTTCCACAAGTCTTTTGAAATATGGTAATACTTTCTGAGGTTTTGCTTTTTACGCCCTATGTGCTAAGATCGTTATTTCATGACTCTGGTGCATTACTCTTTCTTTCTTTGGGGAGCGTGGTGAGGGGGGCAAAGACTTGCTCTGTTGCCCAGTCTGGACTGCAGTGGCCCAACCTCGGCTCACTGCAACATCTGCCTTCTGGATTCAAATGATTCTCGTGCCTCAGCCCCCTGAGTAGCTGGGACTACAGGCATATGCGAGGACGCCCAGCTAAATTTTGTACTTTTAGTAGAGACGGGGTTTCACTATGATGGCAAGGCTGGTCTCGAACTCCTGCCCTCAAGTGATCTGCCCGCCTTGGCCTCCCAAAGTGTAGAGATTAAGGCGTGAGCCACTGGGCTGGCTGCTGGTGCATTCCTATACTCTGAAATCAGCCTTGCACAAATATTTGAGAATGAGCAACTTTTTAAGTCTGAACAAAAGGTAACATCAAGATTTCAGGACATATTATTGCTATCTAGATATCTAAAAAATCAAATGGTCTGTAATACGTTTAAGGACCACATCATGTCTTACCTGGGTATCAAGAAATCCCATGTTTGCGCCTATTGTTAAATTCATCATCGCCTGTTGACTACAACCTGCAAAATCCCGTGGTTAGGGACACCATGATCACTTATTTAGAAATCTCTAAAATCTAATCATGTCCACTTGGTTAAAGACCACATTATTTCTTTTTTTTTTTTTTTTTTTTTTTGAGACGGAGTCATGCTCTGTCGCCCTGGCTGGAGTGCAGTGGCCGGATCTCAGCTCACTGCAAGCTCCGCCTCCTGGGTACACGCCATTCTCCTGCCTCAGCTTCCCAAGTAGTTGGGACTACAGGCGCCCGCCACTTTGCCCGGCTAGTTTTTTGTATTTTTTAGTAGAGACGGGGTTTCACCGTGTTAGCCAGAATGGTCTTGATCTCCTGACCTCGTGATCCGCCCGTCTCGGCCTCCCAAAGTGCTGGGATTACAGGCTTGAGCCACCACGCCCGGCCTATTTCTTTCCTCAATTCCTGCTAAATCCTCTGTTCATAAGAGTGGTTAAGATTGTCTTCATTATATTGCTGGAATTTGCAAAAAAAGCCATGGTGACAACCATAATTAGACACACACCACCTGTTACCAAGATATGGGCACTACTTGTGGGCATTACCACGGCTTAGGCCAACATCATTCCCTACTGGGTATCTTCAAAAACTTATATTCACCAGAGCTTTAAGTGAGATACTTGTAAAATACCTTGGCACTTGGTTACAATTTGTGACACATCATCTCTCATGTGGATACCTACAGAAGATCATGAGATCGACCAGATATAGAAATACCTACCAGACATGGATACCTACAAATTACTCAAATAAAATGCCATTGCTAAGGACACATCATTTATTTCCTGGGTAACTGTAAAATACCTTGGGACTACCATTTCTAGTAACATATTACTCCTTGATTGGATATCCTCAAAATCCCATGGTCACCACATTTTTAGAGACACCATTATCTCTTACCTGGTGATTTGCAAAATTCATTGTTCATTGGAGGGGTAGGGTCACCGTCACCTCTTAATTACTGATCGAATAATTTGCATATAACCTTCACGGTTAAGGGGACCATTTTTTCTTTACTAGGCCCCTGACAAACCTCATAGTCATTTTGGGGTTAGGTTTGCCACCATATCCGGAATACAAAATGTCATGTTCACTCATATGGGAAGGGACATCATCAGCTCCTACGTGCCTACCTGAGGAAACCCAATTTTGATACTCGAGTTAGGGTCACCATCCACTCTTATATGGATATGTAGAAAATACCATGGTCTCCCACAGGATTAGGTTTATCATTATTTCTTACTTTTATACCTTCAGTATCCTATGTTCACTTCCTAAGTAGAAACTCTCATTTCTTACCTGGATATATACAAAGTTCCACAGACATTACCATAGATATGGCCACTGTCATCTTTTCACCCTATAGCTACAAAATCCCATGGGCATTACCACGGTTAGGGACATGTCCATCATCTGTTTCTCGTATTCCTTCAAAATACTATGGTCACAATGTTGAGAGTCATGATCATCTCACACCTGAATCCCTACCAAATATGATAATCAGTGAATCTTGTGGACAGATCTCAAGGCTGTCCTCTGCCTGCCTGAGCCTGAAACTACATATGTGACCAATGTGTCTATGGACACTGCTTTTAATACCAGAACCCTGCAAGCCACCTGCTCACTATCATCACTGTAAGAGCCAAAAATCTACCAGGATGCTTGTGGGCCCTCCAAGTTCTAGGCCATTGTAGGACACGCCACTTTCCCTGGCCGGCTTCCCTGTAACTCCACCGAAGTTACTTCTGTGATGCACAGTGCCATGTGGGTTCCCTGGGTACGTGCCAATCAATCCACACTCACAGAGTACATACATCTTATATTCTCTCTAGGACAGAAATTGACAGGATCATATGGCGAGGAGAACAGGGAGTCACTACTCTTCCTTTCCATAATAGCCGTTAGCCCATCACATGGTAAACTGTTCAGGCAAAGGAACCTCACGTACCAAGATAGGTGGAGATCGACTGGTCTGTGCTGAGTTTACTGCGAACACCATCACTAACCAGACAGCAGACATGTCCCCTGATGGTGATTCCTTTTTGTCAGGATTTCCTCCAGGGAACCTGAAAAACATATACAGACATATGCCTCAGAAACACACAAGATGCCGTACCAGGACACCTGCAAATCATGATGCTCACATCCATCATTCAATGACTCTTACCAGGATGCTGGTGGGGCCATCCGGCTCAGGGCCGTGGCTCCAGAATATAGCATTTCTCTCTACAGAACACCTGTAAAATGTCCACAGTCACTGCTGTGGCTGGGAACGCTGGATCATTACCTGGTATTTGCAGTCCCGCCGTGTTCACATGGTTAGGCACTGTCTCTGAAATACGCAGAGGAAAAACTCACAGTTTCTAGGGTGCCAGGTACCCTTATCAATCCCAACTGGGACACCTGAAGTGAAATCATGGGAACAACAGGGAGGCCTGACACCATCATCATTTATCTAGACAACTGAACCTCGCGTGGCCCGTGTGATGCTTTTGGTCCTCATCAGCACTGACGTGCAGAGCAGCCGAACTTCCCATTAAGGTCTTGTGTCAGATTTATTGTGATGTCATGGTAGGAACCTGAAAGAGGCACGAAGAAGTATGTGTAGAGGGACATGGGGTTTGCTGCCAGCACTCCTGCAAAGAATCTTGATTATTTCCATCTTTACAGGACACACCCACTTGACTTGGATACTTGCAGTAATCCCAGGTCGACCCTGATAGCACAAAAACACCATTTCTCGACACCTGTAGCCATCCTAGGGGCAGCATGGGGGCGGGGAATGCAGAGATAAATACCTGGCATCCTGCAGCCCCTCAACACTCACAGGGTTCAGCATACACTTTCGTTGAAACGGAAAACGGGAAAACCTGGCCGATCTGGGATTGGTAAGGACTCAATCATTTCTCAGCTGAGTACCTGTGAAAGAAATCACGGCAGGAAGACGTGTGGGGACACCTCATCACTGAACCAGGTCTCTGGGACAGTCCCACGGTGCATGCTGTGGTTTATGCGTGCATCAGCACTTACCTCAGGCAGACTCTCTCAAAAAAAAAGAAACACTGTGCTTAGGATACCGTCATCTCTGAACTACTGACGAAAAAATTACATCATAACTGTCACAGTTAAGGGGACCATAATCCCTTTACAAGACTCCTGACAATCTCATGGTCACTTTTGTGGTTTGGTTCGACATCATATCTGGAATACCACAAAATGCAATGTACACTAATATGGGAAGAAACACCATCAGCTTCTTAGTGCCTACCTGAGGAAATCCAACTTTGATACTCAAGTTAGGACCACCATTCACACTTATCTGGATGTCTAAAAAATAGCATGGTCACCCACACCATTAGGTTTATTATCATTTCTTACCATTATAATTTCAGTATCCCATGTTCCCTTCCTAAGTAGAAACACTCATTTCTTACCTGGATATTTACAAAATCCCATGGACATTACCAGAGCAATGGCCACTTTCATCTTTTCACTCTTTAGCTATAAAATCCCATGGGCCCTACCATGGTTAGGGACAGGCCCATCAACTGTTTCTTGGATTCCTTCAAAATACCATGGTCACCACAATGATGAGAGCCATGATCATCTCATACCCGAATCCCTAGAAAATGCTATGGACCCTGAATCTCCTGGAGAGATCTCAAGGCTGCCTACACACACTCTCACTACTGCCTGCCTGAACCTGAAACCAAATGTGTGACCAATGTGTCTATGGACACAGCTTTTCCACTAGGACCCTACAAACTGCCTGCTTGCTATCATCATTACGGGAGCCAATAATGTACCTGGATACTTGCGGGCCCTCCAAGGTCTAGGCCACTGTAGGACACGCCATTTTCCCTGGCCAGCTTCCCTGCAAATCCACCACAGTCACTCCTGTGATACATAATGCCACATGAGTTCCCTGGGTACATACCAATCAATCAGCACTCACAAAGCACATAGATCATACTTTCTCTCCAGGACAGAAATGAAAAGGATCACATGGCAAGGAGAACTGGGAGCCACCTCCCTTTCTTTCCATAATAGCTGTTAACCCACCACATGGTAAAGTGTTCAGGCAAAGGAACTCACTTAACTAGATATGTTGAGATCACCTGGTCTGTGGTGAGTTTACCATGCACACCATCACTTACCCAGATAGCAGACATGTCCCCTGATCGTGACTCCTGTTTGTCGAGATTTCATCGTGGGAATCTGGAAAACATACACTGAGATAAATGCCTCAGAAATACACCAGGGACCAGGCATGGTGGCTCATACTTGCAATCCCAGCCGTGTAGGAGGCCGAGGAAGGTGGATCACCAGAGGTCTGAAGTTCGAGACCAGCCTGCCCAACATGGTGAAACTGTCTCTACTAGTAATACAAAACTTAGCGGGGGATGGCGGTGCACATCTGTAATCCCAACAACTCGGAAGACTGAGGCAGGCGAATCTCTAGAACACAGGAGGCAGGGGTTGCAGTGAACCGAGGTCACGCTATTGCCCTCCAGCCTGGGCGACAACAGCAAAACTCTATCAAAAAAAAAAAGAGAAACACACAAGTTCAGGTGTTCCAGCAGCACACCTGCAAATCACGATGCTCACATCCATAATTCAATGACTCTTATCTAGATGCTGGTGGGACACCCAAGCTCAGGTCCATGATCACAGCAGACTGCGTTTCTCTCTACAGGACACCTGCAAAATGTCCATGGTCACTGCTGTGGCTGAGAACGCCGGATCATTACCTGGTATTTGCAGTCCCACCATGCTCACAGGGTTAGGTGTTGTCTCTGAAATATGCAGAGGGACCACTCACGGTTTCTAGAAAGCCAGGTACTCTTATCATTTCCTACGGGATACCTGAAGCGAACAACAGGGAGACTTGACACTATCATCACTTACCTAGACAGCTGGGCCTCACGTGGCCCGTGCGATGGTTTTGGTCCTCATCAGTGCTGACCTGCAGAGCAGCCAAGCTTCCCATTAAGGTCCCGTGTTGGATTCATTGTGATGTCACGGTAGGAATCTGAAAGAAGCAGGAAGACGTATGTGTAGAAGGGCACGGGGTTTGCTGCCAGCACTCCTGCAAAGAACCTTATTTCCATTGTTATGGGACACACCCACTCGACCTGGATACTTGCAGTAATCCCAGGTCGACGCTGATAGCAGAAAGCCACTGTTTCTAGACTGGACATCTGTAGTCATCCTAGGAGCAGCATGCGGGCGGGAAATACAGTGATAAATACCTGGCTCCTTGCAGTCCCTCAACACACACAGGGTTTAGCATACACTTTCTGTGAAGCAGAAAATGGAAAACCTGGCCAATCTGGGATTGGTAAGGAGTCCATTATTTCTCACCTGAGTACATGTGAAAGAAATCATGGCGGGAAGGCATGTAGGGACACATATCTTCACTGAACTGGGTCTCTCTGACTGTCCCATGGTGTGGGCTGTGGTTTAGACCTGCAGCAGCACTTACCTCACCCAGACGCTGTCTCAAAAAAAGAAAAAAAATAGATAACCTGATAGTCTTACATCCAACAAATATATAAAGCTAGAGCTCTTAGCTGGATACTTATAAAATACTTTGGTTACAGTAGCGGCAGTTACTTACAATTTGTGACACATCATCTCTCATGTGGATACCTACAGAAGGCCAGAAGATCTACCAGATTTGGAAAAACCTACCATACATGGAGATCGACAAATAACCCAGATTAAATACCACTGCTAGGAACACATCATTTCTTTCGTGGCTAACTGTTGAATACCTTGGTACTACCATTTCTAGTAACACATTATTCCTTGATTGAAATCTGCAAAATCCCACGGTCACCACATTTTTAGAGACACAATCATCTCTTACCTGGTGACTTGCAAATCCCTTGTTCAGTATCACGGTTAGGATCTCTGTCATCTCTTAATTACTGACCTACAAAATTTCATCATAAACTTCATGGTTAAGGGGACCATCTTCTCTTTACTGGATCTCTGACAAATCTCATGGTCATGTTTGTGGTTAGATTTGCCATCATATCCGGAATACCACAAAATGCCATGTTCACTAACATGGTATAAAACATCATCAGCTCCTATGTGCCTACCTGAGGAAACCCAACTTTGATACTCGAGTTAGGGCCATCATCCTCTGTTATCTGGATATCTAGAAAATACCATGCTCACCCACACGATTAGGTTTATCATTTCTTACCTTTATAACTTCAGTAACCCATGTTCACTTCCTAAGTAGGAACACTCATATCTTATCTGGATATTTACAAAAATCACATGGACATTCTCAGGTATATGGCCACTGTCATCTTTTCACTCTGTAGTTACAAAATCCCATGGGTACTACCATGGTTAGTATGAGAGAGGCCCATCATCTGTTTCTTGGATTCCTTCAAAATACCATGGTGATGAGGGCCATCATCATCTCATACCTGAATCCGTACCAAATCCTATGGACCCTGAATCTCCTGGAGAGACCTCAAGGCTGTCCTCACACTCTGACTTCTGCCTGCCTGAATCTGAAACCAACAGGTGACCAACGGGTCTATGGACACAGCTCCTCCACCAATACCCTACAAACTGCCTGCATGCTAACATAATTATGGGAACCAGAAATGTACCTGCATGCTTGTGGGCCCTCCAAGGTCTAGGCCATCATAGGACATGCCATTTTCCCTGGCCGGCTTCCCTGCAAATCCACTGCAGTCACTTTTGTGATGCACAATGCCACGTGAGTTCCCTGGGCTCCTGCCAATCAATCAGCACTTACAAAGCACATACATTATACATTCTCACCGGGACAGAAATGAAAAGGATCACATGGCGAGGAGAACGGGAAGCCGCTTCCCTTTCTTATAATAACAGCTGTTACCCATCACATGGTAAACCATTCAGGCAAAGGAACCTCACTAACCTAGATACATGGAGATCACCTGGTCTGTGGTGAGTTTACCGCACACACCATCATTTACCGTAAGAAATCACGGCAGGAAGATGTGCAGGGACACATCATCACTGAACTAAGCCTCTGTGACAGTACGACACTGTGGGCTGCAGTTTAGGCCTGTGTCAGCACTTACCTCAGCCAGCAATGCCCCACGTTACCCAGCTTTGAAAGGCCTGCTGTGATGCCCTGACATTCATCTAAAAGACATATTGGGGAAACTCTGCTTGGTCCACAACCTATGCTACAAGGATACCCACAAATATGCTTCTTCATTGGTATCATTTCACAACTCATCCAGGTTACCCAGATAACTGAAGATATCTAAGCCAGAGCCTACGAGGCATACCTGGAGAAACAGCACGGTCCACATCGGGGTGACAGACAATATGATCAACTACCTGAGCACTGGCATATCCGTTTATCACATGGAGGGTCAAATTTGCACACACACACACACACACAAACCCTTACCTTTGAATAAGCAAACAGTAAAATCTCATGCTTACTGGCATTGGGAATCACTAATTATCTTTTCCCAATGACACATATGCCAAACACAAGGTTACTCTACCAGACTCAAACCATCATTAATTATCTACATGCGGGAAATTCAGAGTGCCTTTCATGAGGTAATGCCACAACATCTCCTACCTCTCTACAGGAAGAGGACTTTATGGGACACCTGCAGGAAACCATGGGAAAACACCGTGTCAAGGACAGTGCCCTCTTTGTCCAGGAAATCTGAAGTTCACGTGGTCTGTATTGGCATAGCACTCGTGTCATCCATTACCCGGTTACTATCCAGGGCCTCCGAATGGCCATTCTCAGACCCACCTTGATCTCATGACTAGCAGCAGCAGAAGAAACGCATCTGACAGGTGTTTTCCAGGATGCCACTTGGCATACCTGAAAGACGAAAAAGACACGCACCACACAGGCTGGTCACTGCCGTCATCTAGGAACCTTACCTAGATCCTGGCAGAACTCCAACTTCCACCCCACTGTTGGCACCACTATCAGCTCTGGACTGATGATGTGTCAGAACTATCATTCCATCCTGTGGTCTGGTAGAGTAGGATAATTCACCTGGACACCCGCATCTACCGCAGTCAACACGGACTCAGGTTCAAGGCACATTATCCTCAAGTCGAACATAGCAAGGACTAATGCTTATTAGCCTTGGTTGGCAAAGCATTGTTTCTTAACTGAATTACTGCAGAAAATAAAGAACAGAAAATGAGCAAGAAAACCCACGGCAGGACAGGAAAAATAGCAGGAATGCCATTGGTGATTACCTGTGTATCAGAAGATTGGATCGTCCATGGCCTGCTTATGCCCATACTATCTCCCCTCTGGATACAGGCAGAGTTCCCCTGCTCAGGCATAATGAGGGTTCCCTTGACCTCTGGAAGGGAATGTGAAATCTGCCTACAGACAGCTTTTCCAGCAGAACCCAGAAAACCACCCGCTCACTAACATCATTGTGGGGGCCAAAAATCTACCTGGATGCTCGTGGTCCCTCCAAGGGGTAGGCCATCGTAGGACACTTCATTTTCTCTGGTTGTCTTCTCTGCAAATCCACCTTAGTTACTCCTGTGATGCACAGTGCCACTGGAGTTCCCTGGGTACGTGCCAATCAATCAGCACTCACAGGGTACATACCTCATACGTTCTCTCCAGGACAGAAAACAATGGGATCACATGGCAATGAGAACAAGGAGCCACCACCCTTTCTTACCGGAATACCCCTAAACTCATCATGTGGTAAACCGTTCAGAGAAAGGAACCTCACTGACCTACCAATGTGAAGATCAGGTTGTCTGTGATGAGTTTACGGTGCACACAATCACTTACCCAGACAGCAGACACGTCCCCTGTTCATGAGTCCCGTTCTTCAGGATTTTCTTCTGGGAACCTGGAAAACATATACTGAGATATATGCCTCAGAAACACACAAGGTGTTCTACCAGAACACCTGCAAATCATGATGCTCATATCCATCACTGAAGGACTCTTATCCGAATGCTAGTGAGGAACCCCAAGCTCAGGGCCGTGGTTCCAGAAGACAACAGTTCTCTCTACAGGACACCTACAAAATGTCCACGGTCACTGCTGTGGGAAGGAACACCGGATAATTACCAGGTATTTACGGTTCCACTGCGAACACGGGGTTAGGCATTGTTTCTGAAATATGCAGAAGGAAAACTCACAGTTTCTAGTATGCCAGGGAGTCATACCATTTCTTTCTAGGACAAATGAAGTGAAATCACGGGAACAACAGGAAGGATGGACACCCATCACCACTTTCCTAGACAGCTGAATGTCATGGGGCTAGTACGACGCTTTCGTTCTTCATCTGCACTGTCCTGCAGACTGGTGTCAGATTTTGAGATGTCACAGTAGGAGTCTGAAGTAGGCTCCAAGACATATGTGTAGAAGGACACAGGGTTTCCGCCAGACTCCTGCAAAGAACCTTGATTACTTCCAGCTTTATGGAACACACTCCCTCGACCTGGATACTTGCAGTAATCCTAGGTCAACCCTGATAGCAGAAAACCACCATTTCTCGACTAGATACCTCTACAAATCCTAGGGGCAGCACGGGGTGGGAAATACAGTGATAAACGTCTGGTTACCTGCAATCCCTCAACACTCTGAGGGTCAGAACACACTTTGGATGAAAGAGAAAATGGGAAAAGCCGGTGTATCTGAGATTGGTTAGGACTCAATCATTTCTCACCTGAATACCTGGGAAAAAGTCATGGTGGGATGCCGTGTAGGGACACGTCATCAGTGAATTAGTCTCTGTGACAGTCCCACGCTGCGGGCTATAGTTTAGGCCTGCATCAGCCCTTACCTCCGCCAATAATGTCCCATGTTACCTAGTTTTGATAGGCTTATGTGATATGTTAATGTAAATCTGAAATATATATTGTGAATAGTGTGACTGGTACACATATCATTCTACCTATATACCTCCAATCTTTTCTGGTCATTTTTATTTTTGTATTCATCAAATGTACCTCGATACTTGTAGAAATTTGAAGAAAACTCCTTTTAAGAATCCTTGTACTTTCTTGATTAGATCCCTGCATAATTCCAGTTGTTAATATCATGGTGTTGTACAACACAATCAATTACCTAGATGCCTGTGGATTTGTGTAGCCCTGTAAGTGTTCAATACTCATTATCTGTCAAGACATGCAATAAATTCTCTTGATTATTCGTTATTACTAGAGGCGTATTTATTTTTAACTGCATAAATGTGAAACACAAGTTTAAGTTAATATTGTGAAAAACATTAATAAAAGTTGATATCTGAAAATATCAAGCTGTTTTACATGTTAATACAACCTTACCTGGTCTCTATAAACTATCCCAAAAACCTGAATGGATTACCTACAAAATACACAGTAGCTTAAGCATCAGGGATCCCTTTTTACGTACCTAGAAAATCCAATGCTCTGCATTGTGTAATTACCCCCATTACAGGAAGCAAACAGTTATCACTACCTGTTTACAAGCAATGTTTCATTACTGAGCATTATGTGACTCACCTCATAGTTTTGACAAGAACCTGAAAAATCATATAAGACAAATGTGCTTCAGGTCACAACTTGTTCTCCCCGGGTACTTGCCTACAACCTTGTAATGCTTCCATTATTTTGGAATACACATCAACTCTACCTAGACACTTGCTTTAATTCAAGGTCAACACATCTTTGTTAGAGACACCATCATGGGTGGTGATAACTGCACAGCTGATAATATCCCATGGTTGCTACTCTGATGGGGAGCTACAAGATATTTTCAAGGACACATGGAAATCATTGACCACTCACCTGGTTAAATGTAAATTTTCTGTGAAATACAAACTCTGTGATAACATGCCTGCTAGAATTAACAAAATACTATCATGTTTTGCCTGAATACGTACCAAAAATCAAATGGTAAAACTTACCTAGATATAAAAAAATCAGATGACTCATGATGGGTTAGGGTGTGCATCATCACTTACGTAGACCAGAAATGTCTTTACTGACATCCACTTTTAGTTTCGTAACATTTACTTCACAGGAACCTGAAACACAATGTGAATATGTGTTGAAGGATGTAATGCTTTCCAGAAGGACACTTGCAAATAACCTTGCAGAGTTCCATCCGTATGAGACAAATCAACTCTACCTGGACATTTGCAGTATTGCAAGGACAACACTGTTGTCATATCAAACCATCATTTCTTGAGAGGAAACCTATAAAATCACGTGGTTTCCACTGTAGTGAAAATCACCATGATCATTGCCTGGATACATGCAATCCCTCAAACTCAGAGGGTTTGCCATACATTTTCCCTAATACATGAAAAGCGAAGACTCATGGTTTCTAGAATTGATACAGGTTCTATGATTTCTTTCCTGAACCCCTGCAAAAAAATCATGGAAAGGGCGATAAAGAGGTGCTTGGGGCACTGTCATCACTTACTTATGCACATGATGATCAGATGTGCTGTGCTGTGCTTTTGTCCCACACCAGCTCTTGTCTTGATGCCAGCAATGTCCCACCTTTTACAGACTCCCTGATTACCTTTCACAGACTCACTACGATGCCTTGACTTGGATCAGAAAAACACATTGTGGAAAATGCATTTGATATTGTGGAAAATGCGTTTGGTAAATATCTTCAGATACTTGGACACCT
Source organism: Macaca mulatta (assembly GCF_049350105.2). Taxonomy (NCBI): domain Eukaryota; kingdom Metazoa; phylum Chordata; class Mammalia; order Primates; family Cercopithecidae; genus Macaca; species Macaca mulatta. Next base: position 12,944,067 of record NC_133426.1, on the reverse strand, counting down.
GCAAAGTCCTTTGGTCACTTGTATCATTTCAGGACCCATCCATGCTACCTGGATGCCTGCTCAATTCCAAGTTCAAACTATGGTAAGAAAATCCTTCCTTTCTTGAAGGCATACCTGCAAAAGGACCAATAACCTGGTGACAGATAAGACCATAAATTACCTGGATACTTGCATATTCATCTATTGCTCTGAGTGATAAATATGCATTATGTCTAAATAAGAATGCCGGACAATCTCATATTTACTAGTATTGATAGAGACTAATTCTCTAACTGCACACATGCCAAATAAATGTTAGTATATGTATCTTAAGGATATCATTTACTCAGGTATCTGAAAACCAAAAGGTCTCTCACGAGTCAATGTCATATCATCACTTACCTGGACACCAGCAATCTCTCCTGTTAATAAACATTTTTAGGTCCATTGTGATCTCTGGATAGGCACCTAAGAGCATAATTTGAGATATGTGTCAAAGAACACAACCTTTTTATCAGGATGCCTGAAAATAACCTTGATCACTGCCATCATGCAGAAACCATTAACTACCTGAATATCTGAAGTACTCCAAGGAAGTGCCGTTGTCAGATAAGAACATCGTTTCCCGACCACACTCTCAAAATTCCCATGGATACTACTGGAGGAGGAACACCACGATAGTTATCTAGATATGTGCAGTTCTTCGTCACTGTACATTCTCTACAGAAGAAAAAAGTGAAAATTCATGATTCCTCAAATTGTTAAGGGCTATCTCGTGCTTAGCTGAATAGTTGCAATAAACACATAGTCAAAAAAATGTGACACCATCATTACCTATATACATGAAGATCAGATGGCCTAAGATCAGATGGCCTGTGCTGTGGTTTAGGCTCACATTAGCACTTATCTGGGCACCAGGTGAATCCCTGTGAATGACCATTTTGAGATTCATCATGTTCTTTGGACTGAAACCTGAAGAACAAATTGTTACAAATGTTCCTATGCACACAATTTTTTGCACCTAAACGTCTATGGTAAAGTTGGTGGCTTCCTCCATGGCAGGACCCAACAACTCTGATTACTTGTAGCATTCTATGGTCTGCACTACTGTTAGTGAAAACACATTCTGTTCGCTGCACACTTCCAGAAGTTCCGGGGTTACATCTGAGAAGCAAGACATAAGAATTACGTAGATACCTGCAAATCCAACACTCACTAGGCTAAACATAAGTTTACATTAATATATAAAACAAACTTAACATAGTTAATAGTAATAGTAAGGAGATTATTTCGTACCTGAATACTTTAAAAAATCCAAAAACTGACAACAGTGAGTAGAGGCCAATGTGGGGAAAAGAAAGAGAGATTAGCCTGTTACTGTGTCTATATAGAAAGAAGTAGACATAAGAGACTCCATTTGGTTCTGTATTTGAGATGCTGTTAATCTGTGACCCTACCCCCAACCTAATCCTTGCAAGAGACAGGTGCTGTGGTGACTCAAGGTTTAATGGATTTTGGGCTGTGCAGGATGTGTCTTTGTTAAACAAGTGCCTGAAGGCAGCTTGCTGGTTAAAAATCCTGCCAGTCCCTGGGCAATGGAACATCTCGGTGTAAAAACCCGATTGTATGCTCTGTTCACTGAGATAGGAAAAAACTGCCTTACGGCATAAGGTGGGACTTGCTGGTGGGACTTGCTGGCGGGACTTGCTGGCATAATGCTGCTAAGAGGTTTATGGAGATGTTTGCATATGCATATCAAGGCACAGCGTTTTCCTTTGAAATTATTCATGTCACAGAGATCTTTATCCATATGTCTTACTGCTAATTTTCTCCCTTCAATGATCCTATTGTCCTGCCACTCCCTTATCTTTAAGACGGTAAAGATAATTATCAATAAATACTAAAGGAACTCAAGAGACCTGTGCTGGCGTGGGTCCTCTGTATGCTGAGCGCCAGTCCCCTGGGCCCACTTTTTTCTTTCTCTATACTTTGTCTCTGTGTCTCATTTCTTTTCTCAAGTCTCTCCTTCCACCTAAAGAGAAACGACCAAAGGTGTGGAGGGGTAGGCCACCCCTTCAGGCCAACACCACCACTATGGCTCACATCATCACTTACCTGGACACCAGCAATGTCCCATGTTAACCACCATCTTTAGGTTTCCCGTGCTCTCTTGACAGGAACCCGAAAAATACTTTAGAAAATACATGTTAAAGGACACAATTTATTTTCTATGACGATGCTGTCAACTAACCTTAGTTACTTCCAATATTACTGGATGCATCAACTCTACTTGAATATTTGTAGTACACCAAGGTAAACACCATTTTAGAAAAGATCATAATTTCTTGATTGGATAACTGCAAAGATTCCATGATTATGAATGTAGTGGGAAACACAATGAGAATTACTGTGACAATCCCTCAATACTCACAAAGTTATACAAATTTCCCCTAAAATGTGAAAAGAAAGAACTCAAGGATTCTATTACTAGTAAGAACTTTTCATCACTGAATACATAAAGAAAAAAGAAACAAACACAGTAATGAGTATTTGGGACATCATTAATCACTTACCTAGATACAAGAAAATCAAGTAGACGTGCTGGGACTTAAACTTACCACATCAGTTACCTATATTCCAGCAGTGTCCCACATCAACTACCATTATTGGGCTCACCATAATCTTCTGACAGAATCCTGAAAAACACATTATGAAAAATGTTATATTTGATATACATCTCATTATACCTGTCCACCATTAATGGCCATTGTTAAGCTCACTATAATCTTATGAAAGGAGCCTGAAAAGCGTATTGTGAAAAATGTGTTTAATACACCTCTTATACTACCTGGACACCTGCAAATACCCTTGATCACTTCTTTTTGTGACTCATCAATGCTACCTGGATAGTTCCAAAGGTGTGAAGTTAAACCCTAATAAAGACACCTCTCTCCTTTGAAGAAATATATGCCAAAATCCCATGGTCACTAGTGGGGTGATAGTGTGATATCTTACCTGGATACCTGTAGGTTTCTCGACTGCTACTAGGGTTAAGTACAAATTAGCACTAAACGAGAATACAAAAAATCGCATGCTTACTCTTACTAGTGGAGCCAGTTCATTTCTTCCCTGCAAACCTGTACCAAACCAGGTAACTATTACAGGTATGATCACCATCAGTTTCCTAGATACCTGAAATTCGGGTCTCTAGTGTATAAATGCCACATCACTTCTCACCTTTATATTAGCACTGCCCTTACCTGAATGCCTGTTTATAAAAACAACATTCTTGTAACCACAGTATTACAGGCACCATCAACACTTACCTAGATAACTGAAATCTGAAGCTCTCTAATGTGTAAAGGTTCACACCATCCTTTCCCTCTCTTTAGCTAAGTCCATGTTCACTATCATTGTTAGTTTCAGCATCATCCATGAAGGCAGCCATGGTTAGAGATATGCCTTTTCCCACCTAGACCATGCAACATCTCATGAGAATCACTAGCAGTAGGAGAACCATCAACTTTACCTTGATACTTGCAGAATATCAAGGTCAAAACCATGGATATGTCATAATCACTTGACTAGGTACATGTAAAATACCATGGTCAATACTGAGATGAGAAACACTATGAAAATTGACTTGGAAACTTACAAATCCCTCAGTCTTAGCCAGATTTCAAAACATTATCTCTGAACTAGTAAGCAGTAAGGGTGTATTCTTAAATGGGAATTATGGGAACATTACAATTTCTTGCCTGAATATCTGCAAAAAAAACAAAAAACACGGTAACACAAATGTTAGAGGTATCATCATCACTTATGTAAATTTCTGAAGGTCTGAATGTCTTCTGTGTGATAAGACCGACATCATCAGTTGCCTGGATACCAGCAAAGCTTCATGTTAATCCCATTGTTAGGGTTACCTTGATCTTTAGATTGAAACCTGAAAAAACACATTGCGCCAGATGTGTTTAAGAATGCAACTTTTTCTAGCAGAACATCTGCAAATTAACTTTTGTCACTTCCATCTTTACAAACTCATTAATGCTACCTGGATAATGGCAGAACCTGAAGATCAACACATTGGTACAGGCACCATCATTTATTGTCTGGGCATCGACAAAAATCTCATGGTCATTACTGTTTTGACGAAAGTTATGATGACTTGCCAGATACCTGAAAATTCTTCATTCACTCCTAAGGTTAAACACACAATATCTCTAAACCAGAAAACTGGTTAAGCTAAGTCTCATGGATTCCAATACTTATTGGTAGAGCCAGTATCTTTTTTTTTTTTTACCCGAATACCTGCAAAACACACGATACTAACACACGTTGAGGATATCATCATCACTTACCGAGATGTCTGAAGAGCAGATGGTCTGTAGTATGTTTAAGGTCCACATAATCACTTAGCTAGATTCCATGAAAGCCTACAAAAATGACCAATATGAGTTTCACCATTATCTCTTGATAGGAGCCTGCAAAACCATATGGCAGCAGTGGTGGTTAGGGATACATCTTCTACATGGACCTCAAAAAATCCCACGGTGACTAGTATTGTTAGGGGAACCATGAACTCTACCTGAATCCTAAGGTTCTGAGGCCAATGCTGTAGTTAGAGACACCATTATCTCTTGACTACCTGCTGAGAAAACATATGATGGTAACCCTGGTCAGGATGCATGTCCTTCCATCTGGCCCCCTGCTCATTCCATGCATACACTCACTAAGATCATTAGGGCATCACTAAGTGTACTTGGACACTTAGAGAAGTCCAAGGTCAACACAGTAGTTTCACACACTGTCTATTCACTGGACACCTGCAAAAATCCTATAGTTACTACTGTGGTAAGGAACTCTGTGATATCCTACCTGGATGCCTGCTATATCTTTGTCACTACTAAGTTTGAGAGAGATTGTCTCTGAACTAGAAAACAGTAAAATCTAATGGTTACTACTTTTGTTGGGCACACACATTTCTTATCTGAACACCTATAAAAACACATGGATATGAAAAGAGTTCAGGACATCTTCATCAGTTTTCTAGATGTCTGAAGATCATTTGGTCACTAATGTTTTTAAGGCCCACATCATCTCTAACTAGGATACCAGCAAAGTCCCATCTTCATTGCTACCATGAGTTTTATTGTCATCTATTGAGTGGAACCTTCAAAATTCCATGGCTATTACTGTGGTCAGTGACATCATAACTTACCCAGAGACTTCCAAAATCCCATGATACCCGTTTGGTTAAAGCCCATGTTATTTCTTTCCCAGTTACCTGCCAAATCTTCTGTTTACTACTGTGGTAAATTTCACCTTTATTCACTTACTAAAACCATGCTGACAACCATAATTAAAGAGACATTATATTTTATAGGACATCTGAAAATCAATGGGCACTGCCATGGTTCAAGTCACCATTATCCCCTATGGGATGACTCCAAAACACCATATTCACTTTAGGTTTACCATCAGGTCTTGACTAGATACTGGCAAAACCACCTTGGTCACAATAGTGCTTTGTGACATATCATCTCTTACTTAAATACCTACAGAAACCCATGGTCTTCATAAGGTTTGAAAACCTAACACCTATTTCATGGCTATCTACAAACTGCCCAGATAACTGCCATAGCTGGGCATATAACATGTTCCCGCATATATACAAAAACTCACGGTTAGAATCAACATGGATTTCATCTTTCATGAAAAACAAGAAGGCTTCCTTTGTGCTCAGCACTGCCTGAATAATCTGCTGCAAGGAGAATATTTCAGTCCTGTGGAATTAGCTTCAATTGCACATCAGCTAGATGAAGAAGAGAGGATGAGAATGGCAGAAGGAGGAGTCACTAGTGAAGACTATCGCGCATTTTTACAGCAGCCTTCAGAAAACATGGATGATAGCGGCTTCTTCTCCATCCAGGTAATATGCAATGCCTTGAAGTTCTGGGGTTTAGAGGTCATCCATTTCAATAATCCTGAATATCAGAAGCTCGGGATTGATCCTATAAATGAAAGATCTTTTATATGTAATTATAAACAACACTGGTTTACTATTAGAAAATTCGGAAAACACTGGTTTAACTTGAATTCTCTCTTGGCGGGTCCAGAATTAATATCAGATACATGCCTTGCAAATTTCTTGACTCAACTGCAACAGGAAGCATATTCTGTATTTGTTGTTAAGGGGGATCTGCCAGACTGTGAAGCTGACCAACTGCTGCAAATCATCAGTGTTGAAGAGATGGATAGACCAAAACTTAATGGAAAAAAATTAGCCAAAGAAAAAGACCACAGAGTCTACAAAACAATTCTTGAAAAAGTGTCAGAAGATAGTGATGAGTCTGGAACATCAGACCAAGAAGAGCAGGATTTTCAGAGGGCCCTGGAACTAAGCCGCCAAGAAACCAATAAAGAAGATGAAGATCTCCGCAGGGCTATTGAACTAAGTATGCAAGGTAGTTCCAGAAACACATCGCAAGATCTTCCAAAGACATCATGTGGAACTCCTGCTTCGGAAGAGCCAAAGAAAATAAAAGACTATTTTGAAAAGCATCAGCAGGAACAGAAGCAGCAGCAACAACAGTCAGATCCGCCAGGTCACAGTTCATATCTACACGAAAGGCCAACAACAAGTTCGAGAGCAATTGAGAGTGATCTCAGTGATGACGTCAATGAAGACATGATACAGGCCGCTGTCGACACTGTTTTAGAAATTATGAGAAAGAATCTGAAAATCAAAGGAGAAAAATAATGCCGTTAAAAATAATTTAGTCATACTTTCCAAGATTATCCTGTGTGATCATATTGTAGGACCCATTTTGGTCATCTGTCAAATAGATGAGGAAATAAGGCTTTTAGATGGTCTGCAAACAAAATGGTGAGAGATATGTGGGACTAAATAATGATTGTTCAACTAGTAGCCAAGGAGACATTCAGCAATTAATTAAATTTAAAATAGCTTTCAAAATGTTCCTTTGGTTTTTTTTGGTTTTTTTTTTTTTTTTTTTAGTGTGCAATATCTAACGTGTCTAAAGTTGAGGCATTTTTCGTGAATCTTTTTGTATACTAACTAGTTAGCTCTTGCCATAGAACTTTTTCCATATGGTCTCTTCTATTGTAGATAATGTGGCTCATTTTGGTTGCTTTTATTTCTCATGAACCAATTTAACCTTTCAGGAAAGTGTCTCTTGTCTGTGTTGATCACAGTAATGGTTTTAGAAGGATAAACAGTTTGCCTTCCAACTATGTACTGTGCACTTAAGTATATTCTTATGTTATTTCTTCTGATCACAATTTCTGCTACCTGGTCCTTAATTATTTTCCACAAGTCTTTTCAAATATGGTAATATTTTCCGAGGTTTCGTTTTTTACGCCCTCTGTGGTAAGATCATTATTTCATGACTCTGGTGCCTTACTTTTTGTGGGGGGGATGGGGGGCGGGGGGTAAAGAACTGCTCTGTCGCCCAGTCTGGACTGCAGTGGCCCAACCTTGGCTCACTGCAACATCTGCCTTCTGGGTTCTAGCAATTCTCATGCCTCAGCCTCTCATGTAGCTGGGACTATGGGCATGTGCCAGGACGCCTGGCTAAGTTGTGTATTTTTAATAGAGACAGCGTTTCACTATGTTGGCCAGGCTGGTCTCGAACTCCTGACCTCAAGTGATCTGTCTGCCTCGGCCTCCCAAAGTACAGGGATTAAGGCGTGAGCCATCGGGCCGGCTGCTGGTGCATTCCTATACCCTGAAATCAGCCCTGCACAAATATTTGAGAATGAGCAACTTTTTAAATGTGAAAAAAAAAAAATGGTTACATCAAGATTTCAGGACA